>NW_022900947.1:33726012-33779993 GCF_012274545.1 Fukomys damarensis | reverse complement strand
GAGAGAATAGATTCATTCATAGGAAAATGGATACATATTGAAGATATACTCCTAAGTGAAATAAATAAGTCCCACATGTGTAAATACCAAATAGTTTCCCTGGTGTGAATATTCTGCAACAATGCATAAGATTCTAATAAGATTACTGACATTTAGAAATGGGAGGAAAGGAGCTAAAGGTGTAGGGAAGGTGTGATACGTAGGGGAAGAACAAAAAGGGAAAAGAAAAAAATGTGAGAGAATGAAAAGATGAAAATAAAGTGTTTGTAGATGGGGAGGGGAGGAGGGGGTGAAGGGAGGGCAGAGGTAAGGAGAAAAAAATGAGAATCAAGACTTGCCATGTAAAGGTACATGATCCCAACAATGAATGTAACTGTACTGTATCCCTAAATGTACCAATAAACTCAATAAAAAAAAAAAAAGAAATACCTCTTTGGTAAGAAAGTGGTGAATCTGATAATGAAAACAGGTGGGGAAAATGTGAAGTTTGTAACTTCCTTTTATCAGTATTACTTTTTTCCCCAAGAGTGTGGGAATGATCCTTGGAATGAACCATTGTCAGAAAACAAAAACAAAACAAGAAGCCATGTACTCTTGGAAAAGGTTAGATAGAATTCAAGCCTTTCAGTACATTCTAAACTCTGAACAGACTAAGTTGTTCCATTTATATGGGTTTCTGATAAGTACCGAGAAAAGAAAATACACTTACTAAATATTATGGAAGGCAAGCAGCTAGGAGGAATTTGGGGACTAGCTTTGAAAAAGACAAGTAGTTTATTCTTAGTTTACAGGATTTTCTGAAGTTAGGAGAGTACCTTTATAGGATAAAGAAAGAAACTAAGTTGGGGAGATGAAAGCGAATCAGTATGAATGAAAAATCACTTAGTGTCTGATGCCAAATTGATTTTTTGACCATGCTTCTTATTGGATAATGAGCTGACCAACCTTTTCATGCAGTAAAATTAAACCATATTCTTTACATTTTGTTTGTTATTTCTCTAAATTCTTCATCCTAACTCTGTTGTACTTATTGAGTATTTGACTATGACCTGGAAAATACACCCTGCTTTCATTATTCACCTACTCAAAACTTTCTAGTGCTTGGCAACATTTACAATATGGATTCATCACCTATAATATAAATTCCAATGCTTCTATGCTATGCCCTTACTGTAATTATTGGAATATTTTTCCCTGACATTCTGTTATTGGTCAAGGGTTACAAGCCAAACTCTGTACCCCACCATCAAATTTCTCTATTGAATCGCTAGCCCGCAATTCCTCAAAATATGAATATACTTGAAGACTTTTGAAGAGGTAATCAAGTTAAACTCTGATCATAGGGTAGGCCTATCTGAATGAACTGTTGTCCTTATGGAAGTAGAGATTAAGAGACAGTGACTGGAAAGCACATGCACAGTGAGAAAGCATATTTGTGCAAGAGAAGGAGAGAGATTGAAGAGGAAATGAACCCTGCCAATGCTTTGATCTTGGGCTTATGGACTTCAGAAGTCATAAAAAGTATATTTTGTTTGTTCTAACCATTCAGTTTATAGAATTTAGTTATGAGAGTATTAGTCAGTTTTCCATTGCTGTAATAAAATGCCTAAAGTAATTTCCTTTTAAAAAGAACAAAATATATCTTGGCTAATAGTTCTAAAGCTTCTAGCCCATTTTTCATGGCTTTGGGCCTCTGGTTAGGAAGCACATCCTAGCAGGAATTTGTGGTGAAGTGAACTGCACAACACATCATCCAGGAGTCCAAGGAAGGAAAGAGGAAAGATTGGGATCCTCATTGCCTTTTGAAAGCACATATCTCTGTTACCTCAGTACCTACTTTAGTGGCCCATCTTCTAAAATTCCACTACCTCTTAATACATAGCATGCCCTTGAGTCCAAGATTTTCACATGTAGACCTTTAAGAAACGTTCAACATCTGAACTACACTCAGCTCTCAATTTTATTAAAATTTAAATTTTTTTTCAAAATATTGAGAAATTACAGAATATTTTTAAGTGGCTCCTCTCTCATATGCACATATATAAAAAGCTGAAAGTAGATTAGCGCTATCCATTTTAAAAATATCAGCACTTTGCCCTGTATATTAGGGCTTAACATTAGCTGCACCATTTGAAATTTTATTACTGCTATAATATTGTACTATGTCAACTGCATCAGTCATCATTTACTAGAGAAAGAAATATAACACAAGATATGCAAACAGATAGGACTTCACAAGATTGGCTTATATTGGCCACCTACAGAGTCAGATGAGGAAGAGTGCAGAGGGGCTGTCTGCACACTGGAGATCAGAGTTTTTAATCAAAGGTCTGGAGCTGACTGCAGTGACCCATGAGACTCTATTTCAGGAGGCCAATGGGTCTACACTGGGAGGCTGAAGAATTTATGCCAGGAGGCTGAAGGATCCGTGCTGGAAGCTGAAGAGGCTGAGCTGGAAGGCAGGAGCTGAAGTCCAAGGTGAAGACGGGAGCTCCTCCAAAGGAACAGAAGCAGAAGCATCCTTCCTCATTTCTCCTTTATGCCATCCAGGCAAGAAGCCACCATAGGGCGGGTCCCCTCCATACCCTAGGGTGAGCCTATTTACTTAAGCTTCTCTTAACCAACTTCTTAAGGTGCCACAATCAATCAACCATCACATCAATTATTTACAATTTTACTCAGTCCAGCTCAATTTCTCTTATTTTTCTGCTGACCTTATGTTTGAACTCCTGTTTCAGTGTTTTGTTCACTATTCCAAATCTTCTACATATGGTACGTCAACACTACTCTGAACTTTTTTTAAAGCAAGCTAAGCACACTGGAAAGAGTACAGACTAGAATATGAATATTGAATCTGTCACTCAGTGGTTGTGTGACATGAACTTGCTTTTCTTCTGTGGGTCTTGTACCTTCATCTGAAAAATCCATTCACCTATGTGAGAGCTCTCTAAGGTGTGCTATGAGTCTGTGCACGGTGTCTGATCTATAGCAACTTTTAAAATGAACTCTGTGGCTCTCTCACAAGACTTTCCACTTTTGTATGTTTCCCCATAAACAGAATTTTAAGTTTTTTAAAATCTAATAATAATAAGTTGTGACAATGAAACAGTCATCATTTTCAGAGTAATATCATCTACAGTAAAGCAAATCATTACTTGGGTCAGTAGCCTCAGCTAAGAATTGTTTTCTCATTAGATGCTGCTGAACAGATAATCAATTGTAAAATTGTTGAAGCCAAGAATTGTTGCTCACTAGAGTTGACAGGCAACATAAGCCTAAGTAAAAAGTTATTACAAAAAAATTCTACACTTCATTAGTACTTCATCTTTTAATTCATTCACTCAATAAGTAGCTAATGGATGACTAATGTGTGCCCAGTGCTGAGAATATGCAAGAGTTACAAAGGTAAATCAAAGACACAGTTAATAAACACGTATCATTGTGATTAATATGTGCTAAAAATGAAATGTTTTATATCAGAATTACACAGAAAGTCCCCAGACAGCTTGAAATAGAAGAGATTTTTTTTAACTGACTTGATTGGGTAGACAAAATAGAAGGTATATAATTTAAACTGAGTTCTAAAAGATAGATGATATTTATACCTTAAGGAAATAGGAGTGTTGGGAAAACTAAATATGTTTTTAATAGAGGCGAGGAACCATTTGCTACATATACTGGTACTCAGCAGTGCTGTTTAACAGTAATGTAGTTTCTCTGACTGAAAATAAGCTTGGAAATAAGTTTGAGTATCTTAAATGCTGTCTTATGGACTTTTGATTTATTCTGAATGTTATTAGCTACTACTTAAGCTGAGAATTGTCAAAAATAAGGAAAGGTGATACCAAAATTACTTTGATTTGAATTGCATGGAAAACCATGACTGGCCATGAAGTCATGGTATGCATAGTAGCACAAACTTTTGTCAATGGTAATCTAGACATTAGGGCTGAAAGAATTTTTCAGATGTGTCTAATTTGAGACTGTCACATGGCATGGCATTTGTTATGAAAATATGGCTTGATTTAAAAATAGCTGGAAATCTAATATACGTGAATCAAAACCTAGTAAACTATATTTGCTTTTCCAATTATGAAGTGAAGTTGATCACAACTGAGTAGACTTTCATACAACCACATGTCCCACAAATAAATAAGCTGGTCTGTAACTTGTTGCGCAGAATAAAAAAAAGTAGTACCTGTAACAAGTGACACTGCCTATTCTAGAAACATATATTTGTTTCCTAATGTATTAGAAATAAATCACTGAAGAATCAGGAAAAATTTATCATGCATGAATGTGAAACCCAAATCTTTGCATCAAAAACTTCATTTTCTTTCCTTGAGTGAAGGCAAGCAACATCAAAATGAGCTCTTTTTAGAATCATCAAAACCTCCTGAAACTTCAAAAAAAATGTTTAGCTTATGTTCAAAAATAAAACATCTGCACTTTTTTTGCTCTTTAGGCAGAGGAAAATATGTAAATGAGCCATCATTCATAGAAGAGTTGTGAAATCTCAACCAAAGACTTGGGGGGAAGGCTGTGTGATGTTAACTTCACTGAGGTTGCCAATCACTACTCTCTGATAGGGTCAGGAGAGAACTGACAGTGGAAGATGCAGTCGCTTGTCTGTGGCAGTGAATTTTCTAAGCTCTCAGAAAATATTGCCTGAAGTGGTAGAATGGACTTCTGACAGATATTTGACTCTCTTTCAAATAAACAAGAAAGCCTACGTCAAAATAATTTGACTAGAAGCGATCCATGCAAGGCTTCCTCTATTAGCTGAAAATATTTTGTCAAATAGTGAAGTTGATCTTTGTCTACTTAATCTTTGTTTCTCAGTAAAGATTACTAAAATTTCCAAATATAATATTTCATCAATTTATTTGTTCTGTGGCCCTACAAAAAGTTGTTTAATACAGTATAAGAAAGTCTATACATGTTTATGATGAAAGTAATTTTCTATCCATTGTTCTGCTTATAAGACAAAATTTCTTTTCTTTGGTCCCATTTTCTTTCTTAAGCCTTAGTTTTTATTGTAACAATTAGCACAATGGTTACCTCCATATTATACTGATTCTTAAATACCTTGTATTTTTTCAACTTTTTTTATTTTTAACTAGGTATATTTTTGTTTAAAAGATAATCTTGAAAATATTTTTGCCTCATTTTAAATGCAATCCAAAAGTATTTTCTAATTAACAAACTAAGCCAATGAATACTTCATTGAAATTACTAATTTTGGAAGATTCTTTTTTCTAATATGTGCTATAATCTACTGGGGCTTCTAGTGAATTTTTTATTTCAGTAATTTTTCTTTTCAGCTTTAGGATGTCTATTTTTTAGAATTTATCTGCATTGATATATCTCATGTGGTAACACACTGTTAACATATCCTCCTTGGGTAGATCCACGTGGTTCCCCAGGGATTGCCTAGGATCTGAAGGGGCAGACAAGCAGTAGTCTTGGCTGTACTCACCCAGAGTAGAGCACCTAAGGAGGTTTAAGGAATGACTCCTAACTGTAATACCACCAACTCACTGGCCCTACCAAAATTTAATATACTCTCATTAATATTTGTTTATTTTGTGTGTTTCCTGTATCCTGTGTTCCCATTTCCTTACATATTTCTTCCCTTGGAATCAATAATACATAAGTGTTTTTCTTCTTGCATTCTCATGAGCATTTACTGTTTTTGTACATTTTTTTTTTTTGTACTAAAGATTGAACTCAGGACCTTGCACTTGCCAGGGAGGCATGACACCATTCAAAAATTTAACAGCAAAAGAACAAGTAAGCCTACTAGTAAATGGGTGAATGAATTGAACAAACACTTTTCAGAGGAAGAAATGCTAAGGGCCAATAAGAATATGAAAAAATGCTCAGCATCTTCAGCCATCAGGGAAATACATCTCAAAACTACAGTGATATTCCATCTCACCCAAGTCAGAGTGTCTATCAAGAGTACAAAAACAAGGTCTGGGGGTGTACCACAATCAGAGAATGGTCCAGTTTCCCCTCACAAGCCCTCTAAATACTAGATTTTAGTCCATCTGGGTTGACTTTTCCCTTATACTCCCATATCAGATTTTACTTTTCATCTCTACTTCAGGGTTAACTGCTTTCCTTCAACACCAATTCAGAGACAGTCACCTTTTAAATACTTACCCATGGTCAGCCCCAAAGTGGCCATCTTCAGATTCTCTGCTCCATTTTTAATATTTTTTATTGTTGAGTTTTTTGAGTTATTTCTATTCTTAGTATTAGTATCTTGTCAGATGTGTAGTTTGCAAATATCTTCTTCCATTCTGCATGTGCTGTCTTTACTTTATTAATTAATTTCATGACTGTGCAGAAGTTTCTTAGTTTGCTATAATCCCATGCATCAGTTTTTTCTTTTGTCTTTTTGCATCTTATGCAAACATCTATCTTCATAGCAATGTCTGGACATACTTCTGTGTTTTCTTATAATTCTTGCACTGTTTCAGGTCTTATATTTTATTCCTTCATCTCTTTTTATTCATTTTTTATGAGAAGAGATGAGACTCGTTTCACTCTTTTGCATGGGAACATTCATATTTCTCTGCACCATTTTTTGAGAGCAATGTACTTTCTCCAATGTATGTTTTGGTGCTTTTGTCAAATATCAATCTGGCTACTATTATGAGTATTAATAAATCTCATTTTTTAAAATTCATGTTCCATTAACCTAGATGTCAGTTTTCTGTCACTGTCTTACCGTTTTTGTAATTTTAGTTTTATATTAGATTTTGATGCCATGTGTTTGCATGCCTCTAGTTTTATTCTTTGGGATTGAGATTGTATTAGCTATTCAGGGTCTTTTGTGATTCATTTACATTTGAATTTAAATACTGTATTTTCTATTTCTTTGACTAATAACATTGAAGTTTTGATAGCAATTGCATTGAATCTTTAGATGTCTTTGGGTACTGTGGACATTTTAACAATATTTACATTCTAATTCATGCATTACTTTTGGTTGTGTGTATTCATGTGTGTTTTCATCAATTTCTTTCACTAGTATTTTATAATCTTGTAGAGATCTTTTATTTTCTTGTTTTTTGTGTGTTTTCATTTGTTATTCTGTTCTTAGCTTTTCTGATTGGGATTCAATCATTTATAAATATTACTAATTGCTTTTGTATTCTGAAAATTTGTTAATTTTTTATTATTTCTAAAAACTTTGGCAGCATCCTTAAATTTTCGAACATATAATGTCATTCCTTTGCAAATATATAATTTTGCCTTCTCTTTAAAAAATTAAATGTCTTTCACTTCTCCATCTTATTTAAACAATTTCCTAGGAGACTCTTGACTGTGGGTCTCAGGTCACTCTTCTCAAATGAAAGTTTGACATGTTTCTACCATTTTGCCTGAGATGGGCAGGGTTTTGATGATTTTTGAGACTCCTCAAAGCATTTTTCTTATTTCCCTTGTACAAAGGTTTGTTTTTAACATCACTAATGTCTTCAACAACATGGTTCCTTTTGGATCCAAATTTAAATTAGCTTTCAAGTTTTTCTGCTCTTCTCTTTTCTCCTTATTCTCACTATAAATCTGCCTGAAAGCAGCCAGCAGTACCGATGCCACCACCTAAATGATGCACTGCACTGAAACTTCATCTCCCGGATCAATTATTCCCCTCCTTTAATCTTAGCCTCCCCAAAATATCTCAGGACATTTGTAAAATGTGGATAAAGTTTTACTAAACTGTAACACACATTTCCTTTAGTTTACTTCTTTGCAGAGTCCCCATTCTCAAATACAAACTCATGAGCCAGGCCTTATATGTCCACTTTCTCAACAGGGTTCTGCTCCTCTGCTTTTACCAGAATTACCCATCTGACTGCTTATAGCATTCCAGGATTTCTCTAGCTTGTTTCTCCAAGCTATTATTCACAGTGGATGCACTCCAGTATGGACTGTGTCTGAGGGAGACATATCATAGCAGAAGGACAAAGATATCCAGTTCCTAGCAGCCCAGAAGCAGAGCAGGGGAATAATGCTAGAGAGAAAGAGGCAATGGAGCAGATATAGACCCCAAGTCTAATGTGCATGGCCCATAGAGATTCATCCAGAATTGTGCTTTACTAATCCTTTAGGCAGCTCCTAAACCAAGCAAGTTGGCACAGTTATGCTTATCCACTACACCTCAAATAACATTACATACACTACCACAACTGACGATTTTTATTGACAAGTCGGAACTCAGCCTTATTATTTTCTTAATTTATGTCTTGTTGTTTTGTGTACAATTTGTTCCTCTATGTCTGTGTTTTTTTCTCTTGTGGTTTGGTGGTTTTATGCTTTGATGAGTTTGATTCCCTGACTCTTGGGTGTCTTCTCTGCTACTGAGTTTCACCATTTCCCATGTTTTTATAATGGCACTTATCATCCTTGAGCTTCCAGATGTAGGAATCTTAAGCATTTCTTGTAATTCCGGTTGAATGGTAATGAATTCCCTTGATTTTGTCCAGGAAAGACCATTTCTTCTTCCGTAACTATTTCCACCTCATTATTATTCATTTGTCTGGTTCTATTTTCTACTAATGATTTGGTTCTTTTTAAAGATCTCCATCTTGATCAAACTCATCGAGATCAGAATTTTTTCTTTGAACTTTGTGTCTGTATTCTCTTGCCTCTTCTTGAATTTCTTCAAAATTGTTATGTTATTTTTTCAAGTCAATTCAAAAATTTCTTTTACTTTAGAGTCTGTATCTAAAGAAGCATAGAAGTATCATGTTCCTTAGAGCAGGGGTCATCAACATCCAAGCCATAGACCAGTACCTGTTAGGAATTGGACCACACAGCAGGAGATGCATAGCAGGATAGGGAGCAAAGATTCATCTGTATTTGCATTTTCTCCTCACTATTCCCATTAGTGCCTAAGCTCTGCCTCCTGTCATTTTAGGACAGAATTAGGTTCTCGTAGGAGTGCAAACTCTACTGTGAGGGATCTAGATTGTGTTTATTTGATTTATCCCAAAACTATCTCCGCAACCCTGGAAAAACTGTCTTCCACAAAACCAGTCATTGCTGCCAGAAAAGACTGGGGACCACTGTTTTTGAGGTGTCATGCTACTTTTGCATGTCCCTACATCCCTAATGTTGTGCATCTGATAGAACAGTTGTCTCTATTAAGTTTATAGGGTAGCTTTCATAGTGTTTTCTGATGTGTCATAGTATGGTAGGTGAGTAAGCAAGTTGACTTTAGTTTCATGTGGGCAGAGTGGTGTCTTCTCTATTCATTTTCTTTAGCGTTAGTCAATGCCAGTGATATCTTGGAGCATTAGGTAGTCTGGGCTTCAGGGTTTTGTGAGGCTCCTCTGCCACCTGGTGCATGGCTTTCTCAGGCAGGGTGAGTTCACCACTCTGTCCCCAGTTATGGTGGGGCACTCACAGCTGCTTAGTGGAAAACTCATCAGTGCCTGGGACTGCAAGTGGATTTCAAGATGGAACTGTGCATCATCAGATTCGGTAGAAAAAAAGTTCAATGTAGTTTGTTTTGCTTGTGGGATAATGCAGTATGAACTCCTATCAATTCACTAGACTGGCTCTGACGTTGTGAGAACCAAAATATTCTCTAACAGTAAAATCTTCAGGTGTTTGTAGTATTAGTAGGGATATTGGGTGGCTTCCCTCTTACATTGTCCCTGTGGGTTCATGTTCCTTTTAGTTACCCAAATGATCATATGGATGGAGATAGGCAGGAGATGCAAGTGATTTGTTTACCACCACATAAGGCCACATTGCACTTTTGTATGCCTCATGATCTCCATCATATCCCTACTACATTTTACTGCTTTCCCTCAATATTTTGAAGAGTAGTTTATTCTTTGTATGATCCCTTTTCTTTATAGGAGGGAAGCATTTCAGGAATCTCTCGTTAGTTATCTTGTTTGTAAGTCTTCAACTATTTCAATTACTTTGCAAACAGATTTAGACAATTTTCTCCTTTGTTTTAAGAAACATGTTTGTAATTCTTCCAAAATGCATGTGTATCATTTTAATTTATAGATGAAAAGAATATATAAATGAAACAATCTTTTCTCCCCCTACACTCAAAAACACCAAGCACTAAGCATGGAATTGAAAGGAATTTAGGAGACATACAATTTTCACTTACCCCTAAAATTGCCTCTTTGAGGTGTGTCATATCCAGCCTATCCTTTTCTGTGCAAATTGAATATTCCTACCCAACTTAGAAACACACACACTACCACTCAAAAGAAATGGTTAATGAATTCACCTACATTAGAAATTCTTAAACTTCATTGTTACTCTGTTATTCCAAACCAGCACTATTTCTCAGACTATTACTTAATCTCAATTTTTGTTTTTGGTTCTCAAGACTTAGCTGGAATTAACAAGCAGATCCTCTTACCCATACAAATGAATAATCATGGAAAAGAAAATTGTGAACTGTGGAAGAATCGCATAAAGATTATATGAGAGTAAAATAGTAATTTATGGTTTAAATTTAAACTGCATTCAAATGTCATGTTTAAAAGGTGGTTAGATCATTGGGACACTGTGGTGATAAAAGGACTCATCTATTGATAAGTTCCGTAGCTGAATGTTACGTTAAAAGGTGAGGCCTGGTTGGAGGTGGGTCACTGGGGGTGTGACCAGCAAAGGTATTCTTGTACACAGTCCTCCCTTTGCTCTCTTTCTTGGCTTCCGTGGGGCAAGAAGGATTTTTCCTTTGCCATGCCCTTCTATCATGCTATTTTTGTCTTGGAGCTAACCAAACATGAACTAAACCTTCCAAAAGTCATCAACCAAAGTAAACTTTTCCTCTTTTAAGTTATGGGTGTAGGTGTTTTCACTCAGCAATGGGAAAGTGAAAAAATGCAAAGCCCTTTATCAGTTTTATGGTAGATTAATGAAAATAAATTTGACTCATCCAGTTCTTAATACATAATAGGTACTCAGCAACTATGACTTTTTTTCTCAATGTAAGTTGCTAATGTTAACATAAAATTCATTTTCTACTAGGAAAAATAAATATTCCCGTCAAAAATTTCAAGAGTGTCATACAAAACATTTTGAATAAAATTAAAGTTTTCTCTAAAGAAATGATGATTGGCCAGTAATTGCATAGTAGGACAAGTTAAAAAAATTAAACCATAAAGAGAACCAATTTAAGAGCAGAGGTTGTAAGAAACATTCAGCCCCTGAACAAATATTTTTCCCTGTTTATTATAAGGATTTTCTACATTTTTTTGTATTGCAATTTGTGTGGAAATTTCAGAAGAACTTAATATGTACCAAAGCCATAGTGGAAGCTACATTCTATTATTTCAATTTATTTAATAACAAAAATTCTACTAGAAAAGGTATAATGAAAATGAAAAATCAATATCAGAAAATTTATTTTACTGAGCTCTTTTTCTTATCCAAACAAGATTCTTCTGAAAGTTAGGGAATCGGGAATACTAATGAGTTGATGATGAAGATATGATGCAGAATATCAACAGCATAAAAATATGATAGAATCTCTCTAATTGACACACCCTGGTGAAAACAGAAATATGCTAATTAACCAAACATTCCTCAGATAGAGCCCTTAGGAATACCTTGTGCTGTACAATATGCACTTTTAATTAAAGTATTGTTTGCAAAAGTAACAGGAGACATGATTTTTGAAATGCAAAAATTCAGTTTTCCAAGCACACATAGAAACACATTATAAATAAACTGTCTAATAAGTAACTGAGATAAGACCTAAGAGTACACTTTAATGACTTTTTGCAAGCAACATTTTTGTGAAAATACATTTATGAGTAAAACAATGTTCTGAAATTTATTGTTTATGTGTCTATACAGCTGGTATAAACAAAACCATTCAAAAGCTGATCCCAGATAAGTTCAAATCTCATTGATTAGATTCAAACAGAACCCTGATAACCTGAAGCTTGGCCTGAGTCAGATACCAGATTTGTACCCTACTGAAAGATTTATTGCTAAAGGATATGTCACCCCCTGTTAACAGATTTTTACTCCCTCGTTTATCATTCCTGAGCAATTTTTGCTGCCAAAGTTACTAGATTGAGAGTCTAGCTGTCTCTCTACATACTCTGTAAGCTTCACTGATGCGGATTAATATTTGATTGAAGACAAATCAACTGGACTACTCTCATAGCAGTTGACTGACTCTGTAGTAATGTTCATTATTCTGTATGTATACTTTATAAAGTTGTCTGCAACTGGATAGCTACGACTTGTTAAAGAACATAAATGAACTTATGTCATGGCATAAATTATGATAGCTTCCAGGAGAAAAATGATTAGTGAACACAGTAAATAGAACATTCTAGTAATGACAACAATTATTTCTAAAAATCAATTAGTGGGCTTAGAATTGATGAAATAAACTATTATACTGTGGAATCTGATTAGGCCCTCCCATGTGGATTTGTGTAATTTATTAACCAGTCTAAGATTTAATTTTTTTACCGGTAAAGTGGGCATACTAATATTACCAATTTTAAATGACAAAGAATAACCATGGGTCTATTTAAAGTTCTTAACAGCAGTAGTATTCAAATAGTTATACTCATTCTTTCTTCTTGATATAAATTATAGTCTTTAAGTAATAATCTTAACAACAGCTATAATAAGTGTGAGGCAATTTTGTGTTTCATTTCCTTTAAAGAACTAGTTTTTATCCTAATTACAGCAACTGAGTTTGTAGTTCTATTACTCTCCAAACACTGTTTACAATTAATGAACACTGGATAAAGAATAACATCAAAAGTATTTATCCAAGAATAATTGGTAAAAATTGGTATCCATGAAATCTATTTCATAAAGATATTTGTCCCTTAAACTTGAATCAAGAGACAAGATTATTTCTACCTGAGTGATGTATGTGTTATTTTACCATGTATTTTACATAATACAATACATCCTACAAAATACAATAAAATAAATCCCCTAAACTGTTGAGCAACTTCATTTATCTTCACCTACAATACATAAAATATGAATAGTTACATAATGTAATAAATTTACATGAATCTTATTATTTCTAGTCACATTTCCTGTTGAAATCTCCATTCTCTTTTAAATCTATTGAGGAAAAATGGCAATTTTGAAAACAAAAATTTAAAGTGGAATTTTATAATTTGGAGATAAAATCTAAATGGCTAGAAATGACAGCTTATTACGTCCTCAGCGTATATTCCCTTCATGTGTGAGTTCTTATTTTCTACCTGGGACAATGCCAATCCAAACTCAGAGATGGCTGCACTACAGAGAAGTGGTTTATTGTTTTATATATTTGCTGTCATGTAACAAACAAGGAAGTTTAAGACAACAAATGTTTATTATTGCACAGTGTTTGAGGATCAGGAATCTTGCTAAATTGGGGTCTCTCACCAATTGTAGACAAGCACTTGGCAGGACTGCAGCCATCTCAAGACTTCACTAGGGAGAGAAAACCTCTTCCAAGCTCACTCTGCAGTTGTTGGCAGGCTTCAGTTCTCCACCCCTGGACTTTTCCAAAATTCTGCTACAAATGTGTGATGTCTTCCTCCACAGTGAGCAACCCCACATGAAGTTCAGTTAGAAGATTTTGAAGTTTATCAAAGATATAGGTAGACCACAGAATGGCAGCATTTCACAAGAATTATTGGGGTGTACTGGACAGGGTTGTATGAGGGGAAGTCCTTCAGAGCTGTTTAGAAACAGCAATACATGGTCACCACCCAGAAAAGGACAAGGCAGAGCCAATCTCAGGCTATCTGAATATTTAACTCTGTGTTTTGCTCTCTACTCTCTCAAACTAGGTTTTTACCTTGGTCTTGGCCAGTTTTCTGAATTCAACCCTTCTTTAAATTAAGTTACTCCCTGGACCTTTGTCTACTTACCTGATCTTTGAACTTCAACTGTATAAACCCTGCTTTATTGCATTCACCCATCTACCTCTTCCCCAATTTCCCATAACCACTGCTGTTGGATCATCACAAAAGCACATCACAGGACAAAATCTTTGAGGATGTTTCTATAAACATCTGAAAATTCATTTATGGACAATTAACTAACAGAATATATAATAGGAGTAAAATTAATAGTTTTTTTCCTCAAGTATTATTCTGCATTGGCTTCTATTCTAACCATAAAATCTTCCACAGTACTAGAGTACATCTCTAATTGCTAGTTCTAGAAACCACGGTCTTGACTGTCAAGAAGGAATATCTGTTATATCCTCTTTTATGTGGATCCATTGACCTTGACTTTGTTCCTAATAAAGAGGGACATTCAGAAGAATCTGTGGAGAAGGCAAAAAAGAAGTGCAACATCCATATCCCAGTATTTACATTATTCCTAAGGGCTGGCAATTTAGCTCAGTGGCATTGCTTCTGCTCCACAGGTGAAAGGTTCTGAGTTCGATCCCCGGTATAGAAAAAAAAAAATCCACTAGTTTATCACTGACTTTAGGATACTTTTAACCCTAAACAATGGAGAATTTGAATGATAATTCTAGTGAAGCCAAATATTAGAAGTTTTGAAGTTAATATTTTGTTATGGTGTTAAATGCCTCTTCAGCTTTCCTCTGCCTTTTGTAGATTCTCACATTTCTTCCTTTTCTTTTTCTTTCTCCTCCTTCTTTTTCTTTCCAGTGCTTGGGATTGAACCAACAGCCTTACTTCAGATGCATGACAAGTGATCTGTCATCACCGAGCTACACACCCAATTCCTCATCCTTTCTTTGTTTTTAATAACAAATGACTTTCTGATCCCTAACAAATGAGTCAGTGACTGGTTGAAATAAGTATATTTGAGGATACTCTATGCTTTACAAGGCTAATTTTATATGAGAAACAAATTTAGAAACTAAGAATGTATTTTAAATAAAATAAAAATCCTCAAAACAGAATTTTATGAATTTGCCCTTTTATATTTTTCTTTATATAGCAAAATTAAAGTATGTCCTATTACACATTTGTATAGGAAATTATTTTAGATTATAGTTAAAAGTCTCTTTAGTTGTACTCAGATATGTTATAATTGTTATTTTTACCAAACATAAATTACAAGAGTTGTAAAAGTATCTCAATGAAAATATGTTCTTTCCCTTAAGGATATTTGGGAAAATGTGAAGCAGATAAATATTTTCAATGATGAAAAGTGTGTGTGTGTGTGTGTGTGTGTGTGTGTGTGTATCTAAATATATTTGCTAAAGTGTGTGTGTGTGTGTGTGTGTGTGTGTGTGTGTGTGAGTGTATCTAAATCTGTCTCTCTAAATATATCAAGAATTGAGGTAGTATTCCTATCAGTAGTCATATCATGAATGCTCCGTGTTCATTTATAACACAATATTTTAAAACTGAGGGACCTCGAATTG
Source organism: Fukomys damarensis (assembly GCF_012274545.1). Classification (NCBI taxonomy): domain Eukaryota; kingdom Metazoa; phylum Chordata; class Mammalia; order Rodentia; family Bathyergidae; genus Fukomys; species Fukomys damarensis. The sequence goes on along the minus strand of NW_022900947.1, from coordinate 33,764,620 downwards.
CAAGAGCTTGCTTGCCGGGGCCACCCCCACCAAAGCTGCCAGTATCTATATCCCTCCTTAAGGAGATCGCTGGGACTAGAAACTGGGAAACCATCACTCTCTGGGGTTGTCGGAAGGTGATTGGGTCCCCTGGGTGATTTTCACTTCTTCCGTTTTTGTTAACCGCATGTCCATCAGCTCACGTGGAGAAACAGAGTAAATTATTTTTAGGTGTCCTAATCCCTTAGTCTGTGAGCAGACTTGCAGAACAATCCCTGTCTAGACAGAGCTTATGCTTTGTACTATCATTCAAGAGTGATCTTGGAGTCATAACTTCAGGAAGGTGAAAGAGAATAATGAATGTTTTGAATGCTACCTCCTTATAGTACTTGACTGTTGCTGTTAAAATGATTATTTACGATTAAAGCTTTATATATATCTAACCCTTAAAAATAAAGGTAAAAGGGAAGAATTTACATGGCCTATTTATCAGACAGCGTAAAGTCCAGCTAAAAGAGAAGTTTTAATCAAATAATTATACAAGACCATAAGTAAAGACTGTCACGAGCACAGAGTACTATGTGAGCATATAGCAGATTCTAATCTTGTAGGGAGAGTTGGAGAAAGTTTTGTTTAGAAACCAAGATTTGAGCTAAGGTTTTGTTTTTAAGCTTTTGCTTTCTTATTCGTGCATGTTTGTAGTAGATAATGATTATATCACCATAGGGAGTTGGTACATGTTCATAACACTTTTTAATTATTACTTTCCCTTCTCCTTAAGCTAAAATTTAAGGATGAAAATGGCTTAGCTAAAAAGAGAGGAGAGGAAAAGAAGCCTAATAATAGAGAAATCATGTTAAAGGCATGAAAATGAAAGGAAAATAGAAGAAGGTCTAAGTGAAGGAGGGAGAGGGTGAGAGAGACAGAGAAGCAGATACAGAAAATCAGAAAGGGGCAGAAAAGTCTAAGGCTGGAGCTGTGAATAATAAGTAGATAATACAGATTCCTGTGGATATAAGAACCACACAACCTAGAGTCCAAGCTATTGTATTTCTGAGAGTGGACAGTAATGCTGTTATTTTTTCCTATCGGGCATAAATCAAAGGCAAAAAAGAATTTATATAATATTTATCCATGTAGGTCGTGTTAAGAAATTTTCTCTTAATCGCAAGTTCAAACAAAACACAACTGAACAGTACTAAGCCTTGGCAATTCAGTTTTACTGGTTCTTTGGAAAAACCTCTCTGGTTGAGTTGAAAAACAGAATGAGAAAACTGGTAAAGTTCTATGTAATTTGCTCAAATAAGATACTATACTAATTTAGAGAGTACTACAGTAAAAATCATAAATTAGAAAATAAAAAAATTAGAAGGGTTGGAGATCACTTATGGATGTCCGGTCTGCCTTCATTACACAAAAGGCAAATGATAAGGTCTGGGGCAAACCACAAGGATGTTTTTTACATTGGCAATGCCTTGAGAGGAGCACATGTGTAGTTAATAAAGTTAAGTGTGTTGACTCACTGCAGGGAGAAAGAATACATATCATAAAGTATTGTGGACCACCTCAATAAGACCATGTGAGGAAAGATTTCTAAGATTTGGACATGGGTTATGTGATATGGGGAAAGGGAAAACAAGCTGAATTTGGTTCTGAATTACATACCATTTCTCAGAGGGGATAATTCTGTTTGAGTCTTAATCATTCTCTTTTAGAAAGCAGGAAGAATGAGTAAAGCTAAATTGGTAAAGAAATGACTCATACTGAACAGATACATGAGGATACTAGGTTACTTTCACAATTTGGACAACTTTCTTGTTCTATTTGTACTTAGACAATCACAAAGTGGCAAAAACTGTTTCGTCTTGACCCATCATAGTCAGAGTGACTCCTCTGATGTTTTAAGTGGTTTGTATTCAATAGAACAGCACAGTCCAGCTATGACTACACTAACATCAAGCCACAGCAGCTGAGCACACCAGGTCAACCCCTGCATCTTTTCTCCTTTGTACTATCAGGGTGACTTCGGAACACCCAAGTGAAGATATTAAGGAAGTACTTAGATATATGTGTCTAGACCTATGTTAGTTATGATATAATAATAATGACTTCAACATAATTGATTAGTAGTAATTTAACCTTGCAACTACTTTAAGAACTGATTACTTTTGTCCAATTTAACAGTTAAGAAAACTGAGAGCCTAACAAAAATTTCCCAAAATAACACAACCAATAACTGACAAAGCTGAAATTTTAACCAAAGTATGATTCAAGAGGTAAATTCCTAACCATAAACCAGTAGCATTGCCAATCCTTGACATTAGTCATAAAAAGACTAAGACAAAAAGAAGTTTGAATCCTCATTCATACACTTAACAGTTATGTAATTTTGAAAAGGATCATTTGATCTCCATGAATTTCATTTGTCTCCTTTGCAATCTGGAGACATATAACTTAAATAAGTAGGTATTAAAATGCCAACTGTGTAAGAAAATGTCTAGTATTGGACCTAATACTTAGCAGACACTGCAATTTGCAATTAAATTTAGATTGAGATTTTCTGGCATGGCTTGATGTATGGCTTGTCCTAAAGCTAAATTACAAGTAAATGCTTAAGACTGAAGGAAAATAATATATTTGGAAAATTTTCCATTTTCAAAGACTAACACAACTTTTGATAAAGTAGTCAAGGATCTGTAAACAATGAGGATAAAAAATTAATGGGCCATTTTTAAAAATTATACCTACAAAAAGTTAGTAGAACTATCATTTAATCAGTCTTCTAAAATATCCTGAAAAAGGAAAGATAAATAGGATACAGATATATATTTGTACGACTAGCAATTCTTCATGTCTTCTCAGTTTGTTGGATAAAGCGTCATTTCAAAGCATTATGAATTGCTAAAAAAAATAAATAAATAACTCAGTTAACCTGGTGCTTATACTTTTGCCTTTTATAGCACATATACTTTTAAAATGTGATTATATAATCATATTTCAGCAGAATTCATGATGGCTTGTGGCTTGGCACTTATATAATAAATATCCATTCAGGCACTTATTAAAATAAAATGTTAGCATGAAAATCTGTGGGTAGAACAAGGTATTTGTTAGACCCGGACTTTTATATGGAGACTCTAATTGGTTATGTTAGTGGACTTCAGTGATGTATTCAGCTAACTGACAGGGAAATAAGCATCTTTCAAGGGCTGAGAAAAGTGCCTTTTGCTGTCTGTCGGGACTGTTCACACAGTGGCATCAGTTATAATTCTGGAAATGATATTCTGAAATCTTTCATTCTTATGTTTCATCAGACTCATTCATCATTCAGAAAATAGTATAACTGCATGCTATTAAAAATATTTAAATCATTGAATGGCCAACATGTAATTAATACAGATAAAGCTGCTTTGTAAAAGGGCACATCTTCAATTTAACCAAATCAGTTTTTTAAAACTCAAAGCAATTTCCCATAACCCCATTTGATGTATGATGGATGTGCATTAATTTTTTTCAATACAAGTCACTTTTTCAATAATAGTAAGAAAATCACTCACATCTCTACTCATCATAAGTAACCATAACATGGTCATGCATATCTATTCCTTAATTAAAAAAAGATATCTAAATATCATGTATATAGATATCAAGTGGAGTTGTTTATGTATAAAACATTATCTCTAATGTCCTAGACATTTAACTTAAATGTAGACAAGTAAGGAAGATAGCTATTAAAAATTTTCTTTGGATTTGAAGTAAATAAGTTCAACTTGTTTTTCAGAATTTGAGATCTTGGGATAAATGTGTGATGAATTATGATATTAGGATATAGTCTGCAATGTGTCTTGTAATTTTACGGTTTATAACTGATCTGCTATTCATACTGTTTCTTGAATAACATTGGTTTATATTTGAAAAATTCAATGGAAGATTATCATAGATTTTGCAATGTGGCATATAAGAAAGAATAGACATGTAATATGCAGGATACCTTTAGTTTGGAGTCCTGTTTCTGCCACTCTATAGCCTTGGGTTCAGTTGGGTTGAACAGATCCATTTAAACATAGCCTTAGTTTTCTCATATGCAACACACATACCTACCTTGCAAAGTCGTTGTGAACACTTACTGCGGATAACCCCAAAGCACATCTTTTCATAATTTTTCTTCATGAATAGTGTTGCTTTTATTGGATGGAAAGCTGGATATAACAGTTCTCTGAGCTGGGCATTTAGTTCAGTGTCACTGCGCCTGCCTGGCAAGCTCAAGGTCCTGGGGTTGATTCTGGGTCCTGACAAAAACAATAGTTCCCTACAAAAAAACAAACAAGAAAACAAACAAAAAAACAGTTTTCAGAGATTTATAGAGGTAAAAGCTTATGCAAAAGTTCCTTCTTTTTAATTAATGTTCTAATATCTTATTTGAATTCCAAGGCTCAGAAGAATATTATCCTCATATAAAAAGGTGTTTTAAAGGAATAATTCAGCATTTTAATATCTCTTTGCAAAAGTATTATTTTTCATATTTAGGACTAAGCCAAAGGTATTTTAATACCAAAATTCAGGGATTGAGTCTTCACTGCTGATAGTAGATGAAAACCCTTAGCAAATACAGCTGAATCTCCTTATCCAGCTCAAGGTTCTGATGTATTCATTTGTGCTTAATAAAATTGAGGAATATAACTTTTTCTTAGCCTGTACGTTGGTGAATAAACACAGTGCATGCATGAATGTACCTGGACACTGAGAAATGGCAGGTTTCAACATGAATAGTTGGACAGTTTCTCTGCTAGTGACTATTTCAAACACCAGGGCTATATTGTATCTATAGTAGTAGAACTTTAGAAATGAGCAGATTCACTCTTCATTGTCACACTCAGTGAAGTTGGCTAAAGTGAGTATATCATGAAGTTATCAAAGCTAGATCTTCTGGGCCCTTTGCTTGCATGGATCTGTTCCAACACCATAAGAGAGCCCCTACACATGGATTCACATGGGAAGGAACTTTACCAATACAAAAGACAACAATATACATTTAGAAAGCTTTCTTTTTTTTTTTTTCTATGAAATTCCCTTGGTTATATTTCCCCTCACACTACACAACATTGAAATGGATAACATGAAAGATAATGATTCAAGTGAGAAGATGAGATGCAACGATTGGCTGGGTTAGCATTCGTATTCTGGTTCACTTGATTGGTACCGATTTTATATATAGTTGGATTGGTGCTAGTCAACCCAAGGTAGGAATAGCTTCGAGTGGTACCACCCACATGCTTTTTCTTTAATTTTTATTTTTAATAGTACATAATGATTACATGCATCACAAGACATTGGTATATATACATGAACATTTTGATTCTTTTTTCATCCCCACCACTTCTGCCTTCTCCCTCTCTGCACCTCTTAGTCCCCTTCCCTTTTGCAAAAATCTTTCTCCCTGTTTCTTGTTATCTAATCTTTTGTTTTGCTCTTTAACTTGTTTATATCTTGGGTTTTTCATATAAAAGAAATCATCTGATATTTCAGGTTGTGCGTCTGATTGTTTACACTTAACATTTTGGTCTCAGGGTGCATTCATTTTCCTGCAAATGACTAATGCTCATCCTCCCTTGTGGCACAGGAGCATTCTATTGTTCATAAATACGTTTTCTTTATCTATTCACCTGTTGATGGACATGTCAATTACTTTTAAGATTTAGCTATTACGAGTTGTACTCCTATATACATGGGTCTGCATGTATCCCTGTAATATGAAATTTTATCTCTTTCTGGAAGTTACATCAAAAAAGGAAAAGCTGGGTCAAATGGAATTCCTACTTGTTTGTTTCATGAGAAATCTCCATACTGTTTTCCACAGTGGGTATACTAGTTTACAGTCCCACCAAAAATATAGAAGAGTTCCCTTTTTCGCGTAGTCTCATAAGAATTTGTTATTATTTGATTTCTTAGTGATAACCATTCTTCCTGAAGGTGCAATCCCAGTGTTGTTTTAATTTGCCTTTCTCTAAGGGCCAGAGACGTTGAACATCTTGTGGTGTATTTATTGTTCATTTATACTTCATTTATGAAAAATGTCTATTCATTTGAGTGGTCCATTTTTTATTTTTTTAGGGGGGTCTAATTTTGGAGGCTTATTTTCATATTATAGATATTATTCCTCTGTCTCAAGTAGAGCTGGCAACATTTTTCCCATTCTGTACGTTGTCTATTCACTGTCACTTGTTTCCTTTGCTGTGAAGCAGATTTTTTTATATTGATATAATCCCATTTGTTTATTGAGATGAATTACAAGGGCAGAATTCATTTAGCCTAAGAGTATGTGTTAAAGTGTCAAGCGTAAAAGGAGAAAGTAAATAGAAAAGAAATATAGTATGGAAACAGAATTTATTAAATTGAATTAATATTGATATAATGCAAACCTCCATATACATTTTAAGTTTGGCCTAGTAAATTGTAATCTAACTTGATCTGTAAACAGACCTTAACTTACTCCCAAAACAATCTCAGCCAATCACAAGTGGCCAACTCTTTAAGTCATGTTTAAATGAAATACACACGAACTGTAACCAAGCAGGCTGTCTCTACCTCACTTTGCTTACTGATGTCATTTCCATTTCTATGACAAAAAATATAACATGTCTACATGGCCCAGTGGAATCACTATAAACCGATTCTTGTTCTGGAACTACACATTCTTATACTGTTTCTTTCCTCATCAAGCTTTCCTAATGAAAGAGTTTTTCATTTAACAAGCTGAATTTTCAGGCAATATTTTCAATAATCATATTCAAAATTTTAATGAGAATAGTTGGTTATTGTCACTGTCTAGCCAATATGGAAATTTGTTTCAATTAGGATTTGACAATCCACCGTGTATTATCGTAAATGTGCCATACATTTTTTTCTTTTTTAGTAAGAATGATACCTTATAAAATGCCTAATAACAAATTTGGAGCAAGGCTATACATACTAATCATGATGATATAAATTATATCATTAAAGAATGATACCTTATAAAATGCCTAATAACAAATTTGGAGCAAGGCTATACATACTAATCATGATGATATAAATTATATCATTCCAACCATTCCAGGATGTAGGGTAGTATTTAGCACATCTGATGCATGCTGTCCTGAAGGCACATGATAGATCAAACTGGTCAGCATCTGCAGATTAAATAAATGAAGTGATTCATTAAAGGCAGTAGACAGCTACACAGGAATGTTCTGATTTCAGAAGGAAAACACTGAATACCAGCGTATGGACTCTTCATCTTGGGAACCTAGCCACTGCTTAGCTGTGCCTGGTGAAACCTGAGCCTACAAGGCGTGAACTTCCTTTGGTTCAAACCGCTCAGGAAGTGGTGCCCTGGAAGCTAGGCTACCTTTAAAGGCAAAGTTGCCTTCTGCAGTTCCCCCGTTATCATAGAAAGCCTTCTCTGGCTGTATTTATATTGAAGGAGGGATAATAGTGTGAGTTCACTAGCAGGCAGAACCCCATGTAATGCAGCTCTTAATTCTAAAACATTGCATTTTTCAGAGCTGAGTTTGTAAAGGAAACAGTACAGTGTGGCCGCCGACCTGCCTCCACATTCATATACTGATACTTTTGGACATGATGTCATAACCACTCAAAGAGCCCTATTTCGTTCTAATCTAGTGTACAACTATCCGAGGACCCTCAACAACCTCCGCACCACTGAGCGCTGTTCCGTTGTTCCAGCCCATCGCTCATCTCTCTGTGGCAGACTCCCCTCTTGCTTTCTCTGTGTCTGAGATTTACTGTACTTGGAGCAGATGCTGCCTTCTCAGAGAGGCTTTCCCTACCACACCTATTTAATAATGTATCCTCATCACTCTTTGCAAATTTAATCTAGTTCACTGCTCTTCATGATATTAACATAACATTTTTGTCATATAAGTGTATTTTTTTGTTGTTATTTTGTTTTATCACTGGTAAAGGATATGAAATCTGAGACTTTGTCTGTTGTAATCTGTGCTGTTTTTCCTAGAACAGTGTCTGGCACATGGAAGGGCACAAAAATAATTTAGTAAATAAATAGTTTGGTGGTTTATACATTTTCCCCCTGGTCAGAGATCCTTCATCTAAAACATTCATATAATTTGAGGCATGCTACTAGAAATTGCTTCAAGATGATTTTGAGTTAGTACAGAAAGTATTTGACAGCATCTTTCACTGGAGAGAAAAGTAATAACTGACTTTGGCAGGCTAGTCAACCAAATTTGATTTTGGATAAAGTCATTCTTTTTATGAGTTTTCCTGAAGAGAACAGAATTCTAGAAGATGCATATTTATTTGTAGATAACATCTCAGGATTATGGAAATCATCGACATAATATTTATATGGTTACATTATGGATATCTATTTAAACAAAAACAAATTACCATATCTTTTGCCTGAAGTTGGAATGATACTAAAGTAGGGAAATACAAGGATGGTTTTTGCTTTGCTTGTTTTCTTTCTTGGTTATTTTTTTCTTTATTTTACTGTTCCATAATTAAATTTTTAACCTATAATGTATTTATGGAAATAAATAAGAAAAGTATAAAGTTTTGATGGATATGGAAACTTTATGAATATTACAAATGAAATATAACCCTACAATTTACTTTCCCTGTGATTTATCAGAAGCTCCCAATCTTTTGGCAACTAAAATTGGATAGTAGAATAGAAGTAATCATGGGAGATAGAATTATTTGTCATTCTGGCTGCTTCCGTGCAGGTACAAGAAGCTGTTAAAGAAACTCAACTGAATAGCACCTTAAAAGAGGCAAGTGGGTCAATATTGTATTTTGTAGCACCAGCTTTCTTTGATAAATTGTAATAACATTTCGCCCTCATCACAAATGCTGTGTGACATCAAGAGAAGGCAGCCACATTCATATTCCAGGAGGACACAGGAGTTATCGTTCACATGATTGAGAAGCTCAGCCTACATTCTGTTTGTGGATCGATAAACTAGATCAAGGATATCTAGGCTACCACTTCACTATTTACCCTGCCAACAACTTCCCAGCTAACTTGGTGTACTCTCTTGGGAAAACTGAGATGTCCATTAACCATAAAAGTAATCAATCAGCAAATGTGTTTAAGCACCTTTTATGTACCAAATAGTGCGGTAAGAATAATGCAATAAATATATAAGTCTGAGAAGGAGGTCCTACATCTTAGTTCTCAAGAAGACAAACACTGATTCAGAAGACACAGACAAAAAATAAAGCCTCAGCATGACTTAAGTGACTAATACATGGTAGTGAAGATTAAAGATATAGATCCCTCCTGAAAGTAAGAGCAATCAGAAAACATTGGCTTTGGAGAATGGGATCTTTGGAGAGAGAGGAAACAGAAAAAGAAGACAGAAGATCATTCAGTGAAAAAGAATTCAACCAATCTGACAGAAACAGAAAGCATGTGTTGTGCAGTTGTGGAGAGCAAGATATAAAAATAAATTTTTAAGGGCCACAAAAGACAAATAAAATAATTTGTCTATGTCATGCATCTCATCTGTTTCTCCAGTGTATTAGATATACAGTTTTACTTTACAGCAAATATTTTGTGATGAGAACTTTATTATACTGAAGTAAATTATGAAAATATAATGTCTTATTCATAATACACAGAAATATATGTCAAGAAAGTAATTTGTAACAAAATAGTACTGGCATGCATTTAGTTTTGCAAATGATTAGAAAAGACTATAATGGCACACAGAAAAAGTTCAATAGTATCTACAAGAAAAATGATCCCAAATAAAGGAATGAATGATTGTAGCAGAGTAAATATTCAGTATTTTTTCTTAAAAATTCAAAAATGTGATGTCTGTTAATATTGTAATTTTTTTTTCCCTTACTGGGGATCAAACTCAGGTCCTAGCACTTGCAAAGCAGGAGGCAGAAACGCTGAGCTAAATACTCAGCCCTTAACAATGTAATTTCAAAAATATCTTTTACTCAAAATCTTAAAAGTATCTTCAATTTAAATGTCAGTGGCAAACTGAAAAGTTCACGCGTCTCAAAATATGGAAAATACTTCGTTTTTACTGAAGTGTTAACTAAAACAAGTAATTTTCAATAGAATTTTTAAATCAAACATTAAAAATCATGATAAAAGACAGGAAACACTTTATTGTATGATGGTGCATTCCTTGCAAACCAGCATGCCTGATCTCAGCACCCACCATTGTGCCAGTGATGCCCCCTCTCTTACTGTGGTAAACAAAATCTTGCCCACAGAATTCCAATGAATTCCCAAGAATCACTATCACCCCACTAATAAACACTGATATAAGCAACAGGGAATTGTTTAGAAAAGGAAAGAGGGTGCTAAACTTGATAATGTCAAATGCAGATATATATTTCTAGTGATTATAAAATTTTTCCTAGAGTCTGATTGGAACAAAGCATAGATTTAAAAGGGAAAATTGTAGCAGGAATATGCAAGAATGTAGAAGTACAAGAAAATATAAAGGAGGGCCGGAGATTTAGCTCCGTGGTGCCGCTGCCCTCTTCATAAGCCCAATGACCTGAGATCGATCCCAGGTACCAAAAAAACAAAATAAAATGAATAATAGTAATAATAATAAAGGAATAATCAATAGAAATTGGTGACTACTTTCAATCAAAGGATGAGGGCAAGGGAAAAGCCTGAAAAGTTTCCTTTCTTTTTCTTCAGTTTCTTTTTACATTCTCTTCAAGTTGTAAATCACTATTGATTTCTTGTGACTGCCACTTTCATGGTAACACATGTATTTGTAGACAATTTTTTATTTATGCATGGATCTCTCACATTTAAACTTACCTTTAATTAAAGAAATGGAGTACATGTAGTTGATGAGGTAGATTAGAAAACGTCAGGTTGAGGGATACTTCATGAAAGCTAATGGATGCTGACTCCCCACACTCCAGCCTCCCTGACAGCGAAGCCATCCTTTTAAAGCTCTAAACAGCCATTCCATATTGTGCTCTACTTGAATGAAAACAGCACACTGCACTAACCGATGTGTCCTAAAGGCAGACTAATTTTCTACTTAAATATAACCACAATCAACTTTTTTCCCACCATGATTACTATTCAGTTTGCAATGAGTATAAACCCAAAATTAAAAAAGAGCAAAGTATAAATAAGTAAAACATAAGAAGCCATGTATTTGTTAGAAAATATGTTTATTGATTGAATCATAAAAGATACTGGGGTAGGTAAATGATATTAGGAATTAAAAAGAAAGTTTGGTATTTATAAATGTTAATTGTAAGGTGATAGATTATTATATCTTCAGAAAAAACAGAATTGCCTTTTGCAATTTATGTCTGAGAAATGATGAAGTTATATGTGTGTGGAAGAGATTTTTGCATTTACATGCTATATTTACTAGAAGATTTTTCTGTATTTAAAAAACACAGTAGTTTGTAATATTTCTACAGAAATGTGTGCTAAACTGTGGAAGAGTCACACCATGTGTGATTCTTAACAGGTAGAAATAGAAATCATTAATTTTCCTTGCTTATTATTTTTAAGTCTTTCCTCTTCTGGGCACATGGTAGGATTACATACAATGTCTGGATATGAGAATATTAATCGCCAGTGAGCTGCGAATGTCAGCAACAGACACTCTTTCGAGATGAGCCTTTATTCGCAATACAAAATATGTCAAATTATCTGTTTCCTTCACACAGCAATCCAGAAATGTTTATGATGAAGAAATCTTCCTCTTAATCCTAAAACTTTGAACAATATTAAGAGAGACCTTTTACTAATGTACTGTGAGCAAACTGAGTGTATAACACTTCCACCTGTTTCCTCCTCCTATGCCCTTTTTGTATGTGTTGTTCATCTTCTCTTCTTAGGAAAGCATCAGACATTATATTCAGGGATTACCCTAAATATAGGACTCACCTTTGTTTAGTTACATCTATAAAGACCTTATTTCCAAAGAAAGGCACATCCACAAGTAGTGAGAGTTGGTTATTAAACATATTTTCTGAGGAACAAGTGCATCTTCTGTATTTCCTATAGTACTAATACTATCCAGTGAAAATTATATGAGTGAAAACAGAAAACACAATGAATATCTTACATTATCAATCATCTAATAAAGATTACATTATATTATTCTACTTAAGAAAAATAAAGATTACCGCATTTAAAGCTTCACTGGATATCAGAACAGCTAGGTTCTAGTTCCACTGGTGACTCATAACGTGAATTTGAGCAAGTAATCGGTAATGAGTCTACCACAGTTCAGAGAGTGCTCTAGAGGGTGTAGAGAAGCTAATGACAATAAGAGGGATTGTCCAACAACTAATCAACTTCATTTTGCAGCACAATAGGGAAAATGTAAACGTTTAACAGAGCAATTGCATACAGCTTTGAATGTAAAGGTCAGTAACCCTAAAGTCACTACACAACAGATGCAGAAAGAATGATATCTATGACAGTGACTTAAAAAGTGTAATTATACAAAAATACTATAACGAGAATTTTGATTACCTGCTTACATTTTGTGACAGAAGTAAGTTTAGAGTGGCAGCTCTCTCCTTCAGGCATCTTGATGATGCCCCTAGCTCATCCTTCTACCTTAGAAGCCAAAAGTAGCCATGGGAGTTTCAGTAGGTGAAACTCTGACTCTCCATTTTCATAAGACATTTCCTCAATTCCAACTCTCCCCATTTTCCACACGGCCTTCCTCTGATACATACCTTCTTATAAAATTACAGAGTTGCTTTTCAGATGACATTCCTCAACACTATATTTTATTTAATAAAATATAAATATTTAATCAATTGCTTGGACCTCATTAAATTTTGATTACGCCCTTACTTTCCTTGATAATTTTGGAAGTCATGTGGAAATATGTTTAAACACTGCTGAGAAACAACAAAAAAGAAAACAGAAAACTCTTTTCCCTGGTTCTGCGGTGGAGGTGAACAGGACAGGTATGCAGGGTATAATATAAGAAACAGGGTATTAAAAATGCTACCTGCTCATAACAGGCCACACAGAGAAGAAGGAGAGCAGACTCTACTGGTGGTAATTATGCAGCGCTCTCTGTTAGGGCTGAGCCCCTCTCCAATTCATCTTGTTTCACTTCCTGGCTTCCCAACTTCAGCAACTGGGAAGTATAACTCCTGGCAAGTTCCTTAGACCACTTGCCGTTATTTACGCCATTTCTCTGAACTCTTTCTTCTATAGGGTGGTGGGGATCCTTTGTTGTCTAATTCTAATCTCTGGCACAGACATCTTCCCAAAGTTGGAGTCAGTGACCCTCCTCTACATTTCCGTAGTATCTCACACATACCCCTTCTCTGAGCCTAAGTGTCATTTCTCTCGGAAAGACTTTCCTGAAATACCACTATCAACTGGATCGTGTTATTTCCTGCTCTGTATTTATGGCCTTAAGGACACGTGTCACAATTACTTATGTGCTTGTCTGTGTACTCTTTCTGTCTCCTGTGTTGATACAAAAGCTCCAGTATGAACACACTTTTTCTCTCATGCTCACTTTGCCACATAGCTCAGAAAAATATCATGTACAGAGTGGATATTCAGTGAGTAGGGTGAAAGCAAATGAACATGGGCTTGATTAATTGATTCAAATACATCTGATCATTTTCTAAAAGAGACAGCAGCTATCTAGAAAACCATCAGGCACACTTTGAATTCTCAGTACCTACCGCAATGTTTTGATGCAAGAATCGTCAGTAAAGAGTATAAAATAAGTGTTATTGTATATAAATCAAGGAGTCTTTCCTAGGTAAAGTATGGAGAAGAGTTTTAATTTTATTTTAACCCAGGTAAACATATCAATCTTTACAATTATAAATCTTCAAATGTTTTGACAAATCATTCACTCTTGAATGTGTTCAATAACCATAATTATTCCTTAGAAGAAAAATACTATAGTTGATTTATAACAATGACAGCTAAGTGGGAAGAGTAGGGGAAAGGTAATAAGGGAAAAGAAAATAATATGAGAAAGTGAAAAAATGGAAATAAAGTGTTTGTAAATGAGGAAGGGAGGAGGGGGTGAAGGGAGGGCAGGGACAAGGGGAAAAAATGAAAACCAAGACCTGTCATGTAAAGGTACAAGGTCCCAAAAATGAATGTAACTGTACTGTATACCTAAAATGCACCGATAAACTCAATGAGAAAAAAAGTAGCTAAAAAGTATTCAGCCCTAATGTACATCAAATTTATATGAAGAATACAGTGTTAGCAAGAAAAGACCTTTTGAAAGCTATTAAACTTATAGTCAAATGCTATTTTTATACTATAAGTAAAATGACCCCATACATAGAAAATCTACATTATAGTAATTTTATAATTTCTTCTTCTCTGATTACTTTGAATCTAGGAAACCTAAGAATGAAGGGAGTATATAGGAGAAGAAACCCATGTTCTCTCTCTCTCTCTCTCTCTCTTTCTCTCTCTCTCTCTCTCTCTCTCATTCTGTCTTTCACACACACATACCAAAACATTCACTAGACAATTAAGTTTGATATAACTTCCTTTCTCTGGTCATCAGACATATAACATTTTAGCTAGTACAAATGTTTTGGGGTAAGAGATTAAAGGGAAATTTTTTCTCTTAGGGGGTGAAAAATTAAAGACATTTCTTTCCCGGGTTGTCAGTTATACAATAGGTAAAGGTGTTCCAGATCATATTAGTAAGAACCCAAAAAGTACTGACAACAAAAAATCACTAATGAGACTCTATAAAAGGGAAATCCTTGAAAATTCCAAGATAAAACATGAAATAAATGCATATTACATGTCATATCTTCAATTACATTTAGCCATATTTAAAACATAGTTCATTGTGATTTTTTAGTTTGATTCTGTGTGAAATATTCTACTGACAAAATACACAAATGTCATGATGTAATCCTGAATTAATGCTCTCCCATTCTTGGGGAGAGGCAAAAGAGCTAAAGTTGAGTTGTTTGTCAAGTTAAATTTTAAAGAACTAACAGTCTAAATTTCATCCTCCTTGATGGTTCCAATAGAAGACCTTTTGTAACAGACATTCGTAGATTCAGTCTTTGGCACTTTGATTTATAGTTTTACACAAATGTCATGATGTAATCCTGAATTAATGCTCTCCCATTCTTGGGGAGAGGCAAAAGAGCTAAAGTTGAGTTGTTTGTCAAGTTAAATTTTAAAGAACTAACAGTCTAAATTTCATCCTCCTTGATGGTTCCAATAGAAGACCTTTTGTAACAGACATTCGTAGATTCAGTCTTTGGCACTTTGATTTATAGTTTTATATACACGAATATGTATTGTAATATTTGTTTTTCAAGCTTTTATCTTACAAGCTACCTTTTTTGATAGTTTTGAAATTAATCAAATTAATGTTTGCCTCTAAAACCCTTCCAAGGCTTTATTTCACTCTGTCTCTGTTATGGCTTCATCTAGACCCCAGCCGCCTGTCACCAAATCCTCATGTAGGTTTAAGGGTGTGTGAGTACAGGGTCAGTGTACTGATTGGTTTGATACCCACCCTAAGAATGGTATCATACAGAGAATGTAAAAGAGGCAAACAGAAGCTTCTAAAATCACTGGGACTAGCTTCTTCACTACTTTGTTGCTTTGCTATCTTCTGCCCACCATAATTATTTCTCCTCTGTGATGCCCTCTGCCATGCCACCCTGCCTTGGAGCCAGCAGATTATGGACTGAAACCTCTATAAACCGTGAACTAAATAAAGTTTTCCACCTTTAACTTTGGGTGTTGGGTATTTTGTCTCAGCAACAAGAAAAGAAACTTAGTCTCCATTCTAGTGACTGAATGCCATACTGGCCAGCTGATTTCTAAACTAGATTTTTGGCTAGTGATACCTTAAAGTATGGTTTTTGGGTAACATCAAAACTTTTAAGACACAAATAAATACTATTTAACAGCCAAATAACTGAAACTATGAAGTATAGTGAAGAAAGTTTTCTGGAAATATCAATGTATTTAATATTCATAAATCATCTCTTCTATTTCTATTTATGAGCTTTCTTGCAGTTTCCAGGAATTCAGAACTTTGATGTTAACTATTTCAACAATTTGTGAACTACCCAGTTTACTAGATGCCATATTCATTTTCCAGAAATGTGTGTTGAAATAAAAGCAACAAGAGCAATGAGAAATAAGAGATAGTTAATATATTTGTGAGACAAACCAGGGGAACAAGATGGTTCCTAACGTATTCAAACCCAGGGGATCAGACTGGAGTTGATTGGTTACCATATTGGTTTGGGTAAAATGAAGTGGGTCTTAACAGGTGGCAAATTAAGAGCTCAGCTTTCTGATAGGAGAAAGTAATACCCAAACATGAAGTCTCATATTTGAGAAAAATGAAACCTACAGTTTCACTTCATTATATGGGCTGTCCTGTTCAGAGTGTAAGAAAATAGCAAGTAGATGTTAGTAATAAGGTTTGACCTTGGTACAGGAAGCTGCAATAGCTAGCGGACTACAACTCATTGCTCTCATTCCAGGTGCAATAGAGTAACCTGAATATTCATCAAGAACTAGACGGTAGCATAGTCATACAGAAAGAACCAGTCTAGGAGTCCACATGGGTGATAGCTCACTGGGTATGGGAAGGTTTATATTCATCTCTAGCTAACAAGGTACTGTTTAATGTTTTTAATTCAAAGTTGACCACTGGAGGAGGTAAGGCATACATTCAGAGCTGACTCAGAGGCTTGGTGGGTAGACCTGCAGATGAGAAACATCAGTGGCTTTTACTAAGCTGTGCTGGAAACAAGAGGGTTTGATGTATCTCAGGATCACTTGTAGCTATGAAAAAACTGGTATACTGCCTCCACTGCAAATTGAATCTCCACAAGGATAACACATACACAAAAAATTTATTATTTTTCAGGAGAATTCATGTGTTAATACACATAAATAAAATAGAGGAAAAATAATGCCACAAACTACTTGCACTAGTTTTATATTATATACTGGCTTAATTTATCTTTACTATTTTCTATTTTAATATTTTCCCATATCTTATTAGGATGCCTTTGTCATTGTTAAAAGTTTTTTCCATGTAAACTTTAGAGTCCATTAACTTTATCTTCTTTGGGCTGTTGCTAAATGTACGTATTAAAGAGAGTGACATATTTATAATATTGGACCTTCCTATGCATGCATATTTATTCAAAACTACTTTTTGGGCTCTAGTATTCTAGAATTTCATTGACAGAGTTCCTGCACATTTCTTGTTAAGCTTATTTCTTGAGGCCTTATCAGTTTGTTGCTTCTGTCAAAGTATTTTTCCATTACATTTTTAACTAGATGATGCTTAACTATAATTTTGTTGAATTATGTACCCAGAGACTTAAAGTAATTCCTATAGTTTGCAGCAAGCATGTCAGTGGGAAGGAATGAGAAATGAGTTTGGAGAGGTGAGCAGAAGTAAATTATATCTATTTGAAGGCATAGATTTTATACTGTAGGCAAAAAGAAATCTTGAAATTGTTTTAATGAAAGGCTCCATGATCGGATTTATATTGTAGAAGAGCGTGCCTTGTTGCCAGTAGGGAAAATGGTTTATTGAGATAAGACTGGAATGGGGAAGACATAAGAGATGTGCTAAAAGTGAGGAATGAGGAGGGGCTGGACCAAGACAGTGATATTAAGAATAGATAAAGAGGACATAAACTGTTTTCTTTATAGGGAAAAAATTAAACCTTCATCCCTGATTGGGTAGATAATGGAGGAAAGAAGACAGTTTGATGGAAGAGAAAACTATCTGTATTGAATAGAGTCTCTATATAGCCTAGGAAGGAAAATATCAATAATGACTTAAAATACAACATAATATGAGAAATAAAACACACAATGCTATTGAACTATCAGTAAAACACTGGGTACCCTCTGATTCTAGACTTTTAGTCCTGTATATGTAGACAACCAGATTGCAGCAGGCTGAGAAGCAAACAGATGGCTTCAGACAATACAGAGTCCAGTTTCATTAATTTAATCACTACAGAAAATAACAAATATCATGATACCTTAGGGGTTACCAAAGATGGAAGAAAACATAGCTTTCATTTTTAGTTTTGTTTCTGTTTCGTAATACATGAGGCTGGGAGACATCTTTTTGAATGTAAAGTAAAAAGAAGATGTAGCGACTCCTTCATGTTTCTGGGGACACAACACAAGGGAAATTCTGCTAGAGTTGAGAGAGATAGACTTGAAACAGGCACAGGTGGAAAAGATCATTTCTTCAATTGACTGTGATGTGTAGAACTAATACACTACAAATGGGACACAGAATAAAATGAAGTTAATTTAATCATGGTTTACAAAGCACTATATAGTTACATTTGTAAATTGGATGATTTCTTAAAATTCACAATTATTTCTTTAAATTAGTCATTAATTATTTTTCCATAAAGAGTATTATACTATATTCCCCTTTCTTTCCTATTTCCTACTAAAACAAGCAAAATGGGCGTACTCAATTCAGAAGGGAAAATTACTATCTTCACTTCTCCTCAAGCTGCCTTCCCTGTTTTAATGCATTTGTTCAAAAGGTAGTGGTAGTTAACTTTAATTTGAGTAACCTTAATGGCAGTTAAGTTTAATATTAACACCTATCTGTGATAAATACACTAAGAATTGTATCATTTGTGTTTTGCTGAATAATAAACAATGTCAATATCTCTGGGGCTTAGCTCACAACAGAAAATATATTCTCCCTCATGTGCAGATCAGCCACAGGTCCCTTGATCTGAGTTGGGCTCAGCTGGGTTAGGCGAGACTCCAGGCTTCCCTTGGGCTTCAGGACTTCTCCATCTATCTTCAATCTGGAATCTTGGGCGAAACTGATATTGTGAGATGCTTGTTAAATCATGGATCACAGAAGCATAGATGTTTGTTAGCACAGTGATGCTTTTTAAATCTTCTGCTGATAGTTTTGCACAGTGTTACTTCAAAACTACATTCAATTGACCAATGCAAATCATTTCGCCCCACCTCAAATCAATGGAACAGGAAAGAATATTCCACCCATAGTAAAAAGTGCTGCAAACTTTTGCAGCAAAAAATGGATTCAGAATCCCAATGCAGAGAAAAAGGAATCTAATCAAGGCTAGAATAAATAGCTTCACACTTTTACTATATTCCACATGGCTTAGGTGCCCTCTTGGAACATAAGCTTTCTAAAAGAGAGATCAAAATACAAGCAATCAAACCCAACCTTCCCTAAATTCCACAGAAAGTAAGGATTAAATTCACTTTGTTGGATATACTTGAGAAACAAACTTGAAAGAAAAATAAAAGTATTGGTGAATCCTTAAAGCAACTTAGATTTGAACATTAGATTTCATGTATCCAAAGTCAATCTTCAGGGTAAATAATCACCAACAGTGGTTCCCAGACCATTTTGTCTATTTCCTTAAATGTTTTCTCAAAGTATTTCTATTTACAATGTGTTTCTCTAATTATTTTTGTTATTATTTTGAGAATTAATCGACCTGTATAAAATAAACAAATTACAACCACATTAAATAATCTCAAGTACTGAAAAGTTTAAGTAAGTAAAGAACTTAGGTTAGTGTTGTGCACATAATTAATGCCACTATAACATCAATTTCTTCTCTTTTTCCAAAGTATGTTTTCTTTTGTCTGACAGAATTTTTCAAGGAATGTTAAACTATTTCATGGAATGCTACTATTATTTGAACCTACTTTCTACATAACTTTTTCTCTTCTCAAATTAGGAAAAGACCTTATCAAATTTAAATTTATTTTACAGACCAAGATGTGCATGCTACTTAATTCTATAATGACTTGATCAGGTCAAAGGATGCCCAGACATCTAGTAAAATATTATTTCTCCAAGGCTGTCTCTTCAAAAGATGAACCATATGAATCAGTGGACTAGAATATTTGCCCTCATTGATGCAGGCCAGCACTATTAAACCCATTTAGGGCTTACATAAAACCAAAAATGTATAGAAGGGCAAATTTTGCTCTTTCCTTGAGATGGACATCCATCTTCCTTTGCCTTTGGATATCAGAGCCCTTGACTCTGGGGGCTGATGTCTCCAGGATTTGCACCTGAGCTTCATCTCCTCCACTGCCAGCTAAAACTGAGATAACACTGGCTCTGCTGGAGTCCACACTTGCAGACAGCAGATTATGTGATTTCTCAATCTGCATAATTACATGAGCAGATTCCCAAAACAAATCTCCTCTTAAAGCTACCTGTCTGCCCACCTATACCTCCCATTGGTTCTCTTTCTCTAGAGAACTTTAATAATAGAGAATTTAGAAGATAAAAATGAAAGAATATTATTCAACATCATTCAAAATATAAGCATTAAGATTAAGATTAGAGTTTGAACATTCTAACTCAATTCAGTGTGTTCCACATAATAGTTGTACTGGAAGTAAATATATATCATAGTTTGAATCTAAAATGCCCCGAGGCCAATATATTAAAGCAAAGAAAAGAGAAAAGAAAAGACAGAAACAAAAAGAAGAAAAGAACTAGTTTTGCCAGCCTGTGGGACTTGTGAGAGGAGGGGCCTGGTAAAATGGCCTTAGTCCATTGGCTCCATGCCCTTGAAGGGAAGATTGGCACTTTGGCTTCTACCAGATTCTCTTTCCTTTCTGGCTGCTGTGAAATGAGCAGTTTGCCTCTGTCGTAGCGCATTGTGCCCTTTATTAACCAACAAGTAAGGGCCAGTGAAAAAGAATGTACAAAAACAGCCTGATGTCTTCTTCTTTGACAGGGTGGTGCCTTGCTTCTAGTATTTTGTTTAATTACAGACAAAATGTGTGGAGATTTATGTTGACAGCAAAACAAGGAGCTACAGATTTTGAAGTCAATAAATTAAATGGATCTTTAACAACCTAGTACATCTGTTGGGCACATATTCTTGCAGCCATTTCTCTTAAGTATTAGTTCAACTTGAATATTAATGTTCTCTCAGGGGAATTACAATAATAAATTTCCCTCTATAACTGAATATTTCAAAATTACACAGTTTCCATGGGAAATGATGGTCATTTAATTCCCTCTTTTAGATAGTTTGAACTGCCAGACATGTACACTTTCTAAGAACGACTGTTCAGAGATGGAATACTGCATATGTGATGATGATTTAGCTAAAATCTCTGGGTAAATTTAATTTTTTTAAATTTGTTATGGTTAATGAAAGTGTATAACTTCTAATGCTTAAAATTCCAAATCTTTAGGGTATTGTGTGCTGTTATTTTCAGAAACTCATGTACTTAGGAATATATTGTCTTTATATAGAATTTATATTCTAATAATCTTTTGTATAGCATCAGTTTCTATGATTTTCAATTATTTAAAGATCCCTTAAGAGACTGCTCAAACTTCAGATATGTTTGAAGAGGATAATGACACCTCATTATCTTTCTGTTTTGACAATAACCATGTTGTTCATTAAGAAAGGTCGAAAGTCTGAACTTTGTTATACACTTTTTTAAACAAATCTTGTGGAATATTATAGTTCTGGTATTAGTATAGTTCCATTGCCTCCAGTTTTTCTCTGTAATTTACAAATAATTATAAAGATTTGGCTCCAACTGGCTATATTTTTCTTTATTTTCTATAAAGAAAGAGGCATTTAACTGGCCCAACTTGGGTTTCCTTTTAACTTTCTGTTTAGGAAGGCATGGTACATTCACCATTATTTTGGATTTGCCATGTCTAAAGTGAGAATGAGAATTACTCCTGTGCTACCATGGCAATGTGGTACAGCTCAAGAGATCCTTAAAGCGGTAGTTCTACAGACATATTACATAAATCACTTTGACATCCAGGAGGAAGTACATAAAGAAACAGACTAAAGGAGAGTAGTCTTGGCTGTGTCATGTGTGCCCTGGGTATGTGTGTTTGTGTGTGTGCCTGTATGTGGTGGACTAAGAACCTATATTTTAACTACCAAAAGAAAGACAAAGATAACAATAAAGAGTTATATATTTTCCCATAAGCATTTTTGTTTATTTGGCTGTTTTGTTTTGTTTTGTTTTTTTGACAGGCTGAAGAAAGGAGAAGGAAGACAGAGCCTAGCATACTCACCTGTTTCTGAGCAGGGTTCTCATAATGAAGCTAAAATTCTTTCACAAAGCTCACAGTATGCTTCACTGCCTGTCAGGGCTAGGGCCTAACTAGCCCTAGCCTCAGTGAACCACAGCTTTCTGATCTCCCACTTTGGGTGTTGGTTCACTTTCATCTTTGTAGGTAAATAAGATGTTGGATCTGATGGGCTCTTGTGTATGTTTTTGTGGGATTAATCCTGCATTACTATGAAGGCTGATTTGATGCTGCCCAGGTAATCCCCCAGGTCTCAAGATTCAATCTTTCTTTCATGAGATCAAACCACCCTTGGAAGCTGTGCGATTTTAACTACAGGTGTATGCATGTGTACAGCCATAGATCACTCCCCCACTCCTCCTGCCCCCCTTTTCCAAATTCTCATGAATCAAGTGAGTCTTACCTTCTGGCTTAGTGCTCAGGCTTAGCTGCCGCACTAACTGCCCTCCGTGTAATTTGGCAGATCGCACTGCCTTCCCAGATGCCTTTCTCAGTTACACATGATATTATCTAATTGTATTATAACATATTGCCCCTTCACTTTGCATCATACCACATGTCCACTTTCTACCATATTAAACTATTTTACCATATGGTCTTTTGCCCACTTACTCAAGAATTCCACTCATCATCCTGATAGATATTTACAGTGAGGCCTAAGCAAACAGTAATGTTTTATTCCCTGGTTTTGCTATGTCTGCTGAAGAAAGGAAGGCAAAAAAATCTCTGCTCTTATCATCTCCAAACAGGTGGACTGACCAACAGACAGACAGGCATACATACGTGTGCACACACGCGCGCACACACACACACACACACACACACAGTGTACTCCATCCAGTAAAATCCTATTCCAACTACAAAGTGAGGTACAAATTTTGCCCTCTAATTTGATCATTTACCTCCTGCTATTTCCTAAACACCTCAACATGATCTTTCTGTCCTTGTCCTGGTTCTAGTATTTCATCCCTGTAATGAATATGATAGTTATTAAACACTTATTCCTGAGAATTTATGCATACTTTGTTATGAAGAATTTGATAAATATTGTAGAAATGATTTATGTGTCTCTCAATAATTTAAAAAATATATCTACCTGTAAGAAATTAATACATTTGGAAAGCAATGCTTTAGAACATGTTTTTAAATGAGTGAAGCCAAAGATATTGTTTGATATGCATATTAATATTGGATTTTATCATTCAATCTTTTCTTTCCTTGAAAATTCCAAGATAAATGTGCTTAGGCTCTTCTTTCACTGACTCTATTACTAACAATTTTGAAATCCTAGAATCTGCATGTCTCCCCAGAACTGAAGGTACTCCAGAAACTAAAGTCTTACAATTGTTTGTTACCGTAAACTGCAAAAAATATTATTTGATTTTTCCTCGTTTAACTCTCAGTAAAATAAAAGGGACATTGAAGGAAGACAGAAATAGTTTTTTTTTAATTTCCCATATTTATTCTTGCATTTTTACTGAATCATTAATTTTTCTTGAGTTTCATTTTTTTTGTTTGTTCTTTTTACACTGAATAAATGAGAATGAGTCATTCCCTTCCTAAAAAAAATTATTAGTTTTTGCTTAGTTTAGTTCTTAGTTTATCTTAGATATGACTATATTTCTTGTTCTTTATACTCTAGAATTCTAAATGCATTGGTCATTATGCAATTTTTTTAACTCACTTTGTTTTTTGAAAGATTAGATATAGATAGAGGTCATACCTTTGTTTGATAGCAACTCATCTCTTGATTTAGTCTTTTGTACAATACCTAAGTCTTTTTAAATCTCAGCTCTCCAATTATCCTTGTTTTTTTTTCCTGCATGAAACAAACAAAAGGAGCATAGTAAGTAAACAATGTTAATATACCCCATTTATCAAATTTATCAAGTTTTGAATCCCTATTTCCAGCTTATATTATTGTTCCTAATTGAAAAGGGATAACATTCAATTTATTTTAATTTCATTTTTACCATAGCCTGAGTTTTTCTTAACTTCTTCACCTGAAACTCTATAATCTAATTCAGACTTTATGAACCTTTTGATCTAGAGCAAGGCACATACCTCTACTTTTGTACAAAGTATTTTTCTTATTAAAACTGTGTCATGAGCAAGGATTGATGTTTATATATTCCCTTAATTAAATAGACAGAGCCTTCACAAATAACCAGTGTTTGGAAAAATCTTCAAACCAAAATTTAGCTTATTTTGTTAGAAATAGTTAAAAGGGACCAGGGATTTAGCTCAGTAGCAACACACCTGCCTTGCAAGTGTCCTGAGTTCAATACCCTGTAGCAGAAGAAGAAAAAAAAATCCCAGGAATCTATAACTCCAAACCCAGATTTTAATTGAAAATAATAAAGCATCCTGAATATATTTCAGTTGACTTAGGAAGTTCTTAGGAAGGGAATTCAAAAATTAGCATACAAATGACATCTAAGGAATCCTCTGCTAACAGGAAAGACACTGGATTGTTCCCTGGGGTACTGTTCTGATGTCAGAGACAACACAGTGGACCAGGTGTCTTGAGGGTTTTTTGCCATCCAGTGAGATATCTTCACATGCCACTCCATGCAAAGTCTCCTGTTGTGCTTTGTCTGGTAACAAATGCTTTTCCATTTCCTTACGCGAATTGCTCCTTTGACACTCAAACTCAAACACAACACAATTTTTCTGCGATGTTGCCTCAGCAACATGATCATGCTCTGAATTTGATAAGTGAGTCTGTTCCTCATACACACATAGCAGTTATGACACTGAAGTGTGTGTGACCTCAACCATGTCAAAATGACATCAAACAACAGTAAAAATGGATGGTGAACTATTCTTGTAGTTATTTTCTGACACTGATCCAGATTTTTCTTCTACCTCATTTACCAGACTCACATCTTTTTAAGCCAACAGGATGGTTATTAGGGCACATTGCCATTTATAGTATGTTTGGTTTCTGTGTTTTAATACCTGAGCAAATGTTCAGTGTGAACCAACACTTTCATTTCCCTTAGAGAGCTCCTCCCTTAAAACAATACCGTTTTTCATCTTAGAACACTAAAACAATTTTATTGTGTAACTCTGGTTGAAAAAGAACAAAGTAATATATGATAAGATTTATCCCTGAAATTCACAAGTGTTAAGTTACATTTCTACTCCACAGCAAAGGAGAAAATAATTTCTTCTTCACCAGAAAAGGGGCAGACTAGATACTTATTTTCTGCTACATCAGGATAAAGTAACGTTTTTAGAAATGCATTTGTTAAATAGATTGAATATTCTAGTTCAATTCTGGGCAGAGTGTTCTAGGGCTAAATTTACAATTTATATCAAACCTAATAAAATATGATAATGATTCAAGCATGCATCAACTATAATTTTTCTTATCTAACCAATGTCAATTATGCATTCACAAACACAACACAATGTAATTTTGGAAGTGAATAGATGATAAGTTTGATATTTAGTCAAATGCAAATCAAATCAAACTTCTTTAATGAATTTTTGGAAGTTTTCATTTTTTTTATTTAGCTTGCAAGCAGATTCTGGTAATGAATAATTCTTTGCATAGAATCAGCCTGCGATTAGCCAACTTCTTTTCTTCCATACAAAAGTCTTACTTGTTAAAAAACATAAAAGTATTCAGTGCATTGTATATTATTTACTATCTTTATTTTTTTTAATTGAGTTTATTGGTACATTTAGGGATACAGTACTATCCTTATTTTAATGACAGTGGTGCAGTTAACTTTAGTTAAAATGAAGTTAAATTAAAGACGACTTTTCTGTTAGGATTGGTTAACCTACACTACTGCTATACCTTTTTAATTCCATGGTAACATGGAGACAAGCATGGTATAGCGATGAAAAGCACATTCTCGTTGAGTCAGTCTGAGCTCTACTTCCAGCTCACAGTTGGTCCCTGTGTAATCTTAACTAGATGGCCTCGACTTTCTGTGTTACTATTTCCTTATCTGTAGTATGGAAGTGGTACCAAGGCTTGCTGGCACACAGTGAATATTCCCTGATACTGCTACCATTTTTACTATTATCATTTTTGTGATTTGAGCCTTTTCACTATAGCCAGGATAAAAGAAACACTTTCCAACAATAAATGCTTTAAATGTAATTGGCAGTGTTTACTCAAAATGAAGAGAAGTTAAAAAAGAAAATTGGAGAAAATACGTTTTCGTGGGAAAAACTGCATTTGTTGCCCAGTGAAGAAGTTTAAGCTGTCTTCGCAAAATATAAGAAATCAGAAGAATAAGAGCTGCTAATTACAGTTCATTAATTCTAATACATTTCACTGAACCTGGATCAATAAACATTGCCCATCTATATTTACATCTTCATAAGATAGGCATCATATATATTTTAATTTTGTGAAGAAATATCTTAAACCTCAGTATGTTTAGTATATGAAATATGAAATAAATCAGGTAGGGGAAATATATAACAGATATTTTGGAATCTATGGATTAGACCAACATATTTTCAATATTTTTAATATTCATTTATCATCGGGTCAAAACATTTGGCTTTTAGTACAATCTACATTGTGATAATCAATAAAATGCTTCAACTGTGCTAGGAAAACAATATTTGGAAAAGCAATATAAATTACAAATGTTGTCTAGGCTGAAACACAGGTAATTATTGGCTTGTAAATTTATAATTTCAAACTGGCCAACACTAACAGTAACCCACACAATCACTAAATGTATTCAATGTGATGTAATGGAATTATTTTTCTAAGCACTAAAACACATGTTGTAGGTTAAGAACTCTGAAATGACCCACTAACTTCCATTCTGTTTATCATAATTTGAACATATTGAGAAATAAAAATAAGGAATGAAATTTCGAAACCCAAAATATCACCTTGAAAAGAAGCCACATCAGAATATTGCATTTCAGTCTGTGAAGGAAATACGCTTCTTGACAAAGAACCCTGGAATCAACTGTAAATGTGCTCACAGGTTCTGGCAGAGCCTTTTCAAGTGAAGACCACCTGTTCATGAGAGGAAATGGGTGGTGTAACATTCATCAAGACATTTTATTTTCACAAAATCGTATTAATGCTGTAAGTCTCTATTGCTCTCACTGGGTAGAGTGAGTAAAACAAAAGCAGCAAAATGTTTTACTACAATGAGCTCTGGCTACAGTAAGGTAAGGAACAAACATTTTGTAAAAAGGGTAGATGGTTTCAACTCTTTTAAAAATGAGGAAATTGTGCCTTGAAGATACTTAATATTTTATTTGGGTCACATAATAAATGGAAAGAGTAAGATTAAAAACAAAATTTTCTTCCAGAACCAAATAAAGATACTGCTCAATACTATGCTAAATACTAACCCTCAGAGACATAAAATGCAGCTGCATGGTGATATCATTTGCTAGATATTGTGAGTACCATTAAATCTGTCAAATGCTATTCTTTGCTAAGAAACGTGCAGCTTTACAAGAGTTGAAAGAATGCAACACACTCGTGTTCTGTAGCTATGAATTTGTAAACAAGATAACTCATAGAGTTTCCTATGCTCCAAATCATATTTAGACTTATACCTCTCAGTTCCATAACCGTGAATCCAGCTAGTGTCCATTTCCTGAATGACCAGAGGCTCAGAAATTCAGTGTTTGTAATATTTTATATAAACCATTTACATGGTCATATCTGTAAAATCTCAATAGCAAAACATGGTTTATTGCTGAAATAAGAGCAATGCATATAACCTTAACCTTATCTTCCACCCCAAAAAATGAGAAGCAAAAAACTGTTTTATGACTTTCAGTTTGTGCTGGGTGGGCCACTGTCGACTTGACATTATCATCATTTGTCTTTTCTAATAGTAAGAACTGTGTTTCCTAGAATCCACTTCTTTGCACATTATTTGAGGGTTTAACACTGTGGAGAACTATAATAAGATGGGGAAGCTCTACAAAGCAGAAACTCTTGTTCCTAGAGACCAGGATGTTAAAATGAAACAAAATTCAATATTCTTCGCTAGTGTCTGTTTTACCCTGATGGTGGTTCACAGACTTCAGAAACATAATTGTAATACAAGAAGTTTTTACAGTCTCCAGCTTTCTTTTTCTGTTGCAGATGATATCAAGGTGATCTTTGATACTGCAACCATACACTTTCAGATATTTACTCCACCAGCTTTACACCATGGTAGACAGAAATTCCTAAAATAAACAAAACATTCATAGAATACTTGAAGTCCTATTTTCTTGACCAGAGACTAATAAACAATCCAACTGAATTAACAACAACAAAATATCTGGATAAAAAAGAAAGAAAAATACGATTCAGCTTGTGTCACAGTGCTCTTGCAATATACAAATGTGCAGCCTCATTTTGAATCAGTATTTTACATGTAAGAATATTTTGCTTACTCTGTGCAAATAAATTAACATGTTTCCAGCAAGTTTAGTGTCTCTGCTTTTATATTTAGATCTTTAATCCACTTGTATTTTAATTTAGTTCATGGTGAGAGATAAGGGTCTAGTTTTAATCTTTTGCAGGTTGAGATCCAGTTTTTCCAACACCATTTATTAGAGGCTATCTTTCCTCCAGTAGTGATGATCAGCTCCTTTGTCAAAGATAAGGTAGCTGAGTGTATCTGGAGTTATTTTTCTGTCTTCCAATCTGCTCCACTGATCTTTAGGTCTGTTTGTTTGCCAATATCATGCTGTTTTTATCACAGTGGCTTTGTACTATATTTTCAAATTGGGAATTTTATACCCGCTGCCATGTGTCTGTTGCCTAAGATGGCTTTTGCTATTCTAGGTCTCTTATGGTTCCAAATGAATTTTTGGATTTTTTTCTAGTTCTGTGAAGTACAGTGTTGGAATTTCAATTGGCATTGCATTGAATCTGTATAGTAGTTTTGGTAGTATGGCCATTTTCACTATGTTGATTCTTCCCACCCAGGAGCAGGGGATGTCTTTCCATTTTCTTATTTCCTCTTCAATCTCTTTTTTCAGAGTGCTGTAGTTTTCAGTGTTAGGTTGATTCCTAGATACTTCATTTTTTTGGATACTGTTGTGAAAGGAATTATTTCCCTAATTTCTCTCTCAGTGAGTCTGTTGTTTGTGTACAAGAAGGCTATTGATTTCTGTGTGTTGTCCTTGTATCCTGCTACTCTGCTAAAAGTGTCAATTAAGTCTAGAAATCTTTTGGTTAAGTTTTTTCGGTCTTCAATGTAGAGTATCATATCATCAGCAAATAATGACAGTTTAACTTCTTCCTATCCTATCTTTATTGCTTTAATTTCTTTTTCTTGTCTAATTGCTATGGCCAATGTTGCCAGAACTATATTGAAGAGAAGTGGTGATAGTGGGCATCCTTGTCTTGTTCCTGATTTTAAATTGAAGGTTTTCAGTTTTTGGACATTTAATATGATATTGGCTGCTGGTTTTTCATAGATAGCCTTTATTAAGTTGAGATATAGACCATCTATTCCAATTTTTTGCAGGGTTTTTATCATGAATGGGTGTTGAATTTTGTCAAATGCTTTTTCTGCATCTATCGAGAGAATCATGTGGTTTTTGTTCTTGACTTTGTTAATACAGTGTATACATGTTTATAGCAGCACAGTCTGTAATAGCTAAAACTTGGAAACAGCCCACCTGCCTATCAGTTGGAAACTGGATAAAGAAAATGTGGTTTTTCTATAAAATGGAATACTACTCAGCCATAAAGAATGAGAAAGTAGATTCGTTCATAGGTAAATGGGTACATTTTGAGGATTTACTCCTGAATGAAATAAATAAGTTACACGTGTATAAATACCGAATAGTTTCTCTGGTGCGAAAAATTAAAATAGTACTCAAGATCCTAAAGGGTTAATTAGAAATGTGAAATAGTAAGAAAAGGACTAAAGGTGTAAGGACAGTGAAAAGGGTACGGGAAGGGGAATAAGGGAAAGGGAAAAAATACGAGAAAATCTAAACATGGAATTAAAGTGTTTGTAGGTGGGGAGGGGAAGAGGAGGTGAAAGGAGGGTGGAGAAAAGGGGAAAAAATGAGAACCAAGATCTGTCATGTAAAGGTACAAGATCCCTGTAATGAATGTAACTGTACTGTATATATAGAATGTACCAATAAATCCAATTTAAATAAAAAAATAAAATTTTAAAATTTTAAAAAATTAACATGTTTCCTGTCTCTTTTTCATCAATGAACTAAGTTAACTATTTTCAACACGGAAAATGAAGCTATATATGATAAATTATTTTGTTGGTATGTATTTTTTAACATTTAAAGATTACCACTTTTCAAGTGAGCAACATCAGCATAAATAAACTGTTAACATACCTTAACATTACAGGTAACTTCCAAAGGCAAACATTCACTTTGACCCAATTTCTCTTAATATTTACAACAAGAAAATAAAATTTCAGTTAACTACTTATCCTCAAAGTTGGTTACGATTTTATGGTATAACCCTAAATTCTAAGACCTTCTGTGCACATGAGTTGCACTGAGGATGCATTTGGTTACTAGAACTGCATGCATATTTATACTTCTATTTATAAATGTATAAAACTAATAACTTCTTTGTTATTTTTTATATATATTTTCAAAAGTTAACACCATATCCTTTGGAATATTTCACAATCTCGGGAATTGATTTGATCAATAGAACTTCTTTCGGTCCAATTTAAATAGCAATTTCAGTTCTTGCTTAAATCACAAAGTGTAGGCCATCTCCAGCACCAGAGGGCCTGCTCAGTCTGGCCCTCCCCAGCCGGCGCCACCGCTGCCACCACAGCCACATTCAGCACCAGGAAGATAGCCACGTGGGAGCCCTTGAACCCCCTCAATCCCCCCTCGAGCTTTCTGACCTCCTGACTGTGCCAGTCTTTGGACGTACTCTGTAGAGGCAGAGGTGGTCATTAAGGATATTTTCCAGCACTTCCAACTTTGAACATCTTTAAAGACGTGAGGAGGGGGGACCTGTACTAGAACTGAGTGGAGTTTAACCCTTCAGAAGGTTGGGGAACTCTGTCTGGGCTTTGCAGCCCGAGGTTAGCCTGCATCATGAGGTTCTGCCATCAACTAGCTGAGATTAGGGGACTTGGCTCTGCACATGCTGTACATGTTGTATATTATGATAGCAGTGATAAAGTCTGAGAGACCCCCTTCAAACTCATTTTTTTATTTCTTTTTTTTATTCCACTCTTCAAATTCTTTATTTTTCTTCTTCTTCTTTACTCTTTCTCCAACTCAGTCTTTTGCTCCACTATATTATCCCTCATCACCCTTTCTGTTTCTGCTCCTGTCCTAACTCAGATTTCTTCTTTTATTATTTTTTCACTTTTCTTTATGTTCTTTTCTTATGTCATTTTACCTCACTCAAGGGTTATTATACTTCTATTTTGTTTTTCCCTTTTGAGTTTAACAGTTTCCTGATGATTGGTCATTCTACATCTTCTGGTTTCATATGAAACCTTCTCTAATTCTTTTACTTATCTACTCCTCTCGTCCTAACTCTGTCTTAAACTCCCATTCTAAATGGTAAATATCCTTATTTAAAAGTTTATTCACTGTAAACATATTTTGGATTGCTTCTTGATTTTAATTTAATTCACATGGTTTGAAGGTGATAGGCTGATGACTACCACAAGTGGTCAGTTTGCAAATTGTGCTTCATCACATTGTGGTGCTGATTGTATCAATTAGGATAAAGGATCGTAATTGATTCAATGAACTGTTTTCTTTGGTATTATGAAAATGAGAATGTCTATGAAGCATTAGAAACCCATGGGATGAAAACCAACTATATTAGGAAGATTTAAGTAATAACCTAAAGTTTAAACTAAGGACAACCCAACAACAATAGCAAAAATGAGAAAACGCTTAAGCAAGATACAGGGACAGACTTCCAGTTCACCAATGGCAAACAGTGGGGCAAATGACGATGAAAAGTCTGACAGTGAATCATCAGGACACCCTTAACTCAAAGCACAGGAAGTAACAAAACTGATCAATCAGGCTCTAGAGAAATTTAAAACAGAAGTAATTTCCCAGATAATCATAGAGATGATGAGTAAAAGGAAAGCTATAATTCAAGACTCTAGAACATAAACTGAGAGGAAAATAGATGAGCTCAGGACCATGATAGAAGCCATGAATGCCCAGCATAAGAAAGAATTGGTAATAAATGACCAATATAAGAAAGAAATGGAATCCATATGACAGATTCGAACAGATATCCAGGAGATTAAAAACTCTATTGAGATTGTTCACAAAAGAATAAAAGAGTCCGAAGATAGAATCTCAGATATAGAAGATAAAATTGTAGTCAGTGACCATGAAAAGAGAGGTCTCTTAAAAACAGTAGGGGATCATGAGAAATTGATACAACTCTTAGATGATACAAAGAAGAATAACATAAGACTGATAGGAATTCAAGAAGTAGCAGGAGAAAATGCAAATGACTTTAAAAAGATGTTCACAGAATTAATCATAGAAAACTTCCCAAACAGAGGGGAAGAATTTGACATACAGATAAGTGAGGCATATAGGACTCCAACTAGCCATGATCAAAAAAAAAAAAAAAAAAAAACTACACCTAGACATATAATAATTAAGATCCCAGAAACCCAACAGAAGAACAAAATACTACAAGCAGTAAGAGATAAGAAACAAATCACATACAAAGGAAAGCCCATCAGAATCACAGCAGACTTTTCAATATAAACCCTTTGGTTAAGGAGAGCCTGGAATGAGACATTTCAAGAAGTAAAAGAAAACAACCTCCAACCTAGACTGATGTATCCTGCAAAACTTTCTTTCCAAATGGATGGGGCAATAAGATACTTTCAGGATAAAGAACACTTGAGAAACTTCATGAATACCCAACCATCACTACAACAAATTCTAAACAATATCCTAGAAAAAGACAATGAAGGTAACAACACCATGAGGCCCAACAGAGCAAATCAAATAGGCAAGGTAAGAAAATAAAAGGAGAAGACAAAAAAAATGGCAATAATAAGTTAGTACATATCAGTTATAACCATCGAAATGGCCTCAATTCACCAATCAAGAGAAATATATCAGCAGAATGGATTAAGAAGCAAAATCCAATAATACGTTGTATATAAGACACACCTAGTGCAATAATACAGAAGATCCTAATAAGATTACTGACATTTAGAAATGGGAAGAAAGGAGCTAAAGGTGTAGGGAAGGTGGGACAAGTAGGGGAAGGGTGAAATGGGAAAAGAAAAAAAATGTGAGATAATGAAAAGATGGAAATAAAGTGGTTGTAGATGGGGAGGAGAGGAGGGGTGAAGGGAGGGCAGGGACAAGGGGAAAAAAAGGAGAATCAAGATCCCAACAATGAATGTAACTGTACTGTATCCCTAAAATGTACCAATAAACTCAATTAAAGCTGAAAAAAAAGACACACCTAGTGCAAATAGAAGCCCATAGACTGAAAGTGAAAGGACGGAAAACTTCTTCATGCAACAGGAGCCCAGAAAAAAGCAGAGACAGTAATCTTATTCACAAAGTAAATTTCAAACGAAAACTGATTGAAAGAGACACAGAAGGTCACTACATCCTTGTTAAGGGAACAATTCAAGAGGAAGGAACAACAAATATTTTATTTTTAATCTATTGAGTATGTTTGAAAATACATATGCTTCTTTTCTATTTTCTTCTTTTTTTCTTTTTTCTTTTTCTTCCCCTGGTGCTGGGGATTAAACTCAGCACATTGTTCTGGCTAGGCAGGTGCAGCACTACTGAGCTAAATCTCAGGCTTTACATTTCATATTTTTAAAATTTATCAACACATTAATCTTTGTCTTTATATGTTGGTCTACAAAATTGATGAATTATTTTGGTTCTCATTATCTTTGCTTTTTTATTTGATAATTTATGTTATCTGTATGTATGAGTAGTATGAAAAGTATTAAGGCCCATCTGTCATTTTCCTCTTTCATCTCTGCCTTCTACAAACTTCCTTTTCTGTCACTACAGCTTGTTTGGTTGGAAATTTGTTAAGACAAATTTTGTTGTTATCAATATATCTTTACACCTATTTTTATTGACAATGAATATTAATTTTAAGTAAATTTTATCATAACCATACTTAAATAAATGGATATTAAACCATTAATATCATTTAGTATCTGGTGCATATTACAAATTCTCCAACTCCCTTAAGGATATTTTTTTTTCTTAAATCACACTAATCACAAACATTCCACTCATCACTGCACTGTTTTATTATACCAAAGTATATATTGTATTGTAGAAAATATGCATTGTGTATATGTGTGGGGAGTATGTTTTTACACATATGTGTGCATTATTAAATCAGAAACATGGTCATGAATATGGTAGGATTTTGCACATTTGGCATATTGATAGTTTCTCTGGCAACCTTATGATTTCTCTAAATTACATGCTTGATTTGATTCATAGTCATTTGCTTGGGAAGAATATTACATATGTATTGGTGTTAAATTCTATCATTATACTTATAAAAATATAATAAAAATAAATATGGGATATAATAAAATAGAAACAGAAAAACCTGATTTTAAAAATTTAGTTGCTTTTGGATTTAAAATATAAGTATATTTCTTTTTTTCTGTGGGAAGTTCTGTTAGAAAATGTAAGTGATACAATCCACAAGCATATGATATTTATCAAATTAATAAAACCAAGGAGTTTATAAATCATAAAATTTTGAGAACAGTTCCTCAACTATAATATGCAACTTTGTTTTATTTGGTTCTTTGTTGTTGTTGTTTTTGTTTTTTTGGTACCAGGGATTGAACTCTGGTCCTTACGCTTTCAAGGCAGGCCACCGAACTGCTGAGCTAAATCCCCAGCCCCTCTTTTATTTGTAATTACATTATTTCAAAAGTATATGAAAAGAAAATGAGAAAGAACATATAATGTTTGAAGATCATATCAAACTAATAATGTGTTTCAATTATCAATCTGCGTTGAATAAATTTTTATTTCATATTCTTTTTTTGCTGTCATATATATGTATATTTGAAATTTTTATTCAGTATCATTTCTTATCATGCATGTTTGCAATCTTTAATAAAAATAGTATAAAAAATCATAACGTGTAGAAGTTACTATGAGTAATCAAAAGTCTAGGTCTAAGTTCATTTGGAAATCAAAGGGTAGTTTTTGATCTTTAAATGACACTTCTTGATATAAGTAGGCTTTTGAAATCTCAGAACACAAAGTTAGCAAGTAGGTATTTTGTTTAACCTTTCTAGAATATCTACCTTGTTTAAGTATTTTGACTTTTTTTTAGTCTCATCATATAACAAACAAGAGTTAAATCTATCAGTTTCTGTTTTTTATGTCTTAAAATTATTTTGGCAGTATAACTTGAATCATCAGGATAGACCCCAGAGTATACACACACATAAATTAATGAACTAAAGGGTGTAATGTGCGCAGTGGGTAACTGCTTTGCTTTAGAGTTCTCTGACCACGGCACCTTTCATCATCATTGGTGGAGATGATACTGCCAAAACCATATTCATATTTTGAGAAAAATGCTTCATAGCAAACTTTCTTGTTCAGTGAACCCAAGGAAACCAAGCCAAAGAACTATCCAGTGTATGGTAACTGGCAGCCCAGTGCACATGCTGTCATTTTCTGTCTAGTTCTGTTTAGCAATGAAAATAGATTCAATTCACATCTTCACAAGGCGCACCTATTAAAATACACCTTTTTAAAAAACATTAAATTGGACTGATTTTATTTTCTGTTATTTCCAGAAATATTTGGCCTTTTCTCTACCTTGCTTGTTTATGCTGTGAATTGATGAAAACATTGATTCTGATGAAAAGTGCAGCTCAGAAATTATATTCAGTCATCTATCTGAATTTGCTTAGGGCTGTCAGCTGCAATTTAAATAAAGAAGACCAAAATAAATTTCAATTAACTTTATAAATATTATCATATGTTGAACTAAAATTAAAGTGTTTAGTTTTCATTTTAATGGAGGTATTAATAAAAGCCAGTACAATAAAATAGCCATTAGATCAGATATACTTAAATTTCATCTGTAAGCCAATGAGATATTTATAGAACTATATTTTAAAGCTGTAATTTCAAGATGAGGTTAATCTCTTGATTAGGTCTTTCTATTAAATGGGAAGGAGATAGTACACATTTTATGCATATTGTGAAAACATTTTGAAATCAGAATTTAAAATAAATTTATACTTAAAGTAATTGCTATGCTTTAGACTTTTGATAGTACATGATAAAAATCATATGCACTTTTAGATTTTTTTAATAATTTACAAATCACTTCGACATACTGTGTCTACCTTATGTCAGTCTCTCCACAATTCCATGAACAAAGCAAAAGAACCTTGTTGGCCACATTCTGCCAAGAAGGAAAGTAGCAATAATATCAGGCAAGTGATCATGATTATGATCACGCTCATCATGGCCCAAACACTCAGGTTCCCTTAGGATGGCCAGTCCCAGTGTAGAACTGCAGATTCGCCCACAGGTACGGAAGCGTTCATTTCAACTGAAAAGACCAAAAATCTGTTTATAAAGAAAATATTTTGAACTGTTTCCAAGGAAATCATTACAGGAATTTAAAGAAAACATCGATGAATGTTTTATTATGAAATGAGAATTTGCACATACTTCTTCTCTTCTAATATATAATTACATTGCATGGAAAATTTAATTTACAATCTAACATAGGCTTCTCATCTTGGCCTTTACTACCATAATTCTGTCCTTAAAGTTAAATCTTTACTGTTTTTAAATCAGATTTTGAGTGTGTGGGCTTAAGTAAACTCCATGGAAATTCAGAGATAGATGGAGCTCTAGTTGTACAGATTGAAAATCCAATTTACAGTTTATTTAATTCACTTTGATTTGGATTTTAAAACTTAAGATAATGCTCTCGCTCTCCCTCTCTCTTTTTTTTTTTCTTTAGAGAGTTGGCAACTGAGATATGCAGGTAGTTATTTTCCTGAAATCTGAGGGAATGAATGCCTGAGTGTACATAAAATGTTTTTTTCCCAAAAATAAGGTAAAATTTTCAACAAGCTTATAAATCAAACCTAACTATTCTTGCAATGTCAGTACTCAATGATTTATGACCAATGTCTACTTTCATGAGCAGGAAAAACTCATAGAAAAAATACCTTTCCCTCTTCACCCTAAAGAATACACCAATACAAATGTGGAAGAGGCCCCTTTTTTCTGCCAACACTGCCTAATTAATAATGGATGCACAGTTAGTTAGCCAAACTGCCAAATAAGATTTTTGGCCAGAATTTAATTACCTATATTTTGTAAACTCAAAGGAATGCAGCAATGAAAGAATAATGTCTGTCTACATGGAATTACCGAATAAAATTGATATCCCTAATTGGTCCTAGAACTCTGACACAGTTATGGTTTTCATTGTCCTATTATTTCCTGCATAATACATTTCTTCTGAACCAAAGATATATATGTACATGTGCATACACACACACACACACACACACACACACACACACACACACATGGACCGACGCGTGCATGCACACCCACCACAAATATTTTAACACATCCCACAATATCCTTGCCCCATAAACAACTAAGTTACTTTAACTTTTTTTTCTTCTGAGGTCTTTCCAGAACTCTTTAACAAGAGCATGACCATAGTTCTTGTTTAGCCTTCCAGTTACGCCTTACTAAAATGGCTTAAATTTTGCTTAGTTCTTTCGAAAAGCTACTCGATGTGACAACAATCTGCCATTAAAACGACAACAGATGATACTGTGTCAACTGTGGAAATATCTTTCAATATGTATCTTGTCAGAGGATGTCTGTGTCCAAATGAATTTATTCAACGTCAACAGTCATTAGTAGCAAGGCATCAAGGCAATCTGAGAAGCGAATTACTTAGAAATAGCTTCTATGTGATTAACCATTTACACATTTATAGAGCAAAGAAGTCTTCAGGAATAATTCACCTTTGCCTTTGTCTGTGTTAAAGATGACTTTTTAAAAGTAGTAAGATTTTTTCTAGAAATATGCATGTGGATCTTTTTACATGTATTAAGTAAGATACAATAAGGCCCGGCCTTGATCTTTACCTATGTGGGTCAGGCGTCAGTTCCCTAAGATGTACATGTCACTGCCTATGTGACAACTCAAGTCCCTTCATGTGGCATACAAAGTCCTTCACAGATGAGCCCCACATCTCTCGTTGAGTGCTGGCAAAACATGTTCCTCATTTCAAGTTCTCCCGTCACCACTGGTAACCCGCCAATAATCCATGGAGATACAGCAATAATCCTCTAAATACAGCAAATTTTTCTCTGACACTTTTAAAGAATCAGTCCCTTTATTTAAAACTCTCAATCTGGATAGTTCCACATTCCATTTCTTCTGTTAAAGTTTTTATGACTCTGAAAGCAGATGTACTTGCTCACTGTTCTGCTTCCCTGAAGCCTGAGAAAATATCTAGTCCAGAATAAGTCACAACTGAATTGGCATGATTTGCTATTTTTTTTTTTTTT
>NW_022900947.1:33714059-33725904 GCF_012274545.1 Fukomys damarensis | reverse complement strand
TTTGGTCCCTCTCATTTCACCATACCAGGGGATTTTTGCAGCGGGGGCCTCTCTGTCTTTATCTCTTGCTGTACTGCATATGGATTAGCACACAGTAGGCCTTCATTACATGCAGGTATGGCCCCTAAATGAGTAAACTCAAGAGTAGGATCTGTGTGTTGATGATCTGAATCTGGAGCACTTCCTCCACTCCACTGCACTGACTTGGTCGCTGAATGTCTTCCCTCTGCTGGCCAGTTCTCCAGGATTCTATCTCCGCTTGAATTTCCATTGAATCCAAATGGCACAGATCCCAGTCTTCTTCATTCACTTTGCGAAGTTTGCTTTAAATTAAACTGGTTTCATCCATTTATTCATTTATCCAACACATAGGTCAGTGCCTGCGAAGCTCATGTGAGGCAGGAGCAGGTGTCTCAGTGGTACCTTCTGTCCCAGTTTCATTTTGCTACTCCATGCACACTCCTAAGATTTAGAAAACTAGCAAATGGGCAATTCCAGACCGGCAAGTTTGGCACTGCATCTCTTTTTACCATAATTACTGTTTTTCCATGTTTAGTAGTGTAGCATAACAATGGTGTAAATACAAACTGTGTTTTTCTCACGCACTGCATTTACTCATGTATCTAAATTTATGACTAAAGCCTAACTCCTGTAATAATAGAGGACACGATTACTAATTTATACAGTATTAACTAATAGCATCATAATTTGTAATGTTACCATAAATGAGAATAAACACTTTCTAATTTCAATTTTAAAGTAAAATTATGTAATCAAATTCCCTTGGTGATTTTGGTAAAATGATCAGATTTTTTTTATTCCCGGGACCACCCCTCCCTGTGCATTTTAAGTAAGCAGATACGTAATTGATATGGTTTTTTCCCAATATGTCATTAGAATCTAATACAAAGAAAATCCAGCTCATAAAGTTCTCATTCCAGGGAGATGAAAAAGTTTAAAGGAAATAGTAAAAAAAAAAAAAAAGCAACACATGATTCATAATATGAAAAATTAATGGCCAGTACTGATTTCTAGCAGAAGCAAGAGTGAAAAAAAATTGCTGGACATATGGCACATCACTTTTGACTAGACAAGCCAGAAAAGAAGAAGAATTGCTTCAACTCTAAGCTCTCAGGATATTTTCCCTCTAATTGCAATTAAATATATATGTATGACAATATTTAAATTTTTATTCATAAGTACATATGGCAGATTTTCTGGCAGATTTTGGTCACTATTAGTTAATAGGGTATTAATTTCAAATCTGGGTAGTATTTTATACTGCGCCTAGAAAAAATCAAGAGCAACCTGGACTTTTTCCGTGGGTAACAGGATGCAAGCCAGCTGGTTCCCTGAGGCCCTCTTTCAAGGTCTTCTGATAAGCAGAGGAGAGATGTCCATACAGTTTACCAAGAGTACTGCTTTTCCATCTGGAATTTTCCACAAATAATATATTTATTCAAGTGTAAAGTGATTAAGTTTTCCTTTTGACAAAAAAATCTCAGGATATATTCACACCTAACATTAGCCTAGAAATAAATTTAACCATATTCCTATTGTAAAACCACACTTTTCTCAAAGAGCCACATCTTATAAAGAAAGTAAACTAACCATTCCCACTGTGGCAGTGGGAATAATCATCAGATAAAAATAGCTTGATCCTCCTATATTCAAACTCTCCAAATGTTAAGAATGTTTGTCCTTCTCTGTACAAACAAGATAGAACTACCGAGAAAAGATAGAACTATGAGAAGACACTCATAATGAGCTTTTTGAGAGTAGCAATTTTATTATGGTCAAGCTGCTCTAGGAGCTGATATGGGGTTATCTCTTACAGACCCCCTGCCACCCTAAATGCATTGCTACACCTGCTTTTCTGAAGTTCTTCCCCAGAAAGCCTTATTTGAATGATCCTTACTTGTCTATGGTACACCTGAACTTGAAAGGTCCATCCTTGCAGTGAAAGTATAACATTTCTGAGAGATGATTTTCTTTTTTTCAAGTAACACCCTTACATTCTTTCAATACTCTAAGCATCTACAATTTTTCCAATTTGTTAAGATTTA
Organism: Fukomys damarensis; assembly: GCF_012274545.1. Lineage (NCBI taxonomy): Eukaryota > Metazoa > Chordata > Mammalia > Rodentia > Bathyergidae > Fukomys > Fukomys damarensis. The sequence goes on along the minus strand of NW_022900947.1, from coordinate 33,723,838 downwards.
ATTCACAAACCATTATAGATTTTTATGGTATACAAAGTAATCTGTTGATATACACATCTATAAAATATTACTAAATCAGGATATGGCAATTATATATATCATATCACATAATTATTATTTTTAAAAGCACTGAAGATCTACTGTCTTAGTAATTTTAAGCAAAACATAGTATATTATTAGCTATAGTCAAACTAGCTGCAGAACAGATCTCCAGAACTTTCTCTCAAAGTGAAACACTGTACCCTTGAACTAGCATCTGCTTATTCCTACATGCTCCAAGCTCTGCTTCTGTTATCATTCTATTTTCTGCTCTTCAGGTTTTATTTTTTTCCTCATTTAGTTTATTGGTACATTTTAGGTATACAGTTACATTCAGCATTGGGATCTTGTACCTTTATATGACAGGTCTCAGTTATAATTTTTTCCCCTTACCCCTGCCCTCCCTTCCCTATTTACTAAAATTTCATTTCCACTTTTTCATTTTCTCATATTTTTTCCTTTTCTCTTATTACTTTTCCCTATCCTTCCCACTTCCCCTACACCTTTAGCCCTTTTCTTCCTATTTCACATTGTCAATTATACCATTAGGATCTTATTTACAATTATAGTTTATTCACACCAGAGAAACTATTGGGTATTTATTTATGTGTGATTTATTTATTTCACTTGAGTATATCCTCAATATGTATTCATTTTCCTATGAATGACTCTAATTTCTCATTCTTTGTGGCTGAGTAGTATTCCATTTTATAGAAAAACCACAAGGTTTTTTTTTTAACTAGTATATATAATTGAATCACACAGTGTTTGTCTTTCTGTGCCACCTTATTTCACATAACATAATATTCTCCAGACTCATGCATCATCCATATTGTTTCAAATGATGAGATTCCATATATATAGGAATCGAACTCAAGTCCTTGAGCTTGTGAGGCCCACTAACAGTATTTTAAATACTACCTATTTCTTTGGTCAGAGCTGATAAAAGTCCAAAGAATAAAATCCAGATTGAGAATGTTTCAGTTAAGAGCCAGGATTATATTGTATTGACAATTAGACTTGAGACCATGTGTATTATCCTCTGGCAGAAAAAAAAAAAACTCTGAATTTTTCACATGTTCTGAGGCTTTTCGGAAGACTGAGATTAAGAGCAGTGGACTAATTAATCTGGTAGAGGAAATTTCAAGGCAATCCAACATTCAGGCTAAGTAATTTTGTTTTATACTTAGAATCAGAGGCAAAACGTCCAACTGTCAATTAAATATCAATCAGAAGCAAATCCCACTTGGAGTTTCACCTGAAAGACCCTTCAAATTTAGGGGAAAGGAAAGCATGATTTTTGCAAAAATAAGCATTTTTAAAAACCAAGTACTTTACATCTGAGAAATAGGAAAAATGCCTTAAAAGTATTTTAAGAATTAGCAGGATTCCTACCCTTTGCAAACTTAAAGGCACCAAAGTAAAAGATTGCTTTGCGGGGAGAGCCCAGGGAGGACTACTTATTCAGAACCAACTAAAAGAGTGTTCCCAGAGTTCATCCATCCAGGCACTCAGAGGCCTCTACAGCTGTGATACAAGGGAGCAAGCCTATTGCTTGAGCTCCCATAAGACCTCAGGATCATCTACCTGGTGAATGCTTCATAACATGCAGAATGCAAGAGTTACAGAGTCAAAGTGTATTTTATCCTGACTTCAGAAGGCCTAGAAGACTAGGCAGTATGAGACTGTAGTTGAAGTAATAGTGGAGACCCCAGGGAGTTAGAGGTGCCAGGAAGGCACATCATCTGTTAACAAATTTTACAGAAAGGGAGCAAATTCAACCCAAAGGAGAGGTCATAGGGTTGCAACCATCAATGCCAGAGGGGTGAGGCCATCCAAGCACTTTGAAGCTCACATCTCCCGACAAAGTTCCCTGAGTGCTGCACATGGAGCTACCAGATTTAATGTTTGCTCTGTAAGGTTTCAATTTTGCTTTGGTCCCAATCCTTTTTACTTTGTAAGGGTTCTCAGCTAAGAGTTTGCCATGATTCTCTCAGAGGAGATGAGAAAGTGACTAAGACACCTTATTCTAAAGTTTATAAAGACCTTAAAATTTTTAAATGTTTGTATTAACATGTATTAATTGTATGTATTAATGGGATTTTGTGTGATGTTTGAATTCATGCATACGGTGTGTAGTGAAGAAATCAGATTTATTAGTATTTCCCTGTCTTTATCATTGCTATCTATCTATATTTGGAGACTTCAAGATTCTTTCTTCTAGAGTTTCAGAAACTACAGAACCACCTGCATATACCATTTCAAAAACTCTTTATGATAACCTTTGCATCACAGGTGGTTTATTTTTGTTTTACTGATAAGGAAAAACATGCCTGGAAAAACTACTTTGCATAAGTCCAAAACTTAAATACTATATTTCAAAGACAAGTCTGAGAACTCAGTATCTTAACCCTAAATCCTGTGATCTTCCCAGCATAATGTATCAAGTCCTGTGAGACCAGTATCTGTTTATATGTTATCTATGAATGTAAATGCTACTTTCTTCTTTATTTAACATAAGCACCTTATATTTCCTTTAAGAATAGAAGGGTATCTTGCCTGCACTGTCATGGTCCCAAAAGCAATTGATTTTATTCTCTTCAGTCATAGGGGGCCAACTATCAGTACAGTGGTCATATTTCAATTCTCCTTATGTAACTACCCCTGGCCTCACCCATCACCCTTTTTAAAAGCTGGCATTTGTGAATCACAGATGATCTAAAACTGCTGTGCTAGAATGATCATCTGTCTCTTTCACCTGTACACATTGCTTGTTTTGTAGCCAAACCACCTTGCCAGAAGCTATAAAGCATGCTTGTATCATATTTGTAGAATTATTAGATGTGCAAATGTGCACACAAACTGAACAAAAATAGAATTTTTTGCCAGAAGCACATGAAGAAATTTATTCTGCGTTCTTCAGAAATTTTTACAAGTAAAAACACATTTCATGTTATTAACTGAAAACCTATTTTAAGCAATAATCTTGTTTCTCAATAATAAATTGACTTAGAGAAAAAAATAGATTTTTCTTCTAACAAAAATGACTCAAAATACTATTTGACTTATTAATAATTTGTACCTCTTACCCTCCTGACTATAGGTATCCTCTAATATTTGTCGATCTATTTATATTTCTGTCTCTTCCTAAGTCAACCCAGTTTTAATCATCTAATAACTAATATTTTATATTATCTGCATGTGTGTATATATGATGAAAAATTATTATTCAGGAAATGGAAAGAGTGACTACAACTTTATTACTATAATAATACTTGTATGCTGTGGCATGAAAAGAACAACAAGAATGGTAATATTTTATGAATGCTGATAAAAATGTTACTGATTGAATTTCTTTCATTTAGGTAGCTATTCTCTTTTAACTCCTTTCGGGACTTACAAGTTAGGTGTCAACTCCATTAGCATTTGGCTCATGAACTTCTGTAATTTTTGTGCAACTCATATACAGTTTTAAAATTTATTTTTCTATTTATATGCACCAAACATAAAATAGTATGCAATGAAATAATTCAAATAGAAGATCATCAAATACAAGAATACTTTCTTACATTTATGCACAGCAATATTTTTCTAAAAATCCTCTTGACATCACAGGTATTATGTATTCAGAGATTTTGAACACTCTAAAGTATTTATCTTCAAGCCCATTTGTTTTCACCCAATTAACTTTATGTCCTGAGAAAGTAATGGTACTCTTTAAGTTTAATAATAAAAATAAATACCAAACCTTAATACACAAAATGTGTGGCACTTCAACTTGAACTAATAATACATTTCCTGTAATCTAATCAAATAGACTTGGCTAGCTAAATGCCAAATATTTATAAATCTATCCATTTGCACATTGGCCAGGATTCTAGGAATTGTTCTCCTCTGCTATAGCTAGGACCGCTGGAACACATTATGTGCTTGGCCCTGTTTCTTTACTGAGATTACTCAGAACTAAAGAAAAAATGTGTTTGGTTTGCAGTAGCCTTGGCTTCTGCTAATGAAATGTCTATGATTTTTACGCACTATCAAAGAAAACCAGAGCCAGGTAAGAGGAAACTTGTAATGGTAAAGACAGTAAAAGAAGATTTTTATTCAGGAACTATTCAACAGGGTAAAGGCGACTTTTATATAGACCTAGATCATAAGTGGAAGTATGTGCAGATAAATGGAGGTTTATAGCCAGGAACATACGGGAAAATTGGGGGCTTGGAAGGTAAGTTACTAAGAGAAGACATCAGGTATAAGGGGACTCGGACTAAATTACTTCAAAGAGTTCTTCCGAAGTCAGACCAGGCTGGTCAGATAACGAAGGGCTTAGAAATTTGACTAGATAGTAAGTTTAGGAAATTTTTACTAAACTAACTTAGGGAAATTCTTGGTAAAACTGTGTTATGCAAAGAGGAACACAGAAAACCATGAATAAAGGCCTAGTCAAGAAAACAGTTTGGCCATGGAGAAAGTCTTTCTTACTACTCAGTAGGACAACTTGACTTGCAATTTTTAGTTCCTCCAGTGGAGCTCCTGCTGTACGATGAAACCTCAGAGATTGGGTCACTTACTAACAGAAATTCATTCCAAATATGTTCCTGGGTTGCTTTCCCAAAAACTAGGCTTTGAAAGATGTTAAAGCAAAATAAAAGAGAGATAATAGAAAACAAGGAGGTAAATTTTGTGGAAACGGGAAGGGGATCTGGGAAAGAAGGGAGAGAGGAGGACAATGGAAGAGGGAAGTAAAAATGATCAAAATGTTTCATGCGTGCATGTACCAATTATCCAAGATGAATATAATTATTATGTCGTGCAAACAAATGTTAACAATAAAAAGAATTTTTAAAGGAAGGTTTTTAATAATGCGCTTCTAGGAAGCACCAGTAGCACGATGGTGAAGTGAAGGAAGTGGAAAAAAGAATAAATTGTGCCACGTCAGAGAGACCACCACACTAGAAGCTGGAGCGCAGTCCTAGTGGGAATCTGCAGAGTCTGTGGCTGGAGAGCTGTTTATTCACACATGAACTCTGATAAAGCACTGGGTGAGGGCAGCTCCTATGGAACGGTGAATTTGGCACCTCCGTCCTGCACTGTAGGTCAATGGAAAGAGGCCCAGTAGCCAGAGAAGATACTCAGATAAAAATGTGCTACTGCTGTGAATAAAAATCAACGAGTTTAACTGAAAAATGATGTTTTCCCAGAGGATGTGACGGGTTACTGATAGTCTAAGGTATTTATGAACTGCTGTTTTCCTTTTCTATGTTTGCCCTATGATTCACCTGCTTACTCTTGGAACTCGGTATTTCTTCTTCGGAAATTAACGGCGACTGTCATCCTGCTGTGGGAAGAAAGTTAAGGTTTTCTCACTTTTTAAGACATGTTTATTGAAATAAAAATTTACACACAAATTCATTTTTCTTTTAATATATCATGATTCCCTATAGCCATGAACCACAAAATAATAAACATAAAGACTATTTCCATCACCCCCAAAACCATGCTTCTCATTATTCAATCTTGTTTCCCTACACTCAGACTCTAGAAATTACTGATCTGCTTTCAATTACTACGCTGAATCATGGTATGTAGTCTGTGGAGTCCGGCTTTTTGTGTTTAGCCTAATAATTTCAAGATTTATTCATGCTATTCAAAGTATTAGTAGACTGCTCTTTTTTTTTTTTTTAACTGCTGAAGAGTATCTCATCATATGTATGATAGTTAACCTTAACTGTCAACTTGACTGGATTTAGAGACTCCTGGAGAAGTTATTCCATATTACCAAGAGGCGATACTTAACAGTGGATTAATTAATCACAGATGTTCATAGATAAATGTGAGCTGAATCATGGTATGTAGTCTGTGGAGTCAGGCTTTTTGTGTTTAGCCTAATAATTTCAAGATTTAGTCATGCTATTCAAAGTATTAGTAGACTGCTTTTTTTTTTGTTTTTTAACTGCTGAAGAGTATCTCATCATATGTATGATAGTTAACCTTAATTGTCAACTTGACTGGATTTAGAGACTCCTGGAGAAGTTATTCGATATTACCAAGAGGCGATACTTAACAGTGGATTAATTAATCACAGATGTTCATAGATAAATGTGCACTTAGAAGGTAGGTCACTGAGGGTGTGTTTCCAACACAAGATTCTTTGGGCAACTCAGGAAACTATATTACACACCTCGGCCCCAAGGACTCATATCTACCTCATAATATAAAATATGCTCAACCCCATATCCAACAGTTTCAACATTGCTCAAAAATCCAACTCAGATATATCCTCTATGACTCAAGATAAACTCTTCTCTGAGTCTGTGTAAAAATCAAAAGAACAAGTTAAATACTTCCAAGGTACAATGGCACAGGATAAATATTTCTATTCAAAAAGAGGAAAACAGGAAAAAAATGAGAAATTAGTCCAAAACAGAATGAAACTCAGCAGGGCAATGAATCATTAAATCCTATAGCTGCATATCCAGCACCAGAGGCACATAAATGTTAACTCAAAGGTCTTTGGACAGCCTGACTACTCTGGCTTTCCTAGTTGCAGGCTCTGAGACCACCCCCTTCAGCTTATTCTGCTCACTTTCTATAGCTATCCATGTAGGGTGCTCCATTTTCTGGAATCTCTAACTTCCTGGGGTCTCCACTGAAGTTTTGGCTTCATTCATAGCCCTATCAGTAATTGCCTGCAGGGAGTCCAACCTTGCCACAAAGTGCCTGGTATTTCTTTGAAGTCTTGGTGGAAGCTTACATAAGCCCATCATGTTTTCATCCTGCATGCTTGCAAAATCAGCAACCTGTGGATAACGCCAAAGTCTGCTGATGTTATAAGCTGTACAAATGCCCACTTGAACCTAAGTAGAAGTGTCCTTTGAGTGCCTTGGTGGCCGAATGTGGGCAAACAAATCCAGGGGAAATAATTCCCTGGGTATTCCTTTCCCAGGAGTATGCCTCTGAGTTCTCCTTTTAAGTGAGTTTGTAAAGAGTTTACACCTTTAGATCTCTGAGAATTCTTGCACACTCCTTAGATACCACGAAGGCAGCTTTCCTTTTGTATCATTGTAGGAAGTGCTTGGCTTCTTTTCAATGGTGCTAATTTCAATAGCAACTGTACCATTTTTTTTAGTACCTAGATAAGTTCATTTTCCTAACCAAGCTGCAAATTTTTAAAATCTTTCCAATCTGATTTTTCTTCCGGATTATCACTGTAAATACATCTAAAACCAGAAGGTAATAGCTATTCTGTTGCCTGAATGCTATGCTGCTTTGATTTTTTTTTCCAGCAGATAAACCCAGCTCCCTCAGCCTCAGATAATGGATATAATAGATTCCAATTCTTTGCCAAGGTGTAACAAGGATGTCTCCTAGTCATTCCCAATAATATTCACGTTGCTATCTGAAACCTCACGAATATAATCTTTGTTATCTGTACTCCTATCAACATCCCAGTCTTTTGAATCCCCACCAGAATTGTCCATTAAACTCTGCTTGCAGCATTCCAAGCCCTCTCTGGCTCAGTTCAACTTCTGTGAACTCCTCCCACAAACAGAGGCTCCTCCATACCATCTCAGGTAGAGTCACAGCAACAATCCCATTGCTTAATACAGATTTTCCATATTAGTCATTAAGACAAGATACCTGAAACAATCAACCTGTAAAAAGGTAAAGCCTATTATAGCTGGCTGCTTTAGAAGTTGTAATGCACCATCTATTGACTCATTATTTTAGGATCCTGGGAATGCAGTAGAACTTGTGAAGAGCACAGGGAGGAGGAGGCTGCTCACTTCACAGCAGCCAGGAAGTGAAGCAGAGAGAGGAATGGACCACTCTCATGTTCCCCTTCATGAGCACAAACACCCAATGGCCTGACGGCTCTCTTTGAAGTCCTACCCAGCAAAAGATCCACCACTTCCCAATAGTGCCATGGGTTCAGGACAAGCTTTCACTGTAGAAATCTGTTGGAGATTTCAGGTGGGAAAAAAACTCATGGGATATATTCAAGATCCAAACTATAACAGTAAGTTTCAGCATATTTAAGGGTAATTAATATGAGATAATTCTTCAATTTCAATAAAATTAATCGTACCTTGGGGAAATAAAACTGCCTTTTTAAAAAGATTTATACAATAATAATATGGAAATTTAAATAATTACCAAATTAAAATTTTCAAAAGTTTACATAATATTTGAGTATTTCTCCAGAATTTTTTTTCAAATTTTGAAGTGACAGGTGTTACCTGAACTACTGTATATCTTATTTCTATATAGAATAAGAACAGGGTGTGGCATTACCAACAAGTCTGTAATAAAACAAATTGTAAAATGCACAAAACAACCAATAAAGTAAATAAACAACAGACAAAGAAGTCACATGACACCTATGTAATTTTTGTTTATCTCATATACATGGCCATTTTTTTAAAAAACAGAACCCAACTTTGCTCTCAAGAACCATCTTTCAACTCCTTAAAAACTGTCCTGGAGAGCAAATAGATTAAATCGACCTTTTCCCAACATCCAAAGGAAGGGGCATATCCAAATTAGGATAATTACTGTCTTTCCTTGGGGAATTTAAATCTAGAAAAAGATGCAAGAAGATTCAAAATAAAGATAGGAAGGCTCCAGAATAGACTCTCCACTGCAGGTGTCTCAGTTCCAATCCTTATCATGATGTGATTGCTTGTTTATTTCATCCTTCAATTCTCTAAGCTACTCTGAATCACTTTTCTGTTGTGTGTTTGTTTGCTTTTGCTATAGTTACAAAGAGCTGATACTCATGACACCAAAGACATTCAGAAAAACATTCAGAAATCCCCCACAAAGAAATTCCAATACAAAAGTGTTTAACACAGGCATCAGCTGGGATTTCATCACCTCTTTAGCGCTAGATAAAATTCTTCCCCTTCCCCATTATCTCCAATGTAGGAAGGAAACTGGATGACAAAATTTCCCTAGGTCTGAAAGAAGCAAGAATTTTTATTCTCTAGTTATGAGCTCGGATTATTTTGCAATATCTCTTAGTTCCCCAGATACAGAACTTTTTTCATTTGTTTTTCTTAATTCATATTAGCCCAGTCATTTATAAAGTATGTATGTGGAAGCCACCATTATTAATACTGCTAGAAAAAAGTATAGGAAACAATTAAACAGTTCAAGAAATTTGAAACCTTTTAGTTATAATTCCAGTTACTAAAAGCTCCTCGGACATTTTCCCAATTTAATTCCTTGCCTTCTGCCTTTTATGGCAAAAGACATCCTGGCTCCTTTCTGCCTCACTCTCCTGTCGCTTCTTTCACCTCTGTCATCAACTCAGATTTTTTTCATATTTCCACTCACTTCAGATATAACTATTTAGAAAATTTTCCCATTGCCTCTGTCTATGGTGACTCAGTGATCCCATGGCCTCCAATACCCATGGCTGTTCCTTTTCCCTTACTAGCTAATTGAAAACAAATCTCTCGTTAAGAGCCATGAACAAATCCTCCGCAGCACGGGAACTAGCAGATAGAATCAACAACTGGGATCTCATTTTACTAAAAAGCTTCTGTACTTCAAAAGAAACCATCAACAGAACTAAGAGACAATCTACAATGTGGGAAAAAATTTTTACCAGCTATTGCTCAGACAAAGGACTATTATCAAGGATATATAAGAACTCAAAACAATCAGTCCCCCCAAATATAAAGACCCGATTCAAAAATGGGCATCCGAAATGAATAGACATATCTCTCACAAAA
>NW_022900947.1:33614479-33713716 GCF_012274545.1 Fukomys damarensis | reverse complement strand
GCACAGTTTGTAATAGCTAAATCTTGGAAACAGCCCATTTACCCATCCTTTGGAAACTGGATAAAGAAGATGTGGTTTTTCTATAAAATGGAATATTACTCAGCCATAAAGAATGAGAAAATAGATTCATTCATAGGAAAATGGATACATATTGAAGATATACTCCTAAGTGAAATAAATAAGTCACACATGTGTAAATACCGAATAGTTTCCCTGGTGTGAATAATCTGCAACAATGCATAAGATTCTAATAAGATTATTGACATTTAGAAATGGGAAGAAAGGAGCTAAAGGTGTAGAGAAGGTATGATGGGTAGGGGAAGCGTAAAAAGGGAAAACAAAAAAATGTGATAGAATGAAAAGATGAAAATAAAGTGTTTGTAGATGGGGAGGGGAGGAGGGGGTGAATGGGGGTCAGAGGTAAGGGAAAAAAATGAGAACCAAGACCTGTCATGTAGAGGTACAGATCCCAACAATGAATGTAACTGTACTGTATCCCTAAAATGTACCAATAAACTCAATTAAAGCTGAAAAAAAAGAGCCATGATTGATAGCAATAAATACATTCTTATGCATTGTGAGCCCAGACCCAAGTATTAGTTAATTTGAAAAATGGAATGTATTTTGAAGTACTACAAACATTAGGAATAGAGTTCAGTGAATATCTTGAAACTAATTGTTTTAACATGTAGGAAATATTCAATTTCAAGTAAATGCTAATTTATTGATTTGGAATGTGTTATCCAAGCACAGAAAACTTGAATAAATCTGGACCAGAAGATGAGAAAATGCATAAAAAGACTGAGTTGTGAGAACAAGATGGTTATGAGGAAATGCGGGTACAGAAGGTGCACGGTCACATGAATATAAGAGGCCTTCAGAACGATCACTTTTCTGATCATTCCAGAAACTTGCTGTTACCTTGTCTTTCTCTTAGAATAATTTGACTGATGGGTAGTCCTGTAGCAAGGAATGAATATCTCAAGGTTCTCAGAAGGGTCTAAACCTGTTACTGTGCTGATGCCTCCCTTATTTATAACAAACACTGCATGACTAGGACAATAGCACTTTGAGAATAGCTACATTTAAAATCACTGTGACAGCTGTATCACCCTGTATCATCGTTGTGACATGAGTCAACAAAATACACTTTTTATAGTACTTCCAAAATTTCAGTGAAGTAACAGAAATTTTAGCCCTCTATTAAAATTACTTTAAATTAATTTAGGCTTCTTTTTTAAACAATCTTGAAAGTGATATTTTATATTGCCCCCTCTGTAAGATTCAAGTATTTTCTATCTCTAAGAAAAAATGCAGTATTTACTTGCAATGTCTATTCTATCTTAAGTCCCATGTGTACAGTAAGTACATGTTTGTGTCATGAATTAGAATGCAAAACATTTATGAAATTTTTCCTTGGAACACAAAATGTACATTTATCAACCAGATTTTGTTTTAAATTCTTATCCTTGTTTTGATTAAAAAAAGTTTTTATCTTGTTTTCTGCAATAAACCGTATGGCTGAATGTTCAGTGCAGACATTTTAGAAACATCCATTTATTTTATCTCAGTCAATTGGACACAATGTGATATCAGTGCTCCTCGAGAGGGATTTGGCTTTTTTATCAAGACACTAACTTTTTGAAACCTAAAATGCCAACCTGAGTGTGAAACTTTCATCTCAGCACTCTATGCAGCCACTACAGTAAGTGGCAAGAGGTTTCAGCAGAAAGATATAGTATTTTACCACACCCATATATGTCTATCTAAAAATTTACTGTAGAAAATCTAGTCCCTCATCCACTATTACCTATTTGACATGAACTCTTACTCATATGTGATTTTAAAAGTCATAAATCTTAACACATTAATGATGAGGCTATAATTCATGTGTTTCAACACTTGTGGCAGTACATGCATGACTGGCCCATGAGGAAGTTCCTTCTTCTTTTTATTAGTGAAAAGACCAATGAAAGTGATGAAGCCCACAAGCGGTACAAGTCACCAGATGGGTGGGTCAGTTTGTACGCACCACCATCGGTTCAAGTTGGTGGGAACATATTAAGAAGAAAAAGAAGTATGCTTATCTCCCTTTTCTACCTTTAAACTTGTAAATATACACTTAGCCATCAAGACGATTGAATAGAACTATGATGTCTTCAGAAATCATTTCTTGTGAGTTAAACTGACACTTGTATTTTAAAATACAAACTCTGCAATATTTTTTGAACATGTGAAACATGCTTCCATGATAATACTATTCATCTTAAAAGACAACACCAAATCAAATGACTAGGGATTTTAAAAAATTGTTTATTTAATATTTAACACTACCTTCCATCTCGTGCCAAAATAACATTTCAGGTTTTTTTAATATTAGCTATAAGTGGATAATTGATTATATTTTAATAGGTCTGTTTGTGATCTGTTAAAACACCTTGAATTTCCCACTGCCCTTTTTATTCTTGCATTTCATCCATATTGCAGGTTTTGCTTTCCTTCCTGTAGCTTAATTAAACCTCACAGATAAGACCTTGGGTTTCCTTTTTTTCATAATTATCTAAAGGCAAGTGAGCTCACCTTTTTCTGAAATCATATTATCTCCATAAAACATTGTTGGTGTATTATTAAAAATAACTAGAGAAGTTCTTCAAAAATGTAGGTGCTTCGTCTGTAGTAAGGTAGTTACAGCACAGACTGAGAGTTCCACGCAAACTCAGGACTTTATGGAATCCTTTTCCGGGAGATAGCGTATCATCTCCCAAAGCAGCGGAACTGGGGTATCGACTGGCAGCAGTTCTAGAGTACAGGTGAAGATTGGCTTCACTTCAGGCATATGTGAAACCTGGAACTAATTATAGAGGAAGAAAGCAACACAGAAGTACTTTAAACACAGACACTCATTGTCCTGCTCAGCTGGAAGTACAACAAGTTCTTGTCTGAATGTGCCATCTGTAATGATTCCATGGAGAGAGAAAACATAAAGTTTCCAAGTTTGGCTTCAAATTTTTCAATCAAAACTAACAAATGCTCTAAATTGCAGACATGGACAAGCCTAAGTAGCATGCCTCAGGATGAGAAAGGAAAAGGAATTACTTATTTAACCTTAGTTGAGACTGAAAAGATCAAAAGTATTTTCCAAACACTCAGGTATGAAATTAAGCAATGCTTCTATTTTTCTCTTGAATAATTATTGCATACTTTTATTCAACCTCTAATACCCCTCTGTTTTGCTCTCCAAACATGACATAAATGATAGAGTACTAATTTCTTGTATTCTCTGACGGCAGTGAAATGAATATGCTGTGTGTAAATTTTTTGACTATCCAAACTATCTCCCTTAAGAAACTACCCAGTCTACTCAAGATGTGCTATTTACACACAGTGGAACGCTACTCTGCCATAAAGGATAAATAAACTTGAGTCATTTGTAGGAAAATGTATGAACATAGAACACAACATTAAGGGAAATAAATCAGACACACAAACTTAAATATCACATAATTTCTATTGCATGAAGAACCCAAAATATAAATGAAGAGCAAAGTAAAAAATAGATAAGAAGAAATAGAAAGAAAGATCTTTCGCAAAAGGGAAGAGGACCAAGAGGTTGAGAGAAGAGAGAGAGAAGAAGAATGGGATACAAAATTAGAATGTTTATGTAATCTGCCAATTCCCCATAATTAATGTAACGCTTCACTGCCAATATGTACTAGTAAAGGTAAAAATTTCAAAAGTTAAAATGAAACAATTAAATGTGTCTTGATTCAGGGAAATTACACAACAACTATTTACTTATGTATGTACTGCGAGCTTCAATGCACCAAGCGTTTATCACGTGCTACACACTCTAATAAGAATTGCAATGGAATCCTTAGAGTGGTGTTTTATCTCAGTTTTCCCATTAGTAATGTGGAAATAGTACAAATCTTCTACTGTCATTGTGATAACTTGCTATGAATTTAAGAGCATAAACAGCCTAACTTTATTATCTAACAGTCTTATAGGCCAAAAGCTCAACATGAGTCTCACTGTGTTAAAACTGCGCCAAATTTTCAGTGAGGCCGTATTTCTTTCTAAAGGCTCTAGAATCGATTTCCTTGTTCTTTCAAGTTGTTGACAGATTTTGCTCCCCTTTCATTTTCCAGCTGGCTGCCTGCTGAGAAGTAGTCTCACCTTCTGGAAGAAGCTGCATTTTTTTGTTTTAAATCTGTGCCTGGGCCTCTCCCTCTGGATTCCCACTCACAAATCCCATCTGAAATTTTCCTGCTTCTTCTACTGTTGCATCTCTCTGACCCATTCCTCTACTTACTCCTTCCACTTTTAAAGCCCCTTTCAGATGATCTAGGACAATGTTACTTTTTCAGGTCTTTAATATTTTTTGAAATTAATTTTATTGGTACATTTTAGGTATACAATATAATGACTTTCATCATTAGAATTTGCACCTTTATATAATCCATCTTGGTTCTTATTTTTTCCTCATTCCCCTGCCCTCCCTTCAGTCCCTCCACCCCTCCCTATTTACAAAGACTTTGTTTCCATTTTTTTTTTCATTTTCTCATATTAATTTCATTCCCCTTTTCAGGTTTTTAATCTTAATCCCAACTGCAAAGTCCCTTCTGACATATGCACTGATTACAGGAATCAGGGGACCAAGGCATCTTTGGAGACTTAACCTACTGCTTAACCTACTTCCTAAGCTGATCACAAACATGAAGCATTCATGGATGTAAGGTATTAGAACTTCACATGACAGACGAGAGTTGTTCAACAACTGTTACTTGACCACTGGAATTGTTATTGTGGTTACCACACTAGGATGTGCCTTCAGAAAGTTTACATACTGACAATAAAACACTGTGATGAAATGACAAAAAATAATTTATCCCAGTGAAAAATTGTACAATTGTGTAACAGGGCTAGTTGTATTTAAGCTAGTACATTCCAAAGGAGCACACCTAGGCAGATATATAATCAAAATGTTTTATTTATATCTAGCCATAATCTGTGGCCTGGTTTTCTCACTGCTGTTATAGTCAGTCATAAGGAGAAAATACTGTCATTGTCAGGGATTGCGCATGGCTATTTTCCAACAAAATTTATAATCTGGTTAGAGACCAGCAATCATTATAAAAATCTCTCAAATCTCTCTGGATAAATTGACAATATCTGACCCTGTATACCAAGGCAGAACAAAAATCTGACCTAAGAGACAAAAATATTCATATTTACCATTAGTATAAAGGTGAGAAATCCTTTTAAAAAATCAAAAGTGAATAGGGAATTACTCTCAAAACGGCTTGATAAAAATTCTGATATGTGGATTAGCTTTTGTAAAAACAAACAAAAAAAACAGGAAAAGGACTAAGAAAGTTAAACAAAATTTTCAAGACTATCTCTAAATCAAAGCTCCCACATGAAATGGATGAAGCAATGGATATTTTTACCTCTTATCAGCTGCCTAATTTGGACAATCTCATCCCCTCAGTGAGAAGGCCATTAGCCTCTGCCCGAACTCCCCAGTACGTATAGATTGACTGAAAAGATGAGGTGGCAATTCAGTCAATAACCTTTGACACAAATTCAGACAAATCTTGTGCTCCTCACAATGACAAATTATTCTAGAAAATTAACTGTCGAAAGTGCAGCAATATGATGAAGATTGATTATTTTATTCTTGCACATTGCTTTGAGTTAGAGTAACAGCCTGATTTGGACAAAGATGGCACTTATACGAAAGGAGAGAGCAAGTCTTCATTTCAGCTGTAAAGAGGAATATGAATTTTCGTGGTATAACAAGGGTGATGATTCTTTTTAACCAGAGAAAAAGTGTTTTGCGAGTGCCTCTTTGAGATTATATTCTACAGTATCAGCCAAGAGGAAGATCATATTTTTAAACATTTTGTCACCACCATCTAAAGATAATTTGAGCTCTTTGCTTTAACTTTTAGAAAATGTAGTTTGAGAAACTTCCCTTCAACTTCTGCGTATTTAACTGATGCATTATGATAATTTTAAATATTTTTAGTTTACACAATATTTTCATAATAGAATTTGGATGGTATATATTAGAATTAAGTTTTTCTTCAAAGGATATACATAATAAGCTGTAAGCTAAATTCTCAGAAAACCCAAAGTCTCACCTTGAAATTTAGGTAGGCATGTATATTGAAAGAAATATTAATCATTTTAAGCAAAAATTCACCAAAATTGCCCTATTGGAGTTTCTACAAACTGTTACTTAGTTAGATTCACATAAATGCTTCTCACTGCCAGCTGCTTTTGCAGAGGAAATATTCAAGAATGTTACACCATCCCCTTATAGATGTAGTTAGAAGTTAGCTGAAGTCTCCCATAAGCTGATCTGAAGGTGTCCTAAGGGAATGCTTCCCAAAATGTGTTTGTCCTCCTCAGAGGTTCAGACAGAGGAAAAGCCGAGAAAGGAAGAAAGAGAACCATTTACTGCAGAGAGAAAAGGCCTAAAAACCATGTGTAATGGAGATTTGCCTGGGAAGATTCAGAGCAGGGAGGAGAGGAGTATGAAAACCATGGAAAAATGACATCCCTGGAAGACATCTGGACGGATACTGCGGAACAGGATGTGGTAGGAAAGTGCTCCAAGGGAGTGAAAAGGAAATTTGGACCAGTCTGTCAGACTTCTTCCAGTGAAAAGGTAGAGCCCTATTGCAGCCCACATGTGCCATTAGAAAAAGGACTCCAGGCTCTCAATTGCAGTCTTTCCAGTAAAGGAAAAAAATGCAGAATGCATAAATTCAAGTAGTTAAAATATCTGGCACTTAACCACATCTAGTACTGGCAAGACTTCTGAGGAGACTGTTTGTGATGAATGCAGTATTAGCAGAGGCTGTGGAGTGTGTGGAATGCAATTATAGTGTGCAGCTTTTAATAATAATATGCTGTGATAACTACTAACAGTACGAGAAGATATCACCAAAGACCCAGCAATTTCTCTATTTTTTCTTCATCATTTATCAATCAAGTACAGTAACACAGTTATTACAATGTTTCCCCACACTAAAACTAAAAATACAAAACAACAACAGCAACAACAACAACAACAAAACCAAGACAAAGCAAAACAACCCCAAACCTGGTTAGTGTACAAATTAGTCTCACAGGTGTATTCCTTAAAGATTTTGGTTCAGTAAGTTTGAATGAGAGTTGCAGTGCTTTCAACAGACACCTCAAATAAATCTGAGAATTAGACTTGCTCAGTTAACACAAGGGAATTTCAAGAGTAAAAAATCAGGTGAATGTGGATCTTTAAAATACAGTAGCAGCTTTGTGGTCTAGAGAGAAATTATTGCTTTGGGTTTATATTAGGTAATTATGGAAGTTGTTTAGGCTTTACTAGACTATGAGCAATTGTATTAAACTCAGTGAGATGCAAAAACAAGATATTTATTATTCTTATTTACCTCCATTGTTATGCTGCTGATGTTATTGGCAATAATGTCTGAGCTTCTCTATAGAAACATACTGTTCTCTACTTCCAAGGGGAGAGCACACTAAACTATTCAAGTTTTCAAAATACCCCAAAGGCAATTGGTTCTTCTCTGAAGTTACAGCCAGAAGTAAGAAGGAGCTCTGTGCCTAGCACCAGCCATATATTAAATATTGCTCTGAGGTGGGTATGAAGAGGGAAGGGGCGTGGGGACTCATGTTAGAGATTATAATACAAAGGGAAGTGATTATTATGTTGAGTCCCCAAAGGAAATTTAGATAGTTTCCTACCTCAGTGTCTCCAGGCTTTTACTACTGACTTACCTTGTGCTTTAGAATCTCATTTTATTGAGATATTTCAATGCTTTTTCTTTACCCATTCTGATTTATTCTTTCATAGTGACCCTTTGAAAAGAGAATTTGTGATAAAATACATCAATACCAACATATTCAATACAAATTCCCCAAATTCAATAGGTACACCTAGTAAGTCTGAATGTCAAGAGAGATAGAACAAATAATTACTTGTTTTATAAAATAAATTTTTAAAGTTCTCTTTGAGTAACAAGTGCCTCAAGGTTTTTAAAAAGGGATTTTGGTTTATGAAAAATAACAGACATGTAGATTTATTTGTCTGGAATACAAATAGGTATAAAAAAGTCAACTCAGAAAGTTATCAATGCCCAGAATTCATCATGACCAACTTAGCTGGTGGCTCATATTGAATTATTTTTGGAAAAAAAAAAACACTGTGAAATTAGAAAAAAATTATACTGCAAATTATCATAGAGATGAGTGGCAAATCACAACACTAAATAATACAAATATGTAAAGAAAGGTCATAGACCACAACACATAGTAAATGCAGAAGTTTTAAAATAAGTGTTTGCTGGGGAAATATTGAAGAGTTGTAAAATAATTTATTTAAATGTCAGCTTGAGAGCTGTACTGTTTTTCTATAGCCTCACTAATATGAAAAAGGGGCCACATAGCTACTGCCTTGTTTACTGGAATAGGTTCTTGTAGCCTCAGAAGATCTCCCTGAGATCACTATAGTACAGAGCTCATATACAGGGTTTCTCCTTGATTGTTTCATCTGAGCCATTATGACATCACATTTAGTACTTATATTTGAAGAAAGCATGTTTTGGTTTGTTGTTGTTTGTTTTAAACCCAGGCACAGCTGTACTATCTGCTACTACTTTGAGTTACTTTCACTCATTTTGCTTCCTTAGCTGAAGGTGTAGGAATGATGGGGAGGGGGAAGAATCATCCACATTAGCTCTTTCTTAATTCTTCTCCTATAAAATCCATGGGCATAATATATTTTTTGTTATTTTATTCTACTAAGTACGGGTAGAAGTGGTTGAAGTTGTTATATGGCAACAGGTAACTGAAATAGAGGTACACTTTAGGCAAAGAGCACCCCAAAACTCTTCTCTGTACTGGGCCACTACCCTTTTCCAAACTTCCACAGATTACTAAGAAAAAAAAATCAGTTTCATGAATTTCTGAGAATATGAAGCATGTCTGAGAGAAGTATCCCATGAAAACCAAGGTGCACATGAAAATTTACCTATTAAGTCTTAAAACTGCCAATGCTCTTAATTCAGTTGAAACTCAAAACTTCAGATGCCTTCCTGCCTGAGATCACCTGGCGGGCACGCAACCTCCCGGACAGCGTGACAACAGACCTAGTAAGGAAGGTAGCTACGCGGGCGCCCTTGAAACACCCCCACAAGCTCCCCTCACCGTTCTCAAACCTCCTGATTGGGCCGGTCCTTAGACCAACTCTGCAGAGGCATAAGTTCTCATGAAGGGTAGTTTTCTGAGCTCCCAACTTTGAACATCATTAAAGAAAGGGCAGGGGAAACCTGTAATAGAACTAAGTGGAGTTCAACGCTGAGGGTAAGGAAACTCAAGTTAGGCCTTGTGGGCTGTGTTCAGTCTCAGTCGTGGGGAACTGCCATTGGCTAGCTGAGACCAGGGGATTCAGTTCTGCATATGGCTGTACATGTGGTATAATATGAGAACAGAGACAGTCGGAAAGAGGCCCTTCAAATTCTTTTTTTTTCTCTCTCTCTCTTTTTTCTTTTCCTCATTCCACCCTAAAATTTCTTTCTTTTTTCTATCCTCTCTCTCTCCAACTCAGTCTCTTGCCCCACCATATTATCCCTCATCTCCCTTTTTATTCCAGCCCCTGCCCTAACTCAGGCTTCTTCTTTTATTATTTTTTTGTTTTTAGGAGGGGTTTCTCTTTATGTTCTTTTCTCCAGTCATTTTACCTCACTCATGACTCTGTACCTTCAAGGGAAGGCAAGCGCCTGTTATTGCTAAGGGAATATATTCTTGTCCTTATTCCTGCACTCTCTCTATCCCCCCTGAAGTTAATAGCTTTGTAAAGATAGTAAGGTAATTCTACATCCTCTGGATTCACTTCAAACCTGCTCCAATTCTTTCACTTATCTAATCCTCTCATTCTAAATCTAACCCCCCATCCTAAATGGTAAAGATGCTATATTGAAAACCATATTCACTGCAAACATATTATGGGCTGCTTTTTGAAATTAATTTAATTCACATGACTTAAAGGTGATACATTAATGACTAGCACAAGTGGTCAGTTTGCAAGCTGTGTCTGATCCTATTGGGCTGCTGAAGGTATCAATTGGGATAAACGGTTGTGATTGATTTAAAGAATTGTTTTCTCTGATATTATGAAAATGAGGATGGCTATGAGTCATTAGAAACTCAAAAGCTAAAATGCAACTATATTAGGAAGATTTAAGTAATACCCAGAAATTAAAGAAGGACAACCCAACAATAAAAATAAAAATGAGAAAACACTTAAGCAAGACACAAAAACAGATTTCCAGTTCACCAATGGCAAATAGTAGGACAAATGAGGATGAAAAATCTGATAGTGAACCAACAGGACTCGCTGGACCCATAACACAGGAGGTAACAAAACAGATCAATCAGGCTCTAGAAAAATTCAAATCAGAAATAATTTCCCAGTTAACCAGAGAGATGATGAGCAAAATGGAAGTCATGATTCGAGACTCTAGAGCAGAAACTGACAAAAAAATAGATGAGCTCAAGACTATGATAGAAGCCATGAAGACTCAGCATAAGAAAGAAATGGAAACAATGAATGCCCAACAGAGGAAAGAAATGGAATCCATAAAACAGATTCAAACAGATATCCAGGAGATTAAAAACTCTATTGAAAGTGTACACAACAGAATAAAAGATTACGAAGATAGAATTTCAGATATAGAAGATAGGATCGCAGTCAGTGACCGTGAAAAAAGAAGTCTATTAAAAACAGTAAGGGATCATGAGAAATCAATCCAACAACTCCTAGACGATACAAAGAAAAATAACATAAGACTGATAGGAATTCATGAAAAAACAGGAGAAAACACAAATGATATAAAAAAGCTCTTCACAGAATTAATGACAGAAAACTTCCCAAACAGAAGGGAAGAATTAGACATACAGATAAGTGAGGCATATAGAACCCCAACTAGCCACGATCAAAAAAAATCTACACCTAGACATATAATAATCAAGATTCCAGAAATCCAACAGAAAAACAAAATACTACAAGCAGTAAGAGAAAAGAAACAAATCACATGCAAAGGGAAGCCCATTAGAATCACAGCAGACTTTTCAACACAAACCCTTAGGTCAAGGAGAGCCTGGAGTGAGGTATTCCAAGTCCTAAAAGAAAAGAATCTCCAACCTAGACTTTTGTATCCTGCAAAACTCTCTTTCAAAATAGATGGGGAAATAAAATACTTCCACGACAAAGAGCACCTGAGAAATTTCATGAACACCAAACCAGCACTGCAAGGAATTCTAAACAATATCCTAGAAAAGGACAACGAAATTCACAATAACATGAGGCCCAACAGACCAAATCAAATAGGCAAGGCAAGAAACTAAAAGGAGATGGGAGAAAAAGTAAAAAGAGTCAACAAATGGACAAAAACATGACAAGAATAAGTCAAAATATATCAGTTGTAACCATCAATGTTAATGGCCTCAATTCACCAATCAAGAGAAACAGATTGGCAGAATGGATTAAGAAGCAAAATCCAACAATATGTTGTATACAAGAAACACACCTAGTGCAAAAGGAAGTCCATAGACTGAAAGTGAAAGGATGGAAAACAATTCTCCATGCGTCAGGAGTCCAGAAAAAAGCAGGGGTAGCAATCTTATTCTCAGATAAAGTAAATTTCAAACCAAAACTCATTAAGAGAGACAAAGAAGGACACTACATCCTTGTAAAGGGAACAATTCAAGAGGAAGAGCTGACAATCATAAACATATATGCACCAAATATAAATGCCCCCAACTATATAAAACAAATATTAAGTAACATGAAAAACCAAATAAGCACTAATACAATTGTAGTGGGGGATTTAAATACCCCACTATCACAAATTGACAGATCTACTAGGCAGAAAATCAACAATGAAATAATAGAACTGAACCAAGCTTTGGAACACATGGACTTAATAGATGTTTATAGAGTATTCCACCCCCAAAAACCAGAATATACATTCTTTTCGGCTGCACATGGATCATTCTCCAAAATAGACCACATACTGGCTCACAAAACAGGTCTAAATAAATGCAAAAAAATTGAAGTCATCCCCTGTTTATTATCAGATCATAGTGCAATCAAACTAGACATCAATAGCACAAGAAACTATAGAAACTTCACAAGCACATGGAAACTGAACAACACTCTCCTAAACAATCAATGGATTACAGAGGAAATTAAAGAAGAAATTAGACAGTTTTTACAAATGAATGAGAATGCCAATACCACATACAGGAATCTTTGGGACACAATGAAAGCAGTTCTACGTGGAAAATTCATAACATTGAATGCCAACACTCGGAAAACAGAGCAGGAGCAAATAAACAACTTAATGATGAAACTTAGACTCCTAGAAAAACAAGAGCAAGAAAAACCCAAAGCTCGAACAAGAGAGGAAATTATACAAATCCAAGCAGAAATCAATGCAATTGAAACTAAGAAAATGATACAAAAAATAAACGAAACAAAGAGCTGGTTTTTTGAAAGAATAAATAAAATCGACAAACCCTGAGCTAATCTTATCAAAAAAAGGAAGGAAAAGGCTCATATCCATGCAATTAAGAATGAAAAAGGTGAAGTAACAACAGATCCAAAAGAAATCCAGAGGATCATGAACACCTACTTTGAGAACCTGTACTCTAATAAAATGGAAAACACAGAAGAAATGGACAGATTTCTAGATACTTATGAATTACCAAAGTTCAATGAAGAAGATAAAAATATTTTAAACACCCCAATCACAATCAGTGAAATTGAAAATGTAATTAAAAACTTACAAACAAAGAGAAGCCCAGGCACTGATGGATTCACTGCTGAATTTTACAAGACATTTAGAGAAGAACTACTACCATTACTCTTCAAACTTTTCAATGAAATTGAAAGGGAAGCTTTACTTCCAAATTCATTCCTGGAAGCAAGTATCGCTTTGATTCCCAAACCAGGGAAAGATGCAACTAAAAAGGAGAACTACAGACCAATCTCCTTAATGAATATAGATGCAAAAATCCTTAATAAGATACTAGCAAACAGAATACAGAGGATTATTAAGAAGATCATCCATCCTGACCAAGTCGGATTTATTCCAGAGATGCAAGGGTAGTTCAACGTACTAAAGTCAATAAATGTAATACATTATATTAACAAAGTCAAGGGCAAAAACCATATGATCCTCTCAATAGATGCAGAAAAAGCATTTGATAAAATTCAACACCCATTTATGATAAAAACCCTGCAAAAAATTGGAATAGATGGTCTATACCTCAATTTAATAAAGGCTATCTATCAAAAACCATCAGTCAACATCATATTGAATGGCCAAAAACTGAAAACCTTCATGTTAAAATCAGGAACAAGACAAGGATGCCCATTATCACCACTTCTCTTCAATATAGTTCTGGAAACATTAGCCACAGCAATTAGACAAGAGAAAGAAATTAAAGCAATAAAGATAGGAAAGGAAGAAGTTAAACTATCATTATTTGCTGATGATATGATACTCTACATTGAAGATCCAAAAAACTCCACCAAAAAACTTCTAGACTTAATTGACAGATTCGGTAGAGTATCTGGATACAAGGTGAATACCC
The DNA here is from genome assembly GCF_012274545.1 of Fukomys damarensis. NCBI lineage: Eukaryota > Metazoa > Chordata > Mammalia > Rodentia > Bathyergidae > Fukomys > Fukomys damarensis. The sequence continues at coordinate 33,700,045 of NW_022900947.1, read as the reverse complement.
AAAAATCAATAGCCTTTCTATACACAAATAACAGACACACAGAAAGAGAAATAAGGGAAAAATTTTCTTTTACAATAGCATCCAAAAAAATGAAACATCTAGAAATCAATCTAACAAAAGAAACAAAAGATCTCTACACTGAAAACTACAGCACTTTGAAAAAAGAAATTGAAGAGGATATAAAAAAATGGAAAGGTATCCCCTGCTCCTGGGTAGGAAGAATCAACATAGTGAAAATGGCTATACTATCAAAACTGCTATATACATTCAATGCGATGCCGATTGAAATTCCAACACTATATTTCACAGAACTAGAAAAAAAATCCAAAAATTCATTTGGAACCATTAGATACTTAGAATAGCAAAAGCCATTTTAGGCAACAGACACATGGCAGCAGGTGTAACAATTCCCAATTTGAAACTATATTACAAAGCAACTGTGATAAAAACAGCATGGTAGTGGCAAAGAAATAGGCTTGAGGATCAGTGGAACAGACTGGAAGACACAAAAACAAATGCAGATGTACTCAGCTACCTCATCTTCGACAAAGGAGCTCACCATCCTCAGTGGAGGAAAGATAGCCTCTTTAATAAATGGTGTTGGAAAAACTGGATGTCAACCTGCCACAGATTAAAATTAGACCCTTATCTTTCGCCATGCACTAAATTAAAATCCAAATGGATTAAAGATCTAAATATTAAAACAGAAACATTAAACTTGCTGGAAGGTAAGTTAGGCAGAACTCTGGAAGACATTGGTATAGGAAAAGACTTTATGAACAAATCCTCAGTAGCACGGGAACTAGCAGAAAGAATCAACAACTGGGATCTCATCTTACTAAAAAGCTTCTGTACTTCAAAAGAAACCATTAGCAGAACTAAGAGACAATCTACAATGTGGGAAAAAATTTTTACCAGCTGTACCTCAGACAAAGGACTATTATCAAGGATATATAAAGAACTCAAAACAATCAGTCCCCCCAAATATAAAGACCCGATTCAAAAATGGGCATCCGAAATGAACAGACATTTCTCAGACAAAGAAGTAAAAGCAGCAAGAAAATATTTGAAAAAATGTTCCACATCACTGGTCATTCGAGAGATGCAGATGAAAACAACACTGAGATTCCACCTCACCCCACAAAGAATGGCTGCTATCAAGAAATCACACAATAACAAATGTTGGCGGGGTTGTGGGGAGAAAGGAACCCTCCTCCATTGTTGGTGGGAGTGCAGACTGGTGCAACCACTATGGAAATCAATATGGAGATACCTCAAAGAGCTTGGACTGGAGGTTCCATTTGACCCCGCCATCCCTCTGCTGTATATCTTTCCAAAAGAACTAAAAGAATTATATCACAGAGAAGTATGTGCACCCATGTTTACAGCAGCACAATTTGTAATAGCTAAATCTTGGAAACAGCCCATTTGCCCATCCGTTGGAAACTGGATAAAGATGTGGTTTTTCTATAAAATGGAACATTACTCAGCCATAAAGAACGAGAAAATAGATTCATTCATAGGAAAATGGATACATATTGAAGATATACTCCTAAGTGAAATAAATAAGTCACACATGTGTAAATACCGAATAGTTTCCCTGGTGTGAATAATCTGCAACAATGCATAAGATTCTAATAAGATTACTGACATTTAGAAATGGGAAGAAAGGAGCTAAAGGTGTAGGGAAGGTGGGATGGGTTGGGGAAGAGTAAAAAGGGAAAAGAAAAAAATGTGAGAGAATGAAAAGATGAAAATAAAGTGTTTGTAGATGGGGAGGGGAGGAGGGGTGAAGGGAGGGCAGAGGTAAGGGGAAAAAATGAGAATCAAGACGCGTCATGTAGAGGTACAAGATCCCATCAATGAATGTAACTGTACTGTATCCCTAAAATGTACCAATAAACTCAATTAAAGCTGAAAAAAAAAAAGAAAAAAAAAAGAAACTCAAAGCTGGCAGCTAAGGTGCAGTTTTCAGGCTTTATCTTGGAGAAGAAAAACAGAGTAAAAAAATGGCAAAACACATCTAGGAAGATTAAAAAAACTTAGAAATCAAATTAAAGTCTCCTTACCATTAATATCTACAATAGAGAGATGTCATATTCATGAAATAATGTAGGAAGTTGTAAAATGACATTTTGAAAAATATTTTTAACTCTTAGAAATAATTTAGCAGAAATTAGAAAATCATAGAGGGATTTGAAAATAAGATTTAGGATGTATCTTACATTGAAGAGTAATAAAATATAAGTAAGAAACAATCCTGTTAGTTCAAAAATATAGAAATTATCAAGTTGCAAAAAGAAATGAAGAAAATGAAAAACAAATCATTCCAGGAAAGCTACAAAAATTACATTCATTTCAAAAGTTTCAAAAACTATTCAATTCAATGCATGAAAACAGATCTAAAGCCCATCATGTAAAAATTAAGAGCCTTATAAGAAAAAAAAAAAACCTTAAAGTTTTGGAGACAGAGAAAAAGAGCAAGATATAGAGAATACAGTTTTAGATTAAAATGCAGAAACAAAATAGTGTGAGCATTCAGTGGAAGGTGCCTCAGTAATAGTGTTAGCTGCTTTTCTGTTACTAAAACAGGATTCTCTCAACTAGGTAATTTATTTCAATAAGAGATCTATTTCCCACATTTCTAGAGTGTAAGAAGTCTCACATTAAAGTGCCAGCATCATATAAGGACTTTTTGATTGATCCACCCCCCTGTGGAAGTTAGAAGGGTTAGAGCAGACAGCAGGGTTAGATGTAGAATTCAGAGCCTCAAACCCTTCGATGATCAGTATTAGCCCATTAGAACAGCCTGCATCTGTTAGAATACAAATTCTAAGTGTTATATCCTCTGCCTTCATGGTTCAGTCTCTTCTCAAAGATCACTTCATAACACAGTTACATTGTAGATTAAGTTTCCAACTCATGTTTGTTGGGAAAGTACATTAAAATCATAGCATTATCTATTCATGCATAGCAAATTAGCAGCTTAAAATAACAAGCATCTCTACCTCACAGTCTGTATATTGGGAATCTGGGAGGGACTTAATTCAATTTTTTCTGACTTACTCAAGATGTGGCCAAAGCTGTAGTCACTCAAGTAGCAGGAGGTAGAAAATGTGTTTCTAAACTCACTCATGTGATTGTTGGTGTTCTGTGGGTTCTGGCCAGTTATTGTGTACAGAAATCAATGTCTTGGCATTTGTGCTTCTTCAGAGACAACCATAAACAATGCAGCTGGCCTCCCTTTGAGAGAGAGAATTATGAGAGCAGAAGCCAGGGTGCATTTGTCTAGGTCAGAAGTGATGTCCAATAACTTTTGTCTAATTCTGTATAGTAAAAGTAAATAACTACTTCTGAGCCACACTTGAAGGAAAACACATCCAAAGATGAATACCAAGAGGTAAGAATTGCGTAGGACCATTTCAGAAGCTTTCTAACACATTCTGAGACTTAGAATGCAATTGAGCCATGCTTTAAAATTTAGAGGGAATAAATTAATTTTGGCTAGCATTTTATAACTGAACTAATAATTATACACAAATGTAGAATAGTAGAAATATATATGGTGTGTATATATGCTGTGCATATAAACTATGTTCTTTTCTACATGGACAGAAACACTCATTCCCCAGCTTCAGGAAATACTGGATGCTAACTGCTCATACGTATGTACTTCTTTGGGATTTGCCGAAGATGTCTTTCCTAAAGTTATGTCCCCTTGGTTATGTCTCACCCAGGACAGCCTACTTCCACTAGAAAAAGGTGCTAAGTGCTGTATCCTCAGTGACAATAACCTCTGAAGAGGCTCTCCAAAATCTAGAGCTTTCCTTTGGTTCTACAAAGATGTACATTCTGGGCTATAGATCAATTTCTCAATCTGCCCAATTCAGCAACTGTTTTCCAAGTGTTCCTGAGAGCATTCCCAAATAAACTTTCTGCATATGAACTTCCTTCTTGACACACATCTAGAGGATCTCAACTAAAAATAATTGTTACCAGAAGTCATGAGGAAACAGGGTCTAAAAAATGAGAGTTTGGAGTAGATCACTGCCAGTGGATGGCATCAAGATCTCCATCGTGGTAATTGGAGTGGAAATAGCAACTGGCACATTATAGCAATGAAATTTATTTAAAATGTTTATTGATTGCATATTGGGATGGAAAATCAATAAAAGTAAATGCACCAGGACATGTACTGTCTCAGACATTTGCTAGGTTCTGGATAACCAGTAATTATAAGGACTATGGAATGAAATGGCAGTTGCTTTTGCTATTGATGAATTGGAGAAAGGAACTGATGGTCTAATCTGCTGTTGACAGAAGCCCAAACTGATAAAATCTGGTCTAGTACATAATTATAAGCAAAGCAGAGCTCCAGAGAAGGTAGACTTGTCAACTCAGGAAATTATGCTACGCAAAAATCAGGGCTTAGCTTGGAAAGAAATGAAAGTCTAAAACTTTGGATGGAAATATCTGGAATGAACTATTCAAGAACTCAAGATTTTATAACTTCCAGACATCTCTAGGACTTTAAAAGTGGTCAGTTTCTCCCCATTAGAGATAATCACTCCATTGCTTCTTTTTTAAAGATGATAGAGGTCCCTGCCTTACAAGAAAACACAATCATGGGCCAGGGATTTAGCCTAGTGGTTCTGGAGCCTGCCTCATGAGCACAAGGTCCCGAGTTTGATCCCTGGTACAAAAACAAGAAAAAACATGGAAAATACACTCCTTCTTCAGAATCTATCTTCTCCTCTCATTCTAGTTACCAAGAAAAAAATTATAGCCAATTGACAATGTAATCTATGTATAATATACTCCAGAGAAATCCTCGCCTGTTACAAATAAGAAACATATTAGAGTAAAGGAACTTGCTATGGTTTAGATCTAAAAAGGCCCCCAAACTCTTATGTGTTTCGAAGGTGATCAGACTATGGGGTTCTAGAACTAACTTGGACTCTTCCAAGGTCATTGTGTGTGAGCTAAAATAAACCTCTCCTCAAGTACCAATGGTCAGGTATTTTGTTCCAGAGATTAATGAAGTGACTAAAATAGAGCTCCAGAATGTAGTCTACACATTCCACACAGACCCATGACAGTTTATAGGTCCATGGAATATGAAAGGACTTGATCAAAGTAGGTTAAATATAAGATTGTATACCAAGAATTTCATGATATAGGGGTATTCTCTACTCTTACAAAAAATTGAAAGAGTGGGAGAAAAAGACAACCATGCTCTATAGATGGGTCAGTTCATTATATGAGGACAATAGCTAATCTTAGTCTAATCCAGTAACTAATCTAATATTTTGTAAATGCAGGAAATTGTCACTCAGGATGGCTCTGAAAATGATGATGTTAAAAATTATCCGAGTAAGAATTATTTAGAATTGCAATGATATTACATACTGGTTTTTTGTTTATTTGTTTGTTTGTTTTTTGGTACTGGAGATTGAACTCGGGACCTTGCACTTAAGAGGCAGGCAGCAGCATCACTGGGCTAAATTCCTGGGCCTATTTCAAACTGTTTTTAAATTGTTCAAGGCAAAGAATTTACAGTGCAAAATGAGTTTGCCAGGGGCTTAAATAAAATGATTATCAAATAAAGAGTAAGGAGCTCTAGAAGAAGCATGTGAATGGACCTATGAGTATGATCGTGCTAAAGTACAAAGACCTTTGTATAAGATGGCAATGCCCACCAGAAAGCATTCACCATCAAGAAGCACTAAACAATCAACTAGACTCAATGATCTGGCCTGTGAGTAAATGTTTTAGCCAACTTCTGTCTTTGCATATTACGGTCTCATAACAATAGATTCTTCTGGTTTCAAAAGCATGAGGTGCCACCCACCCTACTGATCTAATTGCTACCAAAACAGACTAATTCTGAGCCCCAGTATGGTCACATCTCTTCAGCCATCAAATCATATGACAAGTTGTTTTCACAGGACTCTCTGCTTTAAAGGGGGAGCTATTCATCTCATGTGGAATGAACACATGCTCTAGGTAAGATTCTGACAGGGGATCCATCATGCCTCAGGGATCATAAACTAGGGGACTCATGAAGTGACTTTTGAATGTGTTCCACAACATGAAAATTAAATAAAAAAGAGTTACTTACATGATTGAGTGATCAAAGGTCCTAGTTTCCAACAAAAGAAACAAAGGAAGGGAATCTCCAAGGTGAAGGTTAAGAAAAATCCAAAGTGACAATTGTGCAGCTCTTCGAAAGAATTATCAATTCAAAGCAGGGTAGAAATGAATTCCAAGAAGAGATTTCTTCAAGAAGATAAAAGATAGAGACACTAAACTGGCTGGAAGAGAGGTTAGGCAGAAGTCTTGAAGTCATTGATGTAGAAAAAGATTTCATGAACAAATCCTCAGCTGCACATGAATTAGAGAAAGTATGGACAAGTAGGATTTCTTCTTATAAGAAAGCTTCTTCACAGCAAGAGACACTACCAATGGAGTGAAGAGACAATGCACCATCTGAGAAAAAAAATTACCAGCTGCTCCTCAGACACAGGTCAAGAATTTAAAAATATCAGAACTCCCAAATTCAAAGATCCAGTCCAAAGCTGGGCATCTGAAATAACAAGCATTTCTCAGATAAAGACATAGAAACAGAAAATAAACAATGAAAAAATATTCAACATCATTTGTCATTCAAGAAATGGAAATGAAAACAACGCTGAAATTCTACTTCACCCCAGAAAGAATGGCTGTTATCATGAAATCAACTCATAATAAATATTGGTGGGCAGTTGGTGGGAGTGTAGACTGGTGCAACCATTGTGGCAATCAGTATGGAGAAACATAAAAACTAGGATTATCTATTTCTTTGCCGGGTATCTTCCCAAAAGAATTCAAAGAATCATACCACAGGGATATATGTGCACCCATATTCATAGTGGCACAGATAATAAAAACTATAACATGGAATCAACCCAATTGCCCATCAATTGAAGATTGGATAAAGAAGATGTGTTTTTTTTTAATAAAATGGAGTATAAAACAGTATTTATCTGTATGTATTATATAAAATATATGAAACTGCATTAGAAATTCCTAGCAAAAAAACATTAAAATGAATAATTTTCTACATATTTTTCTAATTATTTTATGAATTTATGACTTGCCTGACCCTTAAGTGGATTTGGTCAATTTAGCTCAATAAAAATTTTTTATACATTTTTAATATTTACTCTAATCCAGCAAAGTGGAATTAAGCTAATTCTTGCTTATTTCTGACTAAAATCAGTGTCTCTGAGGGGTTAAAAACTTGTTCACAAACAACTGAGGTCCCAAGACATGCTTCACACCAGAATAGTAATTCTTTAGAATGATTACAAATTCTTTCTTTTGTATTTTATTTTCAACCTTTCTGAAATACTGCTACATTGATATATAGTGAAAATAAGTTAATGATATAAAAAAGTAGACACATTACATGTTACATACATATTCATTGAATTTCCAAGAGAAGCAGAAATAGAATGATTCTTAGTGAAAGTCCTCTGACTTTGTCCTCTGTTCTGTTTAAAAAAGATTTGGTCGAATTTCTTGCTAGAAAATTGTGTCCTCAACCCAAATTGTATTTAATTTCAAGCAAGTTTGTCATTTTCAATCTCTAATCTAATAATTGTGAATCATTTTAACAACTTGACTATGTTTAGAGCTGAAGACATTCTTGCTTAAATAATACTATAGCTTTATGTAACAAATACATTTTTTAGAACAGTAAAAATATGCTTTGAAGCACAAGAGGAAAATATTGTTATAATAAAGAATACCACATCTATCATTTACATTCATAACTTGCAGTTCTCACCTTTTATTTAATTTAAAGTACTCTAAGGACACTTTAGACATGAAAGGAAAAATAACAGGTGGTTCTGCAGCTTTTGTGTAAGCAGCCTCATTCACCGAAGTAACTCACCCAGTTCACTGAGATTATAAAGTATAAACAGCAGAGAAGCATTAGAGGAATCTTCAGTAAGAAGCCAGTGATACTACCCTGTCATTGCTCCCCCTTGAAAACCATGAATGGGGCTTATGAAAAAGAGAAGTTTCTAAAAAATAAGTTTCACACTTAGGTGACTACATTAAGACTTTAAAAATATACGTGCAATCAAGAGCTTCAACCTTAATGAAATAGTGTGTGCTTTTTCAATTTTAGCCACTTGGTAAGAACAACAGCTAAGTACTCAGTATAAATCAATTTGTTCTTGTTGCTTTATATAACTGGATATCATTGTTTTAAGTAGTAAATGGATCAGATATCTCCTCGAATAAGTGAAAGTATAGAGATGTGTGTTACTGTTTGAATAGACCAAATATCTATTCTCTTTCCCCGTAAAGTGAAATTCAGAACTAATATGAATGAGAGTTAAGCATGTGCAGGCAGGTAAAATACCACTTTCATTTCAGATATAGTCAATATTGAAAAATGTAAGGTTAAGTGGGGGCTAATGGAGTTAGACATAGTATTTTCCCCTGTAATTAGCTGGTCAAGTGAGGAGATAAAAAGAAGACAAATTGTTACCATGATGAAAGACTAAGTTACATGGACATAAGAGAAAATACAAAGGAGTCTATTTATGTACATACTATCCTGTGACTTCCAAATGACTAAAATCCTAAAATATAAAGGTCTACTTGGTGATACAAGCAAGGAAATCAAATAATCATCCATTGATTGGCTAAATTTCTTCACCAAAAAAATTTTAGTGGCATAGATTAACACATTCATTCTTAAATTGTAAGCATATTTTAGAAATGACTAATAAAAAATCAAGTCAAACGGTAAGGACAGCTAATAGTTGAAAAGAATAGGAGGTCACTGCTTAATAGATGCCGATGGCAATTGTCCCAGAACAAGGAGGATTTAGAGTTTGAAAACTGAGTGCTATGTGAAGAATAGAAGAAAGAAACAAGGCTCTTCAGGTAGTAGAAAGAGATATTAGCATAACCGCAAGATTGTATAAATAAAAATATATACTTTGAGGAAAAAGGTAGATCTGGGCCAGAGGAAAAGGGTCACTTTATGACAGCAATAGAAAATGTGGGGATAAAAGTCTAGAACTGGGCCACTGAATAACGTGGTGACTTTGGGTTATTTTGATTTGAATAGACAGGAGGGAGCTTTTGAAACTTTCTTGAGCAAAACTTTAATACAAAAACAGTATTATGGGAGATAAAATAAACTACCAGATAAGTCAGAACCAAATTAAGCTTATGTTATGGCTTGTGTCTGGTTGTGTCCCCAAAGCCTCATATACCCATAGGTGGGGCTTTTTGAAAGCAGCTGGTTCTAAGGTGTGTGATGCTATGATTAAATTGTGTTATGCTGGAACTAAATGTGCAATTGTTACTAAATTAGTCCACTGATTGGTTAGTTCCTGGTGTGGAGAATGGAAACGCCCACTCTGGTTGTGGGTGGCACCACCCAAGAGGCAGATAGCCTGGAAGGGATAAAATAGAGAACTTTCTGTTACATAGTTGCTGCTGCTTCTTCTGGTACTTCGAGGCTTTGGTGCCTTCTGCCTGCCCTAATTTGCCATAGACTATTTCTCCACCGCAATGCATCTCTGCCAAGCCATCCTGCCTTGGAGCCAGCTGACTATGGGCTGACATCTCTATAAACTGGAATCCAAATAAATTATTCCTCCTCTAACTTTGGGTGTTGGGCATTTTGTCCCAGCAAGGAAAAAAAATAACTGAGACGGCTTGGAACAGAAAGATAGAAAAGTGAGAAATGCTCCTTTTAGCTCTTCACACAGTTAATTTTTCCAGTCTTGGACACTGTGTTGATACACTTGCTGTTGGCAATACCACAATCTGAGCGAATTACACATGTGAGAGGTCTGAAGACAAGGGGCTGCATCTGGCAATGATCTTCTTGCTGGAAGTGTCCTAAGTCAGGAAAGGGCATCATCACATGGCAAGAAACAGGGAGTGGGGTGTGTGTGTGTGGTGTCCATTCTGGTATGTTCCTCTTCTTAAAATATATGAAGATTCAATGATAGGTTTCTACCCTAATGACCTTATCTCACCCGGAACACATCCCAAAGGTCCCACCTCTAAATAACATAGTCAGTTTAAGTTTCTGCCTTTTTAGTACATCACAATGAGGGTTAAGTTTCAACATGTGACTCTTGGAGAACAGACTCAAAGAATATCCAAACCATAGAGAGCGTTGAAACTCACTTGCCACAATCAAAATAAAGGCATGAGTTAATGAGAGGGAGTTCGTGCATACACACAGTTGCAGTTGAAGTATTTCAATATTAAAAATGTACATTGAAAGTTATTTTTCTTTGGTCATTTAAGCTTGTTTTAGTTGGCACGTTTATGTTGAATTTATTAAAGTTTCAGATCATGGTATTTATTTATTTATTTTAAGTTTATTGGTACAATTTAGATAGACACAATGATCACATTCATCCTAGAGAATTTGTTGCTATACACGATTTATCTTGATTCTTTTTTTTCCATTCCCCTCCCCTCCATTCAACCCTCTTCCCCTCCTTATTTACAAAAGCTGTTTCCATTTTTTCTTCTTTTCTAATTTTTTTCCCTTCCTTCCTTTCCTCCTCACCCCTCCCTGGTTCCCCTTCGTATTTGCATATTTTCCCCAATTTCAGAATATCTATTATATATTTTTGGCCTTATTTGCACTTTCAGTTTCTCAAACCAGAGAGATAATGTGATATTTACATATGTATCCAATTTATTTCACTTCAGTATAGTCTCAAGGTGCATCCATTTTTCTAGAAATCTCTAAAGTTTATATTTATTGCTGGCTTAGTAGTATTCCATTGTGTTTTTTAAAAGCCCACTCTTCCTTATCCCCTTTTTAGTTGATGAGCATTTGGACTGTTTCCAAGATTTAGTTTTTTACACACTGTGTTGCTGTAAATGTGGCATATATCGCTGTGGTATGATGCTTTTAAATCTTTTGGGAATATGCCAAGAATAACTGGGCCAAATGGAACCTCTTGTCCTAGTCTTTTTTAAAATCCCCACAATGATTTCCACAGTGGTTGCGCCAGTCTACTCTCCTACCAACAGCAGAGCAGTGTTCTATTTCAGCCACAGACCTGACAGAATTTTAAATATATCTTCTGAAAACATTAGCAGTGAATGACTTTTTTTAGATTATCTCTCCTTTTCCTTTTACCTCATTCTATTAAAAATAAAATTGGAAACCTGTTTGATAGAATGTATGTGGTTGCATATGTGTGCCCGACCTCAGATTCTACCACACTAAAACTGGGCCACAGGGAAGAAGATAAGATTCTGATAGGAAAGTGCTGATGAAAGAAAGCAAAGGTTTCCCTAGGAGGGGGATGAAGGACAAGTGAGAACGATGGAATCTATAGCACAGGCCAATTTCCTGAGCAGAACTCCAGGAGCACAAGAGATAATATAAAAAATCAACAAGTGGAATTGCACTAAAAGTCTGCATAGCAAAGGACATAATCAACAGAGTGAGGAGACAACCCACAGAACTGGAAAAATTTTGCTAGATGCTCTTCTCATAGAAGACAAATATCTAGAACAAAAACAGTTCAAAAAAATTAAAACTCCAAAGAAAGAAAGAAAGAAAGGCAAATGAATAGAAACTTCTCAGAGAAAAAGTACAAATGTCCAATAAGTAAATGAAACAATATTTCTCATTTCTAGCTATTAGGAAAATGTAAATCAAAACCACTCTGAGATTCCAGAATGACTATAATGAAAACACACATACACACATTTGCCTGCATGTCTGGGCACACAAGCGTGTGAGTGCACACACACACACACACACACACACACACACAATACTAGATAGGATGTGAGGTAAAAAGAACCCTTATATATTGTTAGCATTCTTCAAAAGGCTCAAATTAGAAATCCATTTGACCCAGCTGGACCTCTCCTGGGTGTATTCCCAGAAGAGTTAAAAATCATTGCACTATCGTGATACATGGACACCCATATCTATAGCAGCAAAATTTATAATAGCTAAATTCTGGAAACAGTTTAGATGCCCAGCAACAAACTAATGGGTAAAGAAAATGGGTATATATGCATGATGGAATTTTATGCAGGCATCAATAAGAACAAGTTGGTCATTTTCACCAAAACAAATGGATGACTATCGAGACAATCATATTAAATGAAATAAGTCAGAAACAAAAAGTTACATATTGCATTAACTATCTTATCTGAGAAACTCAGAATATAAATAAAGAGTACAATAAAGAAGAGGTAGTAGGGAACAGATAGGGACACATACTGAAGATAAGGAAGGGGGTCAAGGAAAAATGAAAGGGTTGGGAGGAGTAAAGGGATCAAAAGTAATGATGATGTAATGTGCAAATACCAATTCCTCAAAAATGTAAATTTTATGTATTGCAAAAATAAACTTATAAAAATAAAGGTGGAAGAGGGGTTGGCAGATAGAACTGGACTCGTGTCTTCAGGATCAAGACCAAAGAACAAAAGCAGTAAAAGACTACAACATTCAAAGCAGGGTTAGGAAAGAACTGTCCTGAAGAAAGTTCTCTGCTGAGGAAGAGAAGGCAATAAGGAAATGCACAGCATTACCTAGGGTTGCCAAGGTGAGGTATAATCATCACAAATAAAAATATCTCAGGAATTTATGTTATTTTAGGCTCTGTGCTAAAAAGAAAAAACTATCATAGTAAAACAACAGAAGTGAATTCAAACTCTTTATTGCATTATGAAATACCATGATTATCTCTCATTTGTGCTATTTTTATACCTTTCCAGTAAGTTTTCCTTCTTCTAATATGCAATTTGCCAAACCAACCTCTACCATCAAGCTATATTTATATACTTGTAAGTCTGATGGTGTCAGGACTTTCATCAAAATTGCTCAGTAACCCCAGACGCAGTCATTCCCAAACAAACTCAGGGAAAATTTGAAGTCCAAATCCTAGAAATAGAGTGATACTCAAAGTGAAATGCCTTAAAAATCTGTTTCATCCTAAACACCATGTGAGTTTTGTATTCAACAACAGATAGATTTAGTGAAAAAATAATCTCCTATTTATCAATCTAAAATGCACTAAAGCTTTATAAAGCCCTTACATTTCCTAAAATGAGTCACCATATTGTTCTTGGAGCCTTTAGTATTTGACCAAGCATATCTTCAGAACATGCATACTTCACATAAGTTTAGAATATGGAATATAAAGTTTTCTTCCTAGTGTGCCAGGCCTGTCATCCTCTTAACCCTGCTCATCTTCAGTCCCCATCACCACGGCCCACCTCTCCAAACTACGGGCAAACATCCCCTGTTGTGCAACCCTGACCTGCATGCTTCTCCCCATGCACTCACCAAGTGTGCAGTTCTGAGTCCCCTTACCCATCTCTCCCTATAAAGAACTCTTCTTTATAAACTGAGATCATCCTTCCTTCAAGATCTTTGTGACAGTATGAATAGCTCTGCATTTCTGCTTAATATCATACGTAACTATAGCAAGCCCTGTTGTCTAAATATCGATGGTCCGAAACTTGCAGTAGCCTGACTCATGAATTGTTCAACTTTATAAAGATGTGAAAGCAATAGATATTCAGGAAGAGCCTAGATAAAATACTTCAAGTTCTAAATTTTGGCCTTATCCTGATAGTGATATGGTGGAGGAGACCCTTGTGACGTTGGGCAGTGGCAGCCAGCCGCAGCTTGCAGTCAGCCTCACAGTTATGAGGGGGGACACGGATTCTCCACAGTGTACTGTGTTGCTAAACTGTGATGTCCAGAGAGGTAAGTGCACCAAATGGATGTTACTTAACATTTACAATTTTCTACATTTTTTTCTAGACATAACTCCATTGTGTCATTTGACATCTTTGAGTCCCCCAAAAATTCACAAGTTAAAATCCTAAATCCCTAACATTAGGAAATGGGCCTTTCGGTGGTCATCAGATGCCCTTATGAAAAAGACCCTGGAGTAACCCCTCCTCCTTCTGTCACATGGAGGTGGTGTGGGAAGGTAGCTGTTTCTTAGAAAAGTGCCTTTTCCAGGTACTGAGTCAGTCGGCACCTTGATCTTGGACTTTCCAGTCTCAAGAACTGCTGTTTGTAAAAGCCACGAGTTTTCAACTTTTTTTTTACAACAACCCAAAAAGAAGGACAACAAGTACCATTTTGCTTCCCTTCTTTTGTATGTGTACCTCTGCAGAAAATTTTCAGAAGACAGACAACTTCTTTCCGACCACATGGGATGCAGCCTGCTGCACAGTGGGTTCTCAGACACGCGGAGCAAATCAAGAAATATTTGTGAAGTGACATTCTTGATAATGGTCACTGCCCCTCCTTTTGAACGCTGGGAAAGAACATCTCTATACTTGATTAAAAGTTTTAACTTGTGTGAAGGTACAGGATCCCAGTAATGAATGTAACTGTACTGTATACCTAAAATGTACCAATAAACTCAATAAAAGGAATAAAAAGGAAATAGTTAAAATTAATCGGTTATAGATTAAAGAGTATAATAAGAATGATCCCAAGAGAAAAGAAAGGACCAAAGCCTGAAGAGCAAAAAAGAAACAAAATGCAGGAGACCTAAAATAAATATCTGAGTCCAGCATACACCATGCTGTGAAAGCTCCTGGAATGAAAAGAGTTGGGGCGGAATCCGCATGGTTTCTTAAAGCTGAGTGCTAATGGGATGAGAAAGAGAACTGACACAAACTGGGGAAGGAAAGAGGCACAAAATATTTTATGTTCAGTAGTCCACAATAATACAATTATGTTTACTGGTAAGGGAACAGTGAGCTTCAGTGAGCTTATCTCCAGTGAGATGCCGAGTGTGTGTGTGTGTGTGTGTGTGTGTGAGAGAGAGAGAGAGAGAGAGAGAGAGAGAGAGATATGAGGCTAGGTAAGATGAGCTTCTTACTATTGGCTATGCTACTAATTCTTTATCCAATTTGATCTATGCTATGTCTTTCCATCCCTCAACTCAGGAATATTTGCATTTTAAAAGCCCTTTCTCACAGAGTGATAATTAAAAGGACAAAAGTTATACAAATAGAATAACAATCAAAATGAAATAACATTTGTAAGTCATAATCTTCAAACTCAATTGTTAGATGTATATATTTTCCTGTCACAGAATTGAATCCTAGTTTGTAACTCATAACATTTAGTTGAATAAAATCTATTTTCTTTCCTTTAGATACTTCATCCAATCTGACTGCCAAAGATCAATAATCTAGTTAATTATCAAGGAGTAAAGGGCAAGGAAAGGGAAAGATATGAATTTCAGCAATCAGTTCACACAGTTCTTGTCTAAGGTCTCCATCATCCTGCACATAAGATAGACCTTCTCAGTCTAACAGTTCTTAGATACAGAGCTCTCTTCTTCATATAGCTCACAAAAACCTCCTTCTAAATTCCAGAATTATCCTTTCACCTTTAAATTATGGCTGATAGTGTCTTGCCTCTACCCAGAATTCTTTCTTCTCTATGACCGCCTCAGCACACTACCAGTGCCAAGTGGTACCTGAAAACAAGACTCATTGAAAATAAGAAAACTTCACTAGTGATTAGAAATAATATGAACTAAATTCAATGAACTTAAAAGCAAGTGCACAAAGGTCAGTGACAAAGTAAGGGAAGACAGAAAAAGCAAAGTAAAGGAGCAAAATGGCCCTAGAAGTGTAGCAAGGTAAACACATAGTAATTATCTAAGTAGAGCACAAGCCTCAGCAAAGCTTAAACTGAGAATGAACACAGGTAGGAGTAATGGAAATGGAGATGTTCAGATCATGCCACTTTGAAAGTCACTACTGTGACAAATTGATTATTTGAGCTGAAGGCACCTGAGAAGTAGCAGACGCAGCAAGGGTTGTCTGACTTCCCCTTTTCTCCCTGAACACAAGTCATAAAATTTCCCTTGAGAAAGATACATCCCGTAAAAGAAAGAGAACATTCTTATCACCAGAGCCTGGGAGTCGATGCTGAGATGTCCTGTGCAAGAAAACTTTCTGAAATAACCTTTCTCTGTCAGCAGAGTCCCCACATAGCTCTTGTCACTGTTCAACAATTTATTGCCCACAGCCCAAAGCCCTTTGTCTTGTCACATCTCCACCATTTATCGTTCTGTGTGTAAAAAGGTTTATAAATTTGGGGGCATAATGGTTTCTTCTAGTGTTCATTTTCCTTTTGAAAACTGTGGTGGCACGAAAAAACTTTAAAAAGTTGTAGGCTTTTTTTCTGTTATGTGTATTATGTGAGTTTAAATCTTAAGCCAGGAACAGAGAGTAAAGGAAGTTCTTCCTCCCCATATTAAAAGAGTTCTCATCTTACACAAATGAGATTCCAGCAGGAAACATCATATGTTAATGTTTCATAGAAAACAGCAAAAGAGTATTTGCAAAACTATGTGGCTTTAGAAGGTTATAACTTAGGAGAGAGCTTGTAAATTCCTTTTACAGAATTTTATGCATGCAACAAAGAATGATATCAATAAGGAAGAAGTACAAGTTATTGACTAATAAGTTAAATTGGGCCTGCAAATTAGGGAATTTCTTCCATTCCAGTGATCTGCTTTATCCCCTGCTGGCTCCTTTCATAAGCCATGCAAAATGAACCAAGTATTTTCTGTGCCCACACTTTTTCATCTGTGCTTTCTGATATTAATATTGCATGGAAGACCTGAAGGGAATGGACAGTGGTTAACATGTTACATAAGATAAATTCACTGGAATTTCACAATGGGCCTATGAATAAACATCTTCATTTCATGGAAAATTCCACTTACTGCTTTTAGCATAGTCCTAAATGAGTGGGCTAATCTCAGGCTGAAGCTATCCAGCCTGCAAACAGCAATGAAGACATTGCTTTGCTAAGGGACAATAAGAGCCTATAAAGCTTGTTGATTGAAAGTCTTTTAAGCAGGAACATTAAGAAGTGAAAAGAGGCAGTACCTCAAACTGAAGTTCTTATAAGAGGTATCAGCCGAGCGACAGACTTGGCAAAAAACTAAAGCAAGGGCCTTTCTGAAGAAGTAACCCTGAAGAGTTCTTTGTGTCTGGCTAAGGTCTTATAATAATATTGTATCCTCCCCATAGTCTATTGTTGTTACTGACCTTGAAGCAAACATTCTTAGGATTAGGGGTTTATACATAGTTCAAATGCCCATGAGTCGCAAAATTTTACATTTACAAAACTATATCATGATAAAAATGTTAGCAATGTTATTGAGATTTAGGGACTTTGTTTTGTTTTCCACAAATTATTGACCAGAATCAAATGAACAAAAAAAATTTAAGGTAAAATTATACTGCTTGAGAAATCCCAAAACTGGGGGACCATAGACAGGAATGATTAAAACCTCAGACTATACCAGGCCACTTAGAAGTTATTTGGAAACATGCACTCCTGGGGTGGGGATTTGACTCAGTGGTTCTGCTGCCTGACTTGGAAGCTCAAAGGCCTGAGTTCAATCCCCAGTAAGATAAGAAAGAAAGAAAGAAAGAAAGAAAGAAAGAAAGAAAGAAAGAAAGAAAGAAAGAAAGAAAGAAAGAAAGAAAGAAAATACCCATAAAGAAGAGAAAAAAAAGAAAAGAAATATGCATTCCTAGAGCTATCTCAATTTCCAATATTCTCTTATCCCTTG
This sequence comes from Fukomys damarensis, assembly GCF_012274545.1. Taxonomy (NCBI): domain Eukaryota; kingdom Metazoa; phylum Chordata; class Mammalia; order Rodentia; family Bathyergidae; genus Fukomys; species Fukomys damarensis. The sequence continues at coordinate 33,682,406 of NW_022900947.1, read as the reverse complement.
GTGTATCAGACAATAGCCAAGAAGATTCTCTCCAAAAGGTGAAATGGAAACATGTTCTGACACCAAAAAAAAAAGGTGCTTTTCCTATTTATCCCCAGAAGGATTTGATATTTTCTATTCATTAATGTTTACTATAACATCCTCTCCGGATTTTTGAGTGGGGATTTACTTCATTATCAACTTATTTATTTGTTAATAAGTCCCAGATCAAGAAACTGACAAATTTGGAGTCTGATGAGGTCCCATCACCCATTTATAGTGATTTCAAGGTGTCCTCACATGGCAAAAACAAAACAGGCTCACATCGCCTTTATTAGGACCTACTTACCCTAACAATGCCAGGCTGGGTATTAGGTGTCAACTCACAAATGCTGAGGAGACACCTACATTATTCCCACAGAAGATAATACATAGTCTTTTAATGGCCACGTTGCCGGACCATGAAAAGCCACAGCTGGAACTGATGAGAAAGGATACAAAGCATCTTGGGCTTTAATTGGGAGTCCTAGACTTTGAAGTACATGAAAAAGAAAAGGACAGGAGAGGAGAGGAAAGAAAAATGGAAGAAGCTGAAGTAGTAGTGAATGCGTTTGATATACAAAATGGAAGATGTCTTAGTCAGATGTCTCTTTGCTGGGACACAATACCTGGCACTAACAACTTGAAGGAGAAGAGGTGTAGTTTCACCAATGGCTTCAGTGATTCGGTCCCTGGTCAGCTGTCTCCCAGGAAGAAACATGGTAGAAGGATGTAGCAGAGCAAAGATTCTTAGTTGTGGTGGACGGGAAGCAGATCAGGGACCAGTGCTAGAGAGGAATGCACCAGGGACCCTGTATGGGACTGAAAATCCTGCCTCCATGATCCACCCGGACGCACCCACAGGTGTGTTTTACTAATCCCCTGAGCACGGCTTAAGCTCACTAAATTGAGATAATAAAGGTTAGTGTGGATGCACTGAGGCAGACACAGCCAGAAGCTCATAGAATATCAATTCTCCTCTTATTCCCTCTCACATAACCTCTAAGTTTTCTCAGAAAATCATCTGTTCACCTAAATCTATATATTACACATCTACCTTGCTGATAGTCATCACATGCAAGCTCACATAATGAAGATTTGAGTCAGTGAGCACTAGATAGTGTACACTAAAGTCTTATAAAAGTTTTTATTTTCTAATATTGGACTTACCCCTTTTTCTTGGCTACTTTCTTCTATTTCTTCCTGTCTGGAATGCTGACTTGAGAGTTGAAATGAGCAGCAATCATTCAACCTTGAGAATTAAATAAGAAAATAATAGAATGACCTTAGACACTGACATTGATGACCTAATGTATTTCCTGTTCCTACTGTAATCTGCCTACCTCTGCACCTCTTATTTGGGAAAACTAAACTATGATTTTGTTAGGTCACTAGAATCATGTTTCTGGTTCAGCTGGGAGGGTAAGAGTTGCAGATGCCAATGGTAAACTTGAATCTGTAGAAGGTAAAGATTACTTACTCCAGAATAGAGCAAATATTTTTAGCAGGTGTTAAGAGTGGTGAGATCAACTTGATTAGGGATTGGCCAGAGTTGATTGTGTGTTTGAAAAAATGAGAAATAGAAAAATAAAGCAGGAGAATTCAGTAGGGAAGTAAAAATTCTTCAAAATCGGAGAAATGAAGGTAGGGACAAAGAAATGGCTTTCTAAAATGTGTGGAGAAAAACTTCAGGGTGTTAAAAAACAGTCATTTATTTGTGTCATGTGAATTTAGTTGCTTTGCTCCAATATATTTTATTTTTTGTTTTTTTACATAGTTGCATTTACTGCTTCCTAGTATTTTGATACTGGAGTCCAGCATAAAATCACATAATAAAATTTACCAGCCTGAATCCAAATATGTAGGGAATGAGATACCTCTGGCATGACTAAGTTGCTAATCAATGACTAATAACAGTCACATTCTAAGTTTTTTCCTATTCTTGACTTAGTGACCCTTGAAAAAGTCTTTATTTTCTATTAGTACAGAAAGAGAGAGTTTGTTCATTAATAAAAAAATGAAAAATGGCAATTGATATTTAGAAGATGTATTAGAAAAAAGATAAGTATGTATTTTTAGAAGAGCATCATTTATTTAAAAGGCATTTTAGAAGTAAATAATGCAAGTACCAGTGCTGTTTCTTTTGAGTAATACTTACCTTGGAAATGGCTTTCAAGCAAGTTCAAGATTTTAAAAGATTATGGGATGATCTCAAATATCTACTTATGAAATAACTTTTAGAGCAAATAATACAGAAGACAATTGTAAAGAGCTTCTGTGCAATTGTAAAATCTGTCTTTAAATTTTTAAGATCAAATATTTATCATATATATACATATCTGTGGTATAATATCTGTGTGTTATTTTATAATTGCTTAGCAAAAATCTATTTTATTAAAATGGTAGCATGTTATTATATATGTAAAAGTTATAATTAAAATTCTACTTTTTAAAAAAGATTCATATTAGACACAGGACTCAAAAATTCAGAACACTTTTCTTTATTCAGGCTTGTTGTTTCCTAACTAGGCAGTGGTGAAGAAAGGGTATGAATGTTACGTGGGGGTGAGAGAAGGTGACATTTTATAATACCAGAAAAGAATGAACTGAATAATACAAAGTGAAAATGAAGCTGAAAACTGTCAAAAAGATAAAGATACTAAATCTTGTTCACTTCAACTTGTCCAACTTAATTTCTTCTACTACATGTGAAAGATCTTTTGGAAAATAATTAAATTCAAGAAACTGTGAGGTCTAAAATTATTCCTGAGGTTACCAGAGTTCTTAATAAAAATTTCAGAACACATAAATGTTTCTGGCTAGCATTTCAAACTTAAGCTTTATATGCAACTTAACAAAGAATTCCAAAGCAGACAGGAGAGGACCTCCACTAAAACAGTCAATACTCTTGCCAAACAAAAAGTACCACTGTTAATGTTTTGTGGAGTAAGGACAAGGATCTGGCAAACATTTTATAGACAACATACTTCCTGATTTTATTAAGAGATTAATTATAGAAAACATGTTTTTCAAGAAAGCAGATTACTTTGTTATCTTATAATCTTCAAGACAACCCAGGGTACAGTGATTCTAGAAGAGACTGCAAGAACAGTTTTAGAAAAAAAAATCTGTTACAATAAACAAGGTAATAAAAAGATAAGTTCACAGAAATAAAAAGCTAGCCATTTTAAACATACTTTCATTCTCTCAGTGATTTGCTCAGAGAAGACCCTGTTTTTGTAGAAACATAAAAAATAATACATTTTAATCCTACCCACAACAAGCAATGTTCCTTAAATTGAGATCTCTGAACAAAGGGTCATAGTGATTATTAAAATACTGCAGCAATTCTGGTTGATAAGCTGCCCAGACTCATGTCCTCTGAGTACTCTCCTGACAATTTAGCTGTAAAATCCTACAATCAACAGTGGGATGAGGTCACCCCAAACTAAAATATATTTTCTTCTTTTTTTTTTACATAATTGCATTTACTGCTTCCTGCGTGAAAGAAGATATTCAGAAAAATTGTGCTCTCTTACAAAGAAATGACAAATAAAAAAATATCTTGACTAGCACTATCACCAAGCTGTTCCAGAAATTTTCAATGTGTCTGCTTCATAACAAATTATACATAACTTGCATGAAATAATCACGGAGCCATTCTAATGGTTTTCTACAGGACTAAATGATGCAAATTATTTTTCTGGATAGCGTCTCTTGACAGCCCTAGCTTCTGGCTTTTGTGAAGTCTATCCTTGCACTATTTTATAACTGAACAATGCCATTTAATGTCAGCCTTCACATTTACATGTAAATGTAGCATTAAGTAGCAACAAGTAATTATTTAATTATATTGACTAGTATTACATTGCATATGTGTACAATTTCCTTTACATCAACATTTCTGTACATCAACACTGACACTTAGTAAACTACTGAGTCATATTGTAGTTTTATTGTTGAATCTTTGAGGATTCTCCATACTGACTTCCAATGTATGTACAAATGTACATTTCCACACATTGTATTCAAGGGTTCCTTTGTCTCCATATGGTCACCAGCTCTTGTTTCCTTCAGTCTGATTGATAATTGCCATCCTATAAATGGAATGTAATAACTCGTTGTGATTTTAATTTACACTTCCATGTACTACTGGTTATTTGTATATTTTCTTTTGAGAAATATCTAATTTTAATCAGTATATTGGTATTTTTATTTGGGGTTTTTGAGATTTTATTTTAATCTTTGCCATTGAGATTTTTGGGGTTCTGCTTTTGTAGATAAATCCCTTTACAAATATTTTCTCTCATTGTGTGGACTGCCACTTCACTTTGTTGATTGTTTTCTTTGCTGTGCTAAAGCTTTTTAGTTTGACATAATCCTACTTATGCATATTTTTATTCCCTCTGCTTTTTTATCTTATATCAAAATGTCCCTGCCTATTCAATGTTTTGAAATATTTCTTTTTATTTTCTTGCAGTAGTTTTGAGTCTCAGGTCTTACTGTATTGATCCACTTTGAACTGATTTTTCTAAGTCATGATAGATAAGGGTTTCATTTCATTCTTTTGCATGTGAAAATTCACTTTTATTAGCATGACCTGTTGAAAAGAATTCCCTTTCCCCAATCTTTACTCTTAGCACTTTTGTCAAAAATCAGTTGTAGATGGGGGAATTCACTTCTATGATTCCTAATCTGCTTTCTTAGTCTGTGATTTTGTTTTTATACCAATTCCATGCTTTGTTGACTATTACAGCTTTCTGAAGTCACTTAGTAAGATGCCACCTATTTAGAACTTTTTATTCAAGTTGTCTTTGGGAATGTGTGGGTAGAGAATGAAGAAAGGAAGAAATCAAGGAATGCTACGGTCCCACATTTCTCTCTGACTCAGACGTATTTCCAGCAGTCCCTCTATCTTCCCTGCATATTCTCTATGACCCATCTTTCATCAGTCTCCTCACCATGGCTCCCACCTGATAGAATAGGACAGAGTAGGTATAGTGTCATATTACAGTAATCCTAGGCACACAGGAGACTGAGGTAGGACAACTGCAAGTTTAAGGACAAATTAGGCAATTTAATAAGACCCTACATCAAAACAAAACAAAACAAACAAAAAAAAAACAAAGCTGGAGCCTTAGCTCTGCATTTCCTGGTCTTAATCCCCTTACCAGGAGGAAAAATGATGATAAGTAATAATCTATACAGGATGATACCGATAAACAGGAAGCTCACTGAGCAGTAGAGTCTCCGAAAATAGACTCAAGGGTATTCGTCATTGATTGATTATAAAGGATCTTCCCGCTGGGAAAATTAGTCAAATAAGAATTTTGCAGCCTCTTTCTAGGATCTTAAAATTTCTTATATTACTATCCTGAATCTATTTCCTCAAAAGGTATCATTTAGATACAATAGTAACTATAATTACTGCATATGAGATCACCAGAGGAGACAGGGCTGGCTTGGCAGCGATCTTGCTAACATGCATTCTGCTGCTGCGAAGTAAAATGGAGGAATCTAGCCACAATATGCGATTCAAGAAAGTTATTAGCATTGACATTGAAGCCAAAACACGATCTTCAAGAAGGGTGTCTATTGCTGCTGACTTTGACTTATCGATGTAGAATATCACCTCTTTTAAACAACTACCATGAAGAAAATTCTTCTGCACTCAGAACTGGGTCAAGGGGAACTGCTTTCATTGAAGGCTGTTTGAGTAGCACTCTCCAAGGAGATATAATTTGAATCAGTCAATCAAGTGAGATACTAAATGCCCATGATGCAAACTCCTTATAAAATCTACAACTTTGGGGTAATCCTTCAGCTGTGCATTATTAATAAATTACAAGTATCCAGACAATCTCAATGATCAGGGTCATCTCGTACCTCAGAGCAGGTGCCCAGGGGTTATTAACAGGAATGACGACATCAGCATTGACTTAGCTCAGAGTGTTACATTTTGGAAACGACAGGTGTCAATTACAATATTTCTACAGACCAAACAAAATGCAAATATTATGAAAAATGTTTAGAATCACTGTGAAAAAAGAAAAGATAAAGTAAATTGCACTAAACACAAAGCAATTACTAATGATATAATATGGATAAATTCAAATGATTTACACAAAAGTGCACAGAATACATGCTAATTGCTTCTCCTGTACAAAATAAATGTATATAAGCAAATACAATTTATTTTATACAATTTTCAGAAACCACTATCGATTCTTTTTAAAGTTATTTAGAATTGATAATACCAATGCCTCTTAAAACTTTAGCTTTTACCTCATAGAAATTTATAAATGCTTAAAAGTCAGTATTAAGCACAGAGATCAAAACCTGTGCACCCAAAATCTATATTTATGGAGGGCATTAGAAAATGCCAGTGATTAGGCACTGTGATTTATTATATTACATTATTACTATGAGATTATAACTATTTGTGCTAGATTGTAGAAACTTTGATATTCAGATTTTTGTAGTTACAAATTGAGGGAAATTAGTCACACTGCAATGAAATGAAAAGGAAATAAAAAAGACCAGCATTGTAAATATTGTATACAGACTGTATTATTTTGCTAGACTTTCCATCTAAAATGAAAAAAAAAAAGAGTGTCACATATGTAGAAGCTAGAAATGAGAAATGAAGAGATCGTATTGGATCTTCTCTCCCTGACTCTTCTAGGGCATATTCTTTCATTGATTCTTTCAGTTTTAAGTGTTGTCTAGAAATTCTTGGCATTCTTTTCCTTGGAGGTACATCACTCAATCACCTGGTCATTTCCTTGTGTGTTTTCACTTCATCTTCCTCCTGTGTCTTTTTCTGTGTGCAAATTTTCTCCTTTTATAAAGACATGAGACACATATTGGGTTGCAGCTTACCCAATAGATTTAATACACATCAGATGCTGAGCACTTTAGCTTAGCAGGTCAGCACACACTCCTGTCAGTGGTTTCTCCTCTTCATTGCAGGGCTGCCTAAGGGGCTGCTGCTCACTGTCACTGTCACTGTCAGCATCTAAACAAAGTATGGGACCACATTATTATTAACTCAAGACCAAAATTCATACGCCAAGTACGATTTCTCCTGAATAGGTGTCACTTTTGCACCATTTTATTGAAAAAAATCATTCATGTAACCATTATTAAGTAAGAGCCCTCTATTTTTACAACTGGAATGAATATGCAGAGTGTTATTCATAAAAGAACAGGAAGACTTCAACCAATCTGAGATAACAGCAGGCTTCAGTGAGAAGAGGAGGGATAATAATCAAACTACTGTCAGGGAGTCTTGAGGAAAAATGCTTAGAGTGGTGGGATAAACAACCTGGAAGGATATAGGAATTGCAGAATGCCCGTAATTGAGCCTTCCTAGATAAAGTCTTTTCTGGAGATGTCAAGATCTTGTTCCGAAAATCCAAAAGGATATTTGAGGTAGAGTTTCATTGAAGATTCTGTGAGAAAACAGGTGGTACACTAAAATTAGGCAATTTTGAACTGATTATTTTGTTAAATAACACTCGTATTATTTACAAGTATAAATTTTAGGAAATCAGTAAGAGGAAATAGAATATCTTAAGAGTAGAACAGAAAAAATTAAATTCATTTTATACCTCAAGGGAAAATGAGATAGAGACCTGTATGGAAATTTACAATAAGGGAATGGATCTACAATCAATAAAAAAGTGATACCAATCTAAAGTGACTAAATAGGTTGGAACCCAGTGGAATAAGAATTTAACTTTTCCCTTCATTGGCTAGTTCCTGAAGTTGTCCAAATCCGCATAGAATAGAAAATAAATGAATTCATGGATGCATCTTGTATTGATCTGCCTCCTGAGCAACACAGAGTAGTTAATTGAGAACGAAATTAGAGGAGTAATGAGCTAATCACTACAGAAATAATGGAAGAAAAGTGTGTGATGCATTCAACAATATGCTATAAAATACAAATACTGGGTAAAGAAAATTATAAACAACTGATGTTAATGGACATTACCATGTTGTAAATATAATAAGAATTCAATGCTATATACTACTACCATTAGTACTATTGCTTAAATATTATCATTATTACTGGAAATAACACTTTAAGCAACTAAAAGTTGGATTCAGCTGGATTTCTTCCCAGAGTATATGGAGAATTTGTGGACTTATAAAGAATGATCCTATAAATAACATATCCAGTAAATAAAGAAAAATCAATTGAAACACAGTCAGTAGAGCACCAGTATAAGTCAATGATTGAGTTGTATTGATTAGCTTCAAAGAAGCAGAGATTTATATAAGGTAAGTTTTGAAAATATGTTAAGGGTTTAATTAGTAGAAATGACCAAGCTAAATAAAAGCATAAATTAGGAGAAACAGATGACCAAATCTACAGTATTGTGTAAATTGTAGGAATAATCTATTTTGAATGAATTATAGAATATGAATAAGCAAACTATTGTGGGGGAACTTTAACCATATTCTGCAGGACTTTTATAACTGGTATAGGAAATATTGTATTGATAATCCAAATATTTTGAACAATTGTGATAAATAGAATAATACAAAAGAAGGAAGATTGGTTAGACTCAGAGGTCAATGGGCAAGTTTTCGTAGAGAGCACAATATGTTATAAAGGCACAGAGAGGAGAATTATCATGTTGAATCAGGGTAAAGTTTTTCAATTCAGAGTCTGTTGATATTTTGGGTTAGATTATTTTTTACTATGAGAAGCTACTATCTTCATTTCAGGATGTTTTTCAGCATCTCTGGCCTTTATTCAATAGTGGTGAGCAATACTTCCTTCTAAATTGTGACAACAAAAGATGGTTCAAAACATTATCCATGTCCCCTGTGGGTAAGAAGTGTATGCAATAGCTCATGGTTAAGAACCACTGAATTAGAGGAACTATGCATGTAATTTAATAGAGCCACAAGATAAAGTGTAAAAACAGATTGACTAGAAATGAAGCTGAAAGATATAGATAAAAGCTTTTATCTTGCATTGTTATGAATCAAAGAAATTTGAATTTTAAAAAGATAGTATTTGTAGTAATGTAAGGGAATCAGCCATTTCAGAAAGGCATTAAAAAGAAACTTCAGAAATGCTAGTTTTATAGTGTCATTGAAGATTTTAAAAGGGTAACTGAAGATAGCAAAGAATTGAGGAGGTTGGCATATAAAAAGACGAGAAGATGGAGGATTTGTTTAAAAAAATGGAGGATTCCATGGATTGTAGCTCTGGTAAAAGAGTGGATGAAAGCGCCATGTGCATCAGTAATAGTTATGTTTATAATGAATAGAAATGAAGCCAAAAGGCAAAACTTAAGCCAGAAATATTACCCAAGCAGCTAGAAGGCAAAGTGCTTTGAAATAGTATTCAAAAAGACTGAAAAAAGGAAAGTCAAAAGAAGAAAATTTAAAGATTGCTACTATATATAATTTTCAAATAATCAGTGAGACAAGTTCCTCAAAGTAATACAGCAGCAAAACCACTGGTTACAGTGACAATAATAATTCTGTGGTAACAAAGAGAAGATGAGATTAGCAAAATAAAGTGTAGGTTATTTCCAAATGTATATATTTGAAAGCTAAAACTTTTTAAAAAATGAGTAAAATAGAAGCAAATGGAAGACTAAAGAAATGACTGGTTTTCTTTTAACATTCTGATGACTATATAAGTATATGTACCTTTGGATTGTTTTTAAAAATGCTAAGAAAGACTAAATTTGAAAATACAACTGAGAGAAGGGATGAAGTTTGGAAGGGGTCACTAAAACCAGTGGAGAAAGTAGAATACAGAGGATAAGTGAAGGAGTTTACTTGTCCAGCATACAAACATCTATTTCCCTGTGATATTAGAGTAGGAGATATGAAGATGTTCAGATAGATAATAAAGATAGGGACTTGGAAATTGAAGGATTTTATTCCTTCCAATTGAATTCATGCTTTTATCCTTGATTTTTCTGTTAAGGAAAATACTAATTTATCTCCCATTAGTAATGGTAAAAATAGTGAAGAATGGCAGAAACAAATACAGTTTAAATTTATTCTGACAAATTAGAATGAAAAACATTTAAGTATGGTAAATACAGTATTAAATATTATTAGAGAACGGTAAGAGCCACTTGTTGATGTTGAATCGCTGTGACATAATTCTGTGTACTTAAATATATTTTACTGGCGTTTCCCAAAATTCCTAGTGTGGAAGTAGAAAAAACAAACAAACTATTGGAGTAATAAAATGTTAAGTTTTTGTTAGTTTTCCTTGATAAGTAGAAACAAAGAAAAAGGAAAAAGTGAACTACTTCAAATGAAAAATTGCTTGAACAAATACATATGGAAGAAGGGATGAGGTGTAAAATGACACAAAAAGCAGTGCAATAAGAAGCAAGTAGAGGACCAGGGGTGTAGCTCAGTGCACTGCTCCTGTCTGGCAAGCAAAAGGTCGTGAGTTAAATCCCCAGTCCTGTGGGGTGGGGGAAAAATAATAGACAGAAGGAAAGTGGATCCATAAAATTCCTGGATTCCTTGATTGCTGGAAGATAAGAATACTGAAGTGCAATGAATCATCCTGGTGGAGATTCCCTCCAAAAAATGCAGGTGTGGAACTTGTGAAAGATAAAAAAATTGATGTCACAATTCAATATATTTTTTTCTTATAAACACAGTTTTATAGTTGAATAAAATTATGAGACAAAATAAGGAAAATCACATAACAACAAAAGGCACAATCTTAGATAATGTCAATATATGCAAGGAGAAGAGGAAAGAAAGGAATCAGCAAAAAGGAGGTTATAGAAAACGAATCCACACAGTGCAATATTACAAATGGGGAGAAGAAGTGTTTCTCTGAGGTGGAATTTACAGACATGATCATGGCAACTATTTGGGCTTGTCACAAACATTTAGTTCTCTACTGCTGGGCATGTGCCGAGATCGCACTTACCATCTACCCTACCTTTCATTCAGAGATAGTCAAATGACTGAGTCTGGCTCATAAATTGTGAAAAAAATAAGGTATCACTTCTAATAAAAAGCTTTCAATATCAGAATATGCAACAAGCAATTGGAATTTTTCAGAAAATTTAGCACATGTCCAAGAGTGAGGGCAACAGAGATCAGATCCTCCAACTAATCCCTGCTTAACATGTAGTGTGAGTACCTTGCCCTTGTTTTGTGTTGTTGTTGTTGTTTATTTTTCTTTGGTTTGGTTTGTATTTGGTTTGTTTCTCCACCTATAATATTTTGTATCATTTGCTAAGACACTCAAATTAGCTGACCTTAAATACAAGAAGTAAAAAGTGCAAACAATGTTATCAGGGAAGATGATCTCAAAAACAGAAATTCTAGAATTTGATATTTATGACAGCTTTCAATGGCATCTCAATATTTGTCAAAAGTAAAACAAAATTGCCCATACCAACAGATTTAGGATTCTAAGCTTTCTTGGCTGTTTAAAATTTTCACTGCGTTATGTAGTTCCATACATTTTTTGAGGCCCAATTTAGATTATAGAGCATTTTGCTATTGGTGAAATATTTCTTCTTTATTCCCTCAACATATTGAAATTCCAGAAAGTTATTGTAGGTGAAATATGTCAAAGAGTTTTTCTAATTCAGAAACAATCCTCTAAACAAACAAAAAATGATAAGAGAGTAAGTAGCTCAACCATGCATATAGTCTGTCAATCTGAAGCTTAATGACTTTTTATCATTTATTGAACATCTATTATGTGTTAGGTAAAATACTGAGTGCTTTATTCGTGCCATTTTATTTTATATGCATAGCAGTGTTGATGAAGAGACGTAATTAGGTCCTCTGTCATGAATGGTTACACAAAATATTCAACATTAAATAGCTACTAGGTAGCTGAGCCTGGATTCAATCCCAATATGGATAACACTGAAACAAATGATTGTGTTTCAAAGAAGTGGAGGGTGGAATGAACGCATATTTTAGTCATTAAAGTCAATATTATTCTTGTTTTCTTTGACTTTATCCATGACTTTGTAGAAAGTCATTCTTTGATTTTTCAGCCTGGTGTCCTATATTGCATCTGAAACAAAAGAGAAAAACTCAAACTCTCCTACAAAAATAACACTCATTTTGTATCATTTGTATTTCAGGCTCCCCTCATAGGAAAAGAAATTAGTATGAGTTTTTATATTTGTATAAGGTACAATAACATTTTTCTTTTATGTCTGAATGATAAACTACCAGAAATTCTACTGCTCCAGTGAATTTGAGTGATTTCAAATTGTACCATAGTTGTGTTTAGTATGAGATTAACTACTTATAGGTAATAATACAGGCACTGTTGAAATAATTCAAATGACTAAATGACACATTTGAGAGAGGAAGTCATTGTGAGTCACACAATTTTCTTTTTCTCTACTCTGGTGAATGGATTTAATTCGTTGCTATAAGGAGAGGAAGAAGTTGAGTACCTTGAAATTTCCCATGTGAAATCTCATGTTATTGCAGTGACAAAGACACTTACCCCTAGGCAAATATTTTCTTTACACAGCATCATACTTGTCATATTATTTTTGATGGGAAATGATTTATTGTAAACTGTCTACAACTTATTAAGACCAAATAAATCATTTTAACTAGATAGTAAGGCTATAATTATTAAATGTAGAGGTAACTTTATTAACTTTTAGAAATTTTTAAAACTGAGTTTTGAGTGTGGTATCAGTTGATCTGAATCAGAGTGCTGCTCCAATTTTTGTTTCAAAGTATAATTTTAGGAAGTTGCAGCTTTCTTCATCTCAAAATTCTTCAAGTACAATGAGTTCAGTTATGTAGAGACATATAATGAATTCTAAAATCTTATTACTCAAGTGTGATCCAAGACAAGCAACACCTGGTCTTGGTTATAACTGGAGAGGCTGCAACCCCAACAAAGACTTTAGAAAATAAAAATCTTCATCTTAAAGTGACCTCTCATTCATTTACACCTTATATGAGAAGCACTCTTTCTAAAGTATGAAGATCTGATGTATTAAATTTTATTGTAATACATGAAAAAAAAACCCCAATGTTTCCCCTGGCTCAAATTATTCTTAGCTTTAAATTAGTGTGGGGACAATAAGGGGTAAGAAAATAAAAATAAACAATCTCACAAAGTAAACATTTTTCTGTTAGCTTTTTATCTGAAGTCTGACTCAGTGGATCCACTTGTCCAGGAAAAGCAGCTTGTTTCAAGGCTTGCTGTATTTCCAGGAACATAAAAGGTATCCAACTAATGGACTGATCCTTAGGCAAATTGTACCTTCCATTTTCATATCTGTGGAATCAGGGGTCTGTTGCTCAAAGTTGAATAAGAGTAGGTTAATTTAAAGATGAGTTAAAGGACATCATGGAGCAGCAAAAGTTAACAGAAGTACACAAGAAATAAACACACATATACATTATCACCATTATTATTACTGTAGACTAAAACAAATAGATTTACAAGTTGAAAACCAATAAATTATAAACAAATGTCATTGTAATAACATATCTGGCCAGAGTTGAGAAAAAGCAAACAGAAAATAGTGCTTCATGTGGGTGATTTAACATATTGAGTTTGATGCCCTTCAGCATGTACCTCTTGCTGTTTATTCAAGTGTGATTATCAAGGCACAGACCTGAGTTTGCTTACATTATAGTTTCTGCATTCCTCTGCTTTTTGGAGAAAGTAATAAAGTGCCAGGTGAACAGAAAGTTCAATAAATACTCTGATACACTTCAGCTCATCAGTTGTGTAAATTATATTGACTTACAAGGATCATGTTATTTGGATTTATTGTCTGTACAGATGAAAAGCTGTAATAAAGGTAGATAAATGAATCTCATTGGCCCATAAATAACTGCTGAACCAAGAGAGCTGTAGAAGAGTAACTTTTTTCCACCATCTGGTGCATCGGAGAATATTATCAAAGCAGCAGTAGGTGGTGGTGGGAAAACATCCATTTCATCTCCATTCTTGAGAAAATAGTACCATTTGGAAAACACACACATCCTCTTTCCTGAGCCAGCTAGCTAAAAGCCATGGAATCTAAAAGGATTTATTTTTCTAAAATGTCCCACTTTAGAGAATTTTATTATGATATAGATAAAAGATGCCAGAACTGTCATCTAAAATGTTCTATTTTTCTGATTATCAAGAAAAGCAGTGCTACAAATAATGTAGGACTCCAAAGCTAGGATCTAAACTAAAAAGCTCCTGAGTGAAATACACATAATAACCACTACATTGCCAGAATACAAAGAAAATCACACTCCAAAACCTTTACTATATTAATTTCCACATTAAAGTATTTTAATCTTCTCTCTTTTACAGTCTCTTCATCCCAAACATTTCAGTTTAGCACTTCTGAGCCACAGGCATTTTGCAATTTCATCATATTTATGGTATGATGTTTAGGTTTCTCTTCCTGAACATCTTTCTTTTGAAATTGTCCATTGTCATGGGATCAAGTGTACAAAAATTTACAACCTCACACTTTTAATTTGTTCTATTCTATAAACTTTAGTGAATGTGTGGAGCCTAATGAAGTCAGTTTTAGTAAAAGTCTAAATGGAAGATTAAGATGAGGAAAAAAAAAGAACATATTTGCTTATGTTTCAAATTAAATCTCACCACAGTTAACACTTGGAAAAGCCCCACATTCAATTCTTCCAACTGTGTTCACATTACTCTTTCAAATGTGTACAGTGGCCAGGGATTTAGCTCAGTGGTTCTGCTGCCTGCCTCACAAGTACAAGGATGCGAGTTTGATCCCTGATACAATATATTTATATATCAGTGACTAGTATCTTAAATAGTGGAGAGTATACTGAATGAAAAAATCACTAGAAAGACAAGAAGTACTAGTCTAAGATCTGACTTTAATGATGTGATGTTGCGTAAAGTATTTATTTTACTATGTTCACTTTCTACACACAGAAAAATGAAAAAATGGAAACAAAGTTATTGTAAATGTGTAAGGGTAGAGGAAGTGAAGGGAGGGCAGGGGTATGGGGAAAAATGAGAAGCAAGACCTGTCATATAAAGGTACAAGATCCCAACGATGAATGTAACTGTACTGTATACCTAAAATGTACCAATAAACTCAATGAGAAAAAATGCTAAAAATATCAACCCATTTAAAGTTGACAAGCACTTAAGATATTTCTTAAAGGACATAAATAACCAACAGCTGTATAAAAGAATATTTAGTATCACTAATCATCAAGAAAGTGTGAATCAAAACCACAATGAGATATGCCTGTTAGTATTTTTATTATAAAGAAGATACAATATAAGAAATCTTGACAAGAGTGTGGATAAAATGGAATACTTTTAACATTTTTGACTGGAATATAATTCAGTACAGCAATTATGAAAAACAATATAAAATTTTCTCAAAAAAACTACCATACTATCCAGCAATTTTACTCTGGGTATATATCCCAAGGAAATGCACTCAGTATCTCAAAGGTATCCTAAACCAGTTATACAATCCAAGTATTCACTAATGGATGACTGGATAAAGAAAATGTCACACACACACATACACACACACACTCACTGGAATATTATTTATCCTTTAAAAAGGTGGTAGGACATTATGTTAAGCAAACTATGTCAAGCACACAAAAGAAAAAATACTGCGCAATCTCTTTTACAAGTAGAATTTTTTTAAATGTAGAAATCAAGGATGCAGAGAATCGTGGTGGTTGCGAAGAGCCGGTATGTGCGGCCGGGGATGATGGTCAAAGGATACAAAGTTTCGATTTTAAAGGATAACTAAGACATAATTAATGGATAGGGTAAATTATATAGTATAGTAACTACAGTTAATAATATTGTGTAATGTATACTATACTTGAAATTCGCTAATATAGTAAATCAAAATATTCTTATAAAATATACAAAAAGAAAACTATGTGAGGACATGAGCATGTAAATTATCTTGTTTGTACTGATCACTTCAAGGTGCATGTGTATATTAGAATATCATGTTACACACCATAAATACAATTTTAATTATTAAAAATATATAATATGAACAAATAAAATTCACCCAATAACATGAAATCAGAACAAAATCATGAATAGGCATTTTCACTCTAGAAAAAAATACAGAGACGATAAATATTTTAAAATATACCGTGTCATTAGTAAGCAAGGAAATACTAATCAAGCAAAAATTTTGATGCCTTTTTATTCCTATTTTATTGACAAATATTTCAAAGCTCAAGAATAACAAGTTCCATGAGAAGGTGAATCACAAAAGTCGATTGCTGAAATTGAGATCCATACATAACAGTAATATACGGCAACAAGTAATCCAAAAAAAGTTATCAAAATAAGCAAATATAATTCAAAAAATGGAAATATTATAACTCCCAACTTGCTAGATATCCAAAAGGCAAGTTCATGTTCTCTAAAATCAAAGAATGAATTACAGGGACAGTGGATGTCAAGAGTAGAGAAAATTTATTGAGAGAAAGACAGCTTCCATCTGAGAGAGACAGAAGGGGGACTGGAAAGTGGGCTGCCCACATACGCACCGCTTTTCAAAAGCTTTTTACTAAGCAAAGCCATGAGGTGAGGTGGGTTCAAGATGGTGCAAAACTAGTCAAATAATAAGATCCAATGGGAAATCACAAGGTTGGCATAAGGTGGGACAAGATTATGATCAATCAATAAGATTAAATGTGCAGTCACCCAGGTAATATTGATTAAATGGGGATCAAATGGGAAAGCAAGTCAAGTAGCAAGCATACACAGAATGAACAAAGAATTTCCAGAAAAAGAAATGGGCTAGGGAGATTGATGTGTACTTAGAATATCATTCACCGTTACTCATCTCTAGGGGAAGTACGTAAGTGTAGTACCTATTGTCTTTTATAATACTAACCAGTAAGTGCACTTCAATCATTTTTCTATGCTAAGGGTCCTGCTTTGTCTAACTGATTTATAATTATTTCTAACTAACTTAGCTCTCTGCAAAAGTAGGAAGGAATTTTACCAAACTCTTAAAAAGCTATATACAGGAGCAGAACTTACTTAAACAGTGCAAGTAAGTTCAAAATATACCATTTTCATGAAGTTAAAAACAAAGTCAAATGTTTTTAGGGATACATATAAATTCACTTAAACCATAGAGACAGAAAGAGTGAATTATGAGCACACCACTCATGATAAGGGGTAATTGTGAGGGAAAGTAGAGCAATGAGTAGGTAGAAAAATGTTATATTTACACATAGGTTATGCAGTGGTTCTAGTCTTCGTTTTCAGTGAGAAATGTATAGGTGCTTATCATCATCTTAAAATGACTAATAGGTAACTAAAAGCAAGCCATGAATGAACAAATGATGAAAGTTAAAAAGAGAAGCACTGTAGGGAAAAAACCAAAGAAGGTTAAAGGGAATATGTAGATGAGGTGTACATACTGTCTTGCATAAAAAGCCATGGATGGCCTCATACTTCTTACACATTGCTGGAGAAACTTTCTCAGATGTTAATGTTATCCCATTCCTGCTTTGCTGAAAATTGTTCAAGGTCGCCTTTTTGCCTATGAAAGAAAAGAAATCTAAACTCCTTGAAAGTTAACACAAGGTGCTTTATGCACAAATCTCTGCCTTTATATAGAGACTCATAGCCTGTGATAATCACTCTACCAGATTTTGTATTTCCTACCCCAGAAATTCCTGCAATTCACCTCGAACCAGCATGGTTATTCATTAGCCGGACCTGCACTTGTACTCCTTTTGCCAAAAGTCCAATGATGGCTTTTTCTGAGAAGTATTAAATTAATTTCCCCAGAAGACACAGATGTATTTTATTTTCACAATTACATATTTATTAGGAACCTACTAAGTCTAAGCCCTAGTCTATATTCAATGCAATACATTTTATTTTATCTATGTATGCATCTATCTACCGTCTCTGTATATGTTGATAAATGTAGATATTCTATAATTACAACACATTGTTATTAGTTATATGCAAATTTTCTTAGACTCTAACTTCCTTGATGACACTGTGTTTCAATATTCTTTTCAACTCTAAGAACATTTTCAGTATAAAGTATTTGATCAACTCACATTTGGTAAATGAAAGCATGAATGAATCAATCAATGAATCAAAGAATCAATAACCATACTACTCCATTGCTAAATCCAAGTCCTAACAATTGTGAGTTGTCTCACGATACTGCCTTTTATCTAATATAGCTTTTCAGATCTTGGATCATTTGAACTTCGATAAATCCTTTACAGGGCTTCAGTTCCACATTTCTAAAATCTTTGTCACATTACTCAATACATTCAATAGCTAAAAGCCTTATTCCATTACCTGTAAAACAGGGCTCAGAATAGTTTTATATTGCTGAGATGAAGTAATAAAAACAGATTAATGCATGTAAAATGATCAATATAATTCCTCTCTCAAGCTACATAAGCATTTTTACTCTTCTGACAAAAATTAGTAATAGTTCCTTAAGCAAGAAGTAGAACCTGGTTTCAAGAACTTATTAATGGGTTGGGGATGTAAGTTGCTATCATCCATATGTGCCATAAAAAACATTTTTTTAAATTTTCTATCCAGTGATCTATATAACCCTAACCATATTAACACCATAGAAAAAACAAAAAGCTATTTCTACCTATATTTTCTGAAAATGCTAGTCTCCGTGTTTTCATTTGTCTGGTAAACTCAAAGCAGTTTCAAGGTTTTCCAATCCAACCTTCTCCCCTAGTAACTGAGTTTCCAACAGGTCTCGGCCCAGGAGAATACACCTGTGTATACCCCTATTACAGACCTTGCTTTATCCATTCTTTATTTAACAAAGTTCACTGATGGGCTATTTTGTTCCCCGCACACTATGTCTGGTAAACTCAAAGCAGTTTCGAGGTTTTCCAATCCAACCTTCTCCCCTAGTAACTGAGTTTCCAAACAGGTCTCGGCCCAGGAGAATACACCTGTGTATACCCCTATTGCAGACCTTGCTTTATCCATTCTTTATTTAACAAAGTTCACTGATGGGCTATTTTGTTCCCCGCACACTGTTAGGTACAGAGAGGGTAATTATAGACACATGGAGTCTCTATCATGAAGGTTCCATCCCTAAATAATCACAGATTGCATTTTTGCAATTATTAGTTAGTATTTTTAATTAGTTAATAACTAAGGCCAAAGATAAACTATAATTCATCTGTGGACCCACATAGTACACACTTACCACAATATGCTACATTCAGATGGGATGCATGGGGATTCAGACGGCTAGCTAGGGACATTTAACTGTGTGTATTAGTAGGATAAACCAAGTTATTAATAGTCAAAAGCCAACATCTTATACCCAATGGCAACAACTCTCATCTATTTAAATGTGGTTATTTCTGAGATTAAGAAGAGAAATTGTTCACTGAATATTCACTACCATGTATCACATTCTACTTTTAACATGCAAATAAAAGGATTATTTTCTAAGATTTTTAAGGCACAAATAAAAATGTTTATATTATTTATGATTAATTTGTGATGTGGATTATTTAGGATTATTGAAAAGTCCCGTGTTTTAGAGGTAACCACATAATGAAGTTTCTCTCTCTTCATTTGAAAAACTGTTATTGATAGTGCCTGTTCCAAATACCTTTGGGGGATTATTAGGGATAGAAAGGAATTGGAAGAGAAAGTTCTTTAAATCTCAAAAGGACAAGCCAAATAAGAGATTTCAAAATGTTCAACATCACTCATCATTTGAGTGATACAGATAAAAATAATACTGAGATTCTACCACACCCAAGAAAGAATGGCTACTATCAAGAAATCAACCAATTACAAATGTTGGCTGGGCTATAAGGAGAAAGGAACCCTTCTCCACTATTGGTGGGAAAGCAGACTGGTGCAACCACTATGGAAATCAATATGGAAATGCCTCAGAAAACTAGGATTTTACCCAGCCATCCCTTTGCTAGGTATCTTCACAAAAGAATTAAAAGAATCACACCACAGTGATATATGTATACCCCTATTTATAGCAACACAGTTTGTAATGGCTAAAGCTTTGAAACAGCTCAATTGCCCATCAACTGGAGACTGGATAAAGATGTGGTATTTTTATACAATGGAGTACTACTTAGCCATAAAGAATGAGAAACTAGAGACATTTATAGATAAGTGGCTGCACATTGAGGCCATACTCAAGTGAAATAAATAGGATGCACATGTAAATACCAAATAGTTTCTCTGGTGTGTGAAACTAGAAGTGTAAATGAGGGTCAAAATGTATAATTGATAATGTGAAATAGGAACAAAATGGCTAGAGGGGTAGGGAAATGGGTGTAGTGGGGGAAAGAAAAGAAGGGAAAGGGAAAAATAGAAAATTTAAAAATGGAAACAAAGTCTTCATAAAGAAGGAAGGGTGGAGGGGTTGAAGGGAGGGCAGGGAAATGGGGAAAGAAATAAGAACCAAGATACATCAGGTAAAGGTACAAGTCCTCAATGATGAATACAACTGTATTGTACGACTGAAATGTACCTATAAACTTAATGGGAAAAAAAGCAAACTAACAAGCAACAACAAAAAACAGAGATTTTACTGAAATATCAGCTCTACAAAGGCAAGAAGTTTTATGTTCTGTTCACCACTAAATCACAGCATGGAGAAGAGTATTGGACAGAGTTGGCACTCATTAAATACTTATGGAACATTTTAATTAAATAGTGCTTGCATTAATAATATACCTATGACAGGAGTAATAAAAGTAATAGAAAAATAATGTTTCCCTTATTGCAAATCTCTTAACTAAACCCTAAAACTGTAGCAGTTTGAGGAGTACTGTAATTTTTAAAAGATTTACTTTGTCAAATTAATCAACGCAAATCTCTTAACTAAAACTGTAGCAGTTTGAGGAGTACTGTAATTTTTAAAAGATTTACTTTGTCAAATTAATCAATATGTAAATGTAGCATTACATTAATGAAGTCAAAATGGAACTTTCCTCCATTGAAAAATTACTTGCAGATTAATTAAAAATAAAGCAGTGTTTTGTTGATATTTAATTATTTGAGAGAGAGAGAGGAGAGAGAGAGAGAGCGCGCAAAGGGGGGGATATCCCTGCAACTCAATAGCTCAAAAGCAGGATCTCTTACGTTTCATCTTATCAGGGCATATTATTAGGTTTAATGCCACTGTAGAGTATTCAACGCAGTTCAGAGAAATCTTTGTCATTAAAGTCGCTTGACACTTGTTCACTTTCTATAAGGACTTATTTAGTCAACTCCTTTCAAAACAGATCGAGTCAAGTTGAAGCCTGTGCCTTCATTCTACTAATATAATGATGTCCCTTTCCACACCTTACAGTAAGAAAATCCTGAGATAGCTGTACTGTAGTGTTAGCTCTCAATATGGGCTTCCAGATTCTTGTGCTTCCTTTACAAGTCATCCACTATAAATTGCATTAAGCAAGAAATTCATGAATAAAATGCTTCTTAAAAGATATACCTGTGGTTCTCTACAAGTATCTTAATTTGGAGAGAAAAATAGTTTTCTCAGAAAGTTTCTGCCTTATTATGATGATAGAGGTATATAAAGAGCAACAATTATTAGGATTCCAGCGAATGGAGTGGTGTCAATCTCTCACAGAAAAACTTTGAATAATATGAGGCATCATATGAATTATTTATCATTCACAGGATGATATATGTTAGCATGCATTGTCAGGAATAAAATTGTTAAACAGAGAATGTTAGTCTAGAGATGGCACACTTATTTCTTCAACAAAACTAGCCTGGCAAGAGTCCTTATTACAAGTCAATGATGGAAACAAGAGACTAGCTGGGATCTTAGTTCCCTGTGGTTCAGAATTTTATATTCTAATTTGTTCTGTTCATCACCCCAGAGAAATTGGTACTTTTCTGACAGGAGCAGACCCCATTCTGATGTCTGTAAGGATATGGCTAGGAAGATGGATTTCAGGGAACAGACTTACAGTTTTTAGCTAAAATTATGACAAACATTGCCTCTATTGCAACTTCCTGCTTACTAATAACTTCAGCCAAAAACTGTGAATTACCTTTTCTGATAATCTGGATTCACTGAAACTCACATGGGCTGTAGAACACTGCAATGGACTCTCTCTAATGTTTATAACCTATATTGATCAATTTTCCTATTGTTAGAATAATACACCAAGCACCCCCCCAAAAAAAAACCTTAAACCTCAAAAGGTTTCTTATGTCTCCTGATTGCAGAGGTTAAGTCCATGGTCAGCTGGTTCCAAGGCAGAAATGTCATAGTGGAAGGTGTAGTAGAGTAAGCTGCTCAATTCAGCTTACCAGAGTGTACCAGTGAGACATACACCCTTCAAAGTCACACCCCTAATAATTCACTTGATCGGTCAAATTGACATTTAAAACTAACTGTCACACATCTACTCCTTATCAACATGATGCCTAATCACATCCCCTTAAATAGTATATTTCCAAATAAACACAATAGCAATGTCATAATTCTGCCTAGTATGAAAACATATCCTGCCTAACATATCTTGCCTACATAAAAATGTGATAATCCCTTCTCTAATATCTGAAAAGTACCAGTATGGCTCAAAACTTCATGTCAGAGTTACCTCTGAGATTCAAAGCAAACTCTTATCAGTAGGTTCTTAAATAAATCAAAAATAAAATTACGTATTTCCTATATAAAATGGCATGAGGTAAACATCCCCATTTCAAATGGATTAGTGGGATAGAATAGGATTAACACATGTCTAAAACCTATCAGGATTATAATTAAGACTGTAAATAATTAAAACATTGCCAGAATAAAATATGCATGGCTTCTAGTCCAGTTCCCAGCAGAGTCCTTATTCCCAACAGAAACCTCACCTGCCTGGTTTTGCTGATCCCATTTCTAACTGAACCCTGGTTTTCTGAGCTCGGATGAGAATTGTTCATTCTCCATTGTCGGTGGGAGTGCAGACTGGTGCAACCACTATGGAAATCACTTCCCCCAAAATTTAAAGAATCATACCACTAAAATTTCATTATAGCGTTTTTCTTCTCATTCAGTTTATTGGTACATTTTAGGTATACAGTACAGTTACATTCATCATTGGGATCTTGTACCTTTACATGATAGGTCTTGGTTCTCATTTCTTCCCCTTATCCCTGCTCTCCCTTCACTCGCTCCTCCCTTCCCTATTTACAAACAATGCATTTCTATTTTTTCATTTTATCATTTTTTTCTTTTCCCTTATTTCCTTTCCCCTATGCTTCCCACTTCGCCTACACCTTTAGCCCTTTTCTTCGTATTTCACATTGTCAATTGTACCATTAGGATCTTATGTACCATTATAGTTTTTCATTATATCTTTATAAGGTTTCTCTAGTCTGCCTCTGAAGTTTTCCAAAGTTCTCCTCCAAACTATTTCCTAGGCCTTCTGAACCACACAATCACATATAACCATAACAATGCCCGACATCTTTGGTATCAATTTTCTGTGTTGTTCAGCTGCCCCATTTCTGGTACAAAACACCAGACACCAGCAATTTAAAGGAGGAGGGCTTTACCATGGTTCGCAGTTGCAGGAATTTCAGTCCTTGGTTGGCTGACTCCAAAGAAAAACATTACAGCAGAGGGCCATGGTGGAGGGAAGCCGTTCAAGTAATGGCAGACAGGAAGCAGAGAGTGGGGGAAGAGAGCCAGTGACAGTTTTGCCCTCCAAAGTCACACCCCTAGGGGCATAGCTCCTACAACTGAGTCGTACCTCCTGAGAGCACATTCGGCGATGATTATCAGTGAACTAATCCGCAGGCGACTATGGTTCCTCCGTGAGGACATCACCTCTCCATGAGGCCTGTAATGTGCCCAAGTTGACAATGAAGATTCACTGACGCGTAAACCTTACAAGGCTTCAAACAGCTTACAAAAGTAATGGAAGCATCACTGCACAAGTCGAACAGAAGTCACCACAAGTGTACGAATAAATTATTAGAAGGTAATCTCTTTTTCTTAAACCTCCCACAAAGGAATCATGTGGGAAATAATATATTTATATACGAGAGTCAAGCCAGGATGTGTTTCCTAGGAGAAATAGCCAAAAATATACAATAAATCCAATGAATAATTGGATTTGTATAATAAAAACAGTACAGAAATTTAAAACAAAAACCAGAATCTAACCCTCGCCTAGTCACTAGGGTACTTGATGATTTTAGTAAATCTCTTCATTCCTTTGTGTTTAACCTCACTTGTACAAAAACAGACAATAGTAACCTTCCTTTTTTGGGAAAGAAAAAACAAAAAAGCATGCAATAGAATGGAGCTATTAAAAAAGCTACAAACAACTCTTATTCTTTTATTTCCTCTCAAATATTTACAATTATGTATACTGGTGGCATTAGTAAAGCACCTCAGAGTCAGTCGTATATGGTGAGATTATATTCAAGATATAATTTAGTCCTCCACTTAACAAACATTCAAGTTGAGAAAGTTCATAGTTGTACTGTATAAGATTCACAGGTGTGTTATATAAGACTCACTTCGTTGGGTTAGAAATGAATCCATCTTTTGAACGTTTTCCCAAAAGGGAACTGTTCGTAAGTTGTTCATCAAAAAGTAATGCATTTAGAAATCATTCGCATTAATATTATTTTGTTTCTTATGTTAATTTGGTCCCATAGGGTGGATTTACTTTCAAAAGGAAGTGTACTATTATGAATTTAGTCTCATATTCTGATATTCCTGAGGCTAGGAGCTCTCCCTGAGCAATCTAGGAATATAGTCTGTATTTCCTAGCACCCAGACCATTATTACAGTGTAGGACTCAGGTAAAATGTCCATACATGAATAAGTAACTCATGATTCTCATGTTTTTAAGTAATAATTTAATAAAAATGCAAAGTTTATTTTTTCTGGACCAATAAGAAGGAAGAATTTGGAGAATGGAATCTGTTATTAATTTGAACTCACATGGTGTAAACTTATATAAGAAAGAAAAATTCTATATGGCTTTTTGTAGACCTCATGGTAAGTGGTCAGTAGGTTAAATCAATGTGCCAAAGGATGAAGAAAATGAAATTTTCTATGAAGTGTTTTGTCTGAGAAAAAGGGAGCATGTATTAGTTGACACTGTTAAAAATGACCAAATAATAATAAAGTACAAATAGTAATTTGTTGCACACATCTGTAATCCCAGTACTCAGGAGGCTGAGGCAGGAGGATCACCATGAGTTCAAGTCCAGCCTGAGCAACATAGTGAGACCCTGTCTCAAGTAAAAAAGTAGTAATTTGTATTTTTCTTTCATAGGCCTTAGTAGTTTTCTTTTCATTTGTGACGTTACTTGTTTTTCTTTGCTGCCATACTTCAGTGTATAGACAGTGGATGCAGGGACCCTTTTATCTTGCTCATCCCTGAATTTCAAAGCTGAGAAAAGTAGCTTTTTCTTATGCTTTGTCTATAAGGAAAGCAAAGAAATAATGATAACACCATGGTAAGAAATATGGAAACCTTATTTCTAAGGTAACAACAATTGTCTCAAAGTTCATAAAATATTCAATCTTAATAGTAAAATCACAATACAAAAGATATAATCAGATTCTTTTCTTAACTTTGCTTCTAACTTTTTTTAATGACTTTGACAAAACCCACAATTTCCCCATGTTATTTTTTAATTTGCTAAATGTGTAAATACTTAGGATCATCTGTAAAGGGAAAGGAAGTAGTGGGATTTAAATTTTTAAAAATGGAAATATACTAGCCCTATTTGGTATAACCAGCTGTGAGACTGTGTGTCCTTTTGACTTTAATAAAACTGCTTTCTCAAAACTTCTATTGCAATAGGAACTAAAATTGTAACAATCTTGTTTATTACTGTATCTCCAGACACCTATCGAAGTGTCTGGAACAAAGTAGCCCTTCAAAATATTTGTTAATAAAATGATGATAAATAACTGCTATCTTCATTGTTTTATTATTCACCCTGCTCATTCTTTTTAGAGTCACTGTCACATTGTTACCCCCATTGCCTCGGCCTTCTTTCTTGAATCTTCCTTTTTAATGGCATCTGTCCTACTGCAATGATTTTACTCCCATCTTCTATTCTTTTTTTTTGTCCTTCTTCTTCCAACACCCCAAAATTCCCTACAGGATATTTTTAAAAACTTACTCCCGTGGTTCCAGTACCCGTGATTATCCAAATAACACCAGCATGGACATTTCCAGTACTAACATCTCCATCTTCCAGAGTCCAGTCTCACATTCCTAAGAAATTTCTAGATGTATCCATCCAATTGTTCCAAGCATCTCCAAGTCAAAAAAGACAAAAAATGAACTCATTGTTTCCTCTAACTACCAAAACAGACTTCCTTTGTCTTCTGTATCCTTAACATTTTTGCTCACTTCTCTTCCCTAACAATCATGGAAAATTAATCATAATATTCTGTCAAATCAGTTCTGCAGTATCTTTGTTATCTATCTAGTTTTTCCCAGGTCACAGCCTAGTTCACTCTAATTTCTGCTTGAATTGCTATGATGGCATTTTCATTGGTATCACATCTTGACGTTCTCCCTGTGGGCCAATAATCACTATAAAGGGGAAGAAAAAGGAAAATTAGCATACTATGTACTAAAATGATAATTGCTTGTGGGAATACAAATATGATTAAGTCTCTGTCTTCCAAGCATTTTAGTCTTCAGTGGGAAACCAACATGTATACAAATGACTACAATAAAATATATCAAGTCAAAGACAAAAGTATCTAGTATGTTACAAAGTACAGTCACATTCTCTCTGCACACTCAGGTTTTGTTCTCCCACTCAAACTTTCTCTTGCCTAGGGGACAGAAGAGCTTTTGCAGTCAAGTTAAAAGACACAATTCATCTAGTGGGTTGTTTTTGTTTGGTTTAGGCTTTTAGAGCTTTGGTTTGTTTGTGTGGTTGTTTTGCTCTGTTTTATTTTTCCTACCACAGCCATAAGATATCAGTGACCTTTCCTAGAGCTGCCTTAGTGGAAAGGGGATTAGAAAAACTGAGAGCACTGAGATGATTTCTAAACTATAATTAAAGAGATGGAGACAACGACTGACTGTGGTGATACCATGATGTGCTTCCAGTTGACTTAACAGGAATGTCGTCAGGAGTATCGTCTCCCAGCTTCTGAGATTCCCTGGGAATGCTGATAGAAGATGCTCTTCAACTCTCAGCCTTTTAAAGTATTGCATTAGCTGAGGAAAATTGTCTTACTCATGCTCATGCTTCCTTTATGAGGCTATGCATGTATTTATCAATATAGAGGTATAAATGCCCAGTTCCATCACTTCAACATGGTCCATCCATGTTCCAGAGTAGGAACCCAACTTGTAACATCCGGCAACAGCATTGGTCAAAGAAAGATAAACAAAATATTGGAAGTGGGTGCTATAAAAATGAATTGTAAAAACTCTTCATAAATGAACTCAGAGTTGCAATGGAATAAAGGACAGTAGCGGACACAATCTGGGTTTTGAGGACTATTAGTGAGACAATAGGTCTAAAGACAATGGAACTGAGTGCCAGTTCTAAACTCAACTTATGCTAAAGAGAGAAGCTAACCAAAATTTTATACTTGTTAATATTGCTATTAAGAACCAACTATGAAAGCTAGAAAGATTATTATCTTTTTCAGTGAAAGATAAATAATGAGAAATAAAAATATTTTATTATAAAAAGAAAAATGATTTAATTTTTTTTCTTTTCAGAAAAACAGACAAGCCCATGGAATGAAACTATAAGAGTAGGAGAGCACAAGAGAACAATATTTTTGTGTAAGATGAAGTATATTGATATGGAAGCAGTCTCTTAAGGTGTAGTATTTAACACCCCAGTAAATCATTTAGAGACAGTGCAGGCATGCTGAAAGATGTTTCTCATAACTGTGAGAAAAACGTTAGACCACACTAAGTGCGGTAAAAGTCTAGAGTTGTAATGACTACTTATAAAAAAAAAAAGGAAAAAGAAGGCCTTGAAAAGTTGCTCAAGTTAAAGTGGTTCGGATGTTAAATGTTTCCCAAAGGCCTAACAGTTACAGGCTCAGTCTCCAGAGTAACACTACTAGGAGGGGGCGCCTGATGGGAGATCTTTAGGTGATTGGGCTACCCAAGGATGTTGAACCCTGGCTCCTTCCTTTTCTTCTGCTTCCTGGCCATGAGCTTAGATGCTTCGCTCTTCCGTATCATTTCAAAAATACAAACAGCCGCTGTGACCTATGTACCATAGGTTCACAACCACAGCTCTAGAGCATCCATTAAATTAGGAATTTTGTTGTGACAGTATATAATTTAGCTCTTCCTCATGTCTAATCCTCTGCCCTGCTCACTTCTATGTACAGTTTTCCCAAGGGCCTTCACTGCAGGCATGTCCACATCCCAGATCAATTTCCCGGAAGTTCTAACTCATTGCTACAATAGTAACTCTTTAATCTGGGATCTTGAAGGAGCACAAATAGAAATGACCTGAAACCAATCTGCCCAAGTAGATTTGTTCTACTCTGCCCACACTAAAGCGGTTGTCACAGTGTCCGTCTCTATATTGTGAGCACAAGTAAAAACGCTCATGATTATTACTAAGTTTTGGAAGGTTAATTACATAACCTTATGAGGAATAAGAGACTAATATAAAATATTTCACTATATGCTGTACAAATGAAGAAACAGAAGCCGAGAAACAGACCAATTTGGTAAGATCATGACTGCATAACTGGTAAGATCAGTACAAAACCAGTTCTGATCATGCGATAGTGTGACTTCTCAACAATGTTCTGTGACTTCCCAGAGCTCCTGATGAAGGCAGAAAATTCATACTGTGAACACAAGAGCCCTTGGAATGTGATTTCAGTTTATCATCCAGGATTGTGTTGTAATACACTTTTTCTCACTAGCAACACTTTGATCATTCTGTGCTCCTCAGAGCTCCTTGTTTATGTTTTGTGCCTTCAAATCTCTGTCAATATTTTCCACTGTCTCCTAATCAAGAGGAGAAAAGAAAATAAGGCCATCTCTTCCATGAAAACTTCTGAAGATGTAAGAAAAAAGTATGATTACTATAGCTCCACCTTTGAATCAGTGTGTTACTTATACCTCTTTTATGACACATTGTTACATTTCCTTGTACCAGTACAGGGCCAGATGGTCAGCTCCCAGGAACAGAAGGTCTTTATCTAGGTTCCTAGCATAATTTAAAGGGTACCTCTTGTAAATCCTCAGTAACTATGTTTCAAATAACTGACTAGTGGATAATAAAGTACTGTGATAAAATATAAACACTGCCAATGGAAGTAAACTATTATAATCTTTATTTTAAATTTTAGTGATTTAATTAAATAAATAAAAGGTTGTCAGTTGAGACACATTTGAATGTAAATCCTTGCTCTAGGTCTACTCCCTTCAGAACCTCGGTCCACTCACTTTCCAGTTGAGAATATCTACCATACAGGAGTTTCGTGAACGAAATGCATACAAAGGTTTATTGGCTCTGAAATTGCTCAAATGAATGTTAAGTGATTTCCTCTATATGCTACACTGTTACTTGCTATAAATTATTTAACATTTTATTTTTACTAAAAAAGACATATTGGAGATATTTGCTTTTAAATAAATCCAAGATATCATACATCACAATCTAGTATATTATCTGGTGTATATTTCTATATAAAAATTGTTGTGGTTAAACCCTCACTGTGGGCAAGTTACTTAACTTCTTGGTTATCTTTTTTTTAACTTATGAAGTAAAATGTCTGTACAAATTATATATAAGTCCACTTAATAATTTCGGTAGATCTATTACAAATCGGAAAGGAAGAGGTACTTTGTGTTTGGTTGCATGTGAAAATGAGGTCATTTTTGTCCCCCTTATCTCCTTACTTCCCTTCCTCCCTCCATCCTTTCTTCCTTCCTTCCTGTTTTCCTTTTCTTCTTTCCTTCTTTCTCATCCTCAATTAAGAATTCAGCCTGATTTTTTTTAATGCCATCATATTTCATTACTTTGGAGTACATAGGTGAACAAATTTTGTGTCTTATCTCTAATTAGATCATTATTTTTATAAACTCTGGGTCTAAAAAAATGACTTTTGTAGATGAGGTAGAAGAACCAGTTACCATATTTTATGAAATTGATATAAAATGTAATAAGAAAAACAATTACTGTTGTATGTCCATAAATTTATTTGGTCAAATTCGGTGACGAGTTAAGCATAAGCACTAAAAACCTATCATCTAAACAGTTTTTATAAACTCTGGGTCTAAAAAAATGAATTTTGTAGATGAGGTAGAAGAACCAGTTACCATATTTTATGAAATTGATATAAAATGTAATAATAAGAAAAACAATTACTGTTGTATGTCCGTAAATTTATTTGGTCAAATTCGGTGACGAGTTAAGCATAAGCACTAAAAACCTATCATCTAAACTATGATGAAAAAAGACTTTGGGTAACTCTGTCTATTCCATTGAAAGAATTCATTACCTGAGAAAATGCCACCCTTAAAAATGCAAAGAAAAATTTTTCTCTGAAATTTTGTGCTCTGATTTATGAAAGTATGGAACAAACTGGCTTCATGAGAAAGGAGTGATTAATACCGTCAAATGTGAATTTTCTGAAGTTTTCAGTTTATAAAACTAAGCACTAGGAAGAGAAACTGCTAAATGAGCATAACTGAAGAATGAACGTTCTCATTGGCAGTGAGTAATGGCAAAAAGGAGGAGAAAAATAGAAATATCAAATTATGTATGACAAAACTATAGAATAGTAATAGTTTATGTAAAAACATGACTAAAAAAATAAATTTTTGAATTATATTAGTCCTACTTGGTATGACTTTTAAAATTGAGATTTTAGGTAGTTTTCCCAAATTTAAAAATCATTAAATTATAAGGAATATCTTGATTAAAACTTAGTAGATCATAAAGAATATCTAGAATAATACCCTACATTTCCATTTCTTGAGCATCATCTGCTCCTCTACAAACCCGCTGACAAATTAGAATATATCCAGGATGTGGAAGTTAGCTGGTCACTTGCTTAGAAGAGATTAATGTCTCCCTCTGCAGAAGTGAATAAACACACTGAGAGTCTCAAATATCCTGAGTGTACAAAATGCTGAAATGGAAAGAAATCAAGAAAACACTGCATGGTGCTTCATTTGGGGGCTTAGACTGAAGATGAAAAATGTGCTGCAGTTTGATAGCTTAAAATTAACTTTTGGTAAATTAGATCTAATTGTTTCCCTATTTCCGACTCATCTGTTAGCATAAAATCTTACACGAGTTCATAATCCAGTGAGCAGAACATGATACAGCATAACACCTATATAGCCACGAAAAGATCTGTCTTTCAAAATTCAGCAGATGATGTGCTAATGTTGGAGGTTAAAGAATAGAAATAAAAACTTTAATTATACTCAAAGCTTCCCTGAAATCAAGATTATTCCATTTATAAAATTAGGCAACCATGATGATAAATTTGCACTTTTTAGTGCTCAAGAATGTCAAAAGAAAAAAATGGTTGCACATTGAGGCAATACTCTTAAGTGATATAAATAGGACACATGTGCAAATACCGAATAGTTTCTGTAGTGTGAGAAACTGAAAAGTGTAAATAAGGACGAAAAGGTATAATAAATAATGTGAAGTAGGAAGAAAGGGGACAAAGAGGAAGGGGAAATGGAAGGGGTAGGGGAAAGGACAGAACAAATGAAATTAATATGAGAAAATGAAAAATAATGGAAACAAAGTCTTTGTAGATAGGGAGGGAGAGAGGGGGTTGAAGGGAGGGCAGGGGAATAGGAAAAAATAAAACCAAGGTTGATTATGTAAAGGCACAAATTTCCAACAGTGAATGTCATTATATTCTATACCTTAAATGTACCAATAAAATTAATAATAAACAACTCAGAGGGAGAAAGTGAATATCTAAATAAGCAAAGATAAAAAATGATTTCCTTTTGAAATATAGAATATTAAAATAAGTCTGCTGGATGAGAACATCAAATAATTTTAGAAATGAAAAGGACTTTAGAAATCATTAATTGAAACTATCAGTTGTAGTGTTGGAAATGGAGGTCTTACTATCTTAAAATTAATTGGTAAAAAACAAGAGAGCTTTGGGCATTACTTGTGACCTGAGTAAATCTGAGCAAGTTACTTTTAGCACCAAATGTGCAGTGCAGCAATAATAATATTGTGTTCTTTAGTACTGCGTAGTAAAATATACAGAGACAGCTCACAACAGTGGCTGGCATAGGAAGCACTCAGTGAAAGTAGTCTCCTGATTGTGACACTCTTGACAAGAAAACCAGAACATGCTGCTTCGGCAAATTCTGTCAGGAACTTTGTCCATTAATTTACGTTATCCACAATGCATGGGAGTTGATATTAAGACTTGCATAGGACACGCAAAATATGAGTATGAAACAGTATTTTATTAATGTAAATGCTTAAAAGGCTAAACAAGGAAAATTATAGAAAAGCAATAATAGAACAAAAGAAACAAAAGCGTAGAAGGAGGAATTGATATCAGGAAAACAAGGACTCTCAGTTCTTCATTTCATGTAATCTAAGCAGACACAGTTGTGGGATAGGTTCAATTCTCACAACCACAGGAATTCCCTGGAGATATAAGTGGGGGGAAAAAAAGAAAATCTCTTGAGTTCTTATTTTACTTACCCATCTCCTTCAAACAATAGAGCAATATTCTTAAGAATTTGAAACTCAACGTAGATGTGCACTTGAGAGAGTTCACGACCTTTCTTGATTAATATTCAATTTCCTGGGGATTTTCAAAAGCTTTTACTTTATTTCACTAGAACATTATGAGGGCAATATTGTACATACAGTATTTTAGTAGTTAAGAACAGAGATTTTAGGGTCAGATAGAAACCAGTTTGAAAACTGGTCTCTTCAGAGAGAAGAAAGGATTACTAATAGTACCATCCTCACAGTCAAAGGGTAAGGAATTCAACAAATTAATGTATTAAATATACATCATACAATAAGAAGTACATGCAATACATACAATTGTGCATTGTTTACAAATCTACAGGTCAATGCTAGAAAAATAATAATGATGATAATAATAATAATAATAATAATAATAGCAATGACCACTCTTCCCATAAAATTGCACCTAGAACCACAATAGATCAAGCTGTCCTATAAATGAAGGAGGGAAGAGGAACTAGAGATATTTTTTCAGGAAATAACAAGCACCCTAGTACTATTTCATACATAATACTAAAATTTTAGTCTAAAAATCTACAACTAGATAGATATCTGTAGGAAAAGGATCACATTAGAGAGATGTGACATATCAGAGTCTGCACGTAACCCAATAGCTTTGTGAGGCAGTCTGGGGAGCAGGCTACCATAATTCCAAACCATAGAGAAATGGCAATGAGGCAGGAAAGGGGCGCCTTGGGCTCGAAGCAGGCAGCTTAGCTGAGGAACACCAACCTTAGGCAACATTCCCCATGGATTGCCCACCCTGCAAAGAAACAGCAACTCAACCTATGCTTCTTCTTGGGAGAAGAAAAAAGATTTCAGTGGAAAATACATAAAACTAAAATCTATACAGGCAAAGTCTCCACAAACAATATAACACTATAGCAACAACTGTAGGAGCAGGGCATGAATCACTATGTGCTAGTTATCTGAGATAATAGCATTCATCAATGCCTATCTGAAATCATGTGTTATTTACATATAAAGCTTCACATATATTTTCCTCTGAGGATCCCAATATGTTTATTAATATTATGAAAATAAAACTGCTTAAGATGCTTGAAAATAAAAATGACCTTTCTCACAGTTTAATATTTTCTTAAATTAAAGATCATCTATGGAGTAGATGAGTTGCCAAGACATCACAATCACAAACTCTTGTTAAAAATTAGGGTCATCATACATACTGTCTGTCATGAGCAATTCTTATGATACAATTAGCAAACTGCTTATAAAATCAGAACCATTTGTGAAAAATGCGGGATCCTGTAATGCAGTTATAGGTTTCCATTTTGCAGTTAAGAGAGAGAGAGAGAGAGAGAGAGAAAGTCACTGACCAATCTCAAACTCTTATTTTAGCCTCAAGGCTCTCCTGAACCCCATGTAAAGTAAAAACACTGATACCTTTTTGCTAAAAAGAAATGGAGTTATAGGGGTATCAGACTGTTCAAACTCCCCAAGAAATTTGTGGACAAATTTGACGGAGACAGCTGCAGAACTTTATAGCTGACAATTAAGAAATGCTGAGGCACACTGGTGTGAAATTGCAGCATTAAGGACCTGAAGCTGCAAAAGCAGCTGTGCTAATCTCCCAGCTCAGCACTTCTTCCAGCCTCCTCCAAGCCAGGAGCAGAATCCCAGAGGAAGAGCCAGCAAATGTGGAACAGCAGATCCGGCCTTCATTCTAAACAGAAAGGCCAACAGACAAGGGTCTCCAAAACTGTTGAGAAAGTCTGTGTAGATACATATGTAAAATGCTGCTGAGAGCTTTATCCATAAATTATGTAGGAGAACAAAAGAACAAACTCATTTCAAGTAAGTTAAAAAAATGAAAAAAATTTAAGTCATTCAATCTGAGTTAAAAACTGCAGTCCAGCCACTGACTATATCAAATGTGAAGCACCTATGTTACCTCTTTTAGAGTGCTACGCCTGTACAATATAGTTTCAGGAAAATCAGCCAAGTGACAGATGGATTCCTAACCTATGGAAACTGTGAGAGATAAGTGTACTTTATTTTAAGCCACTAGGCTTGGAGTGATTTGTTTCATAGCATCAGAAAAGTAATACAGGGTGTTACCTCAGAATTTCTCAATGAATTTCCTTGAGTTTTGCATGTCTGGCTGACTCAGCTATTTCCTAGGTTGATAAGGTCATAAAGTCTTCTAGAAGACTAGGATAATTTTAACCTCTAATCCTTCTATTTCCTAATGGTGAAGGTTATCCAGTCAAAATGCCAATGAAGTCCTCATTTCCACCTGAAACCTCACGAATGAGGCCTTTACTGTCCTCATTCCTATCAGCATCTGGCCTTCTGAGCTTGACTGTATTGCTCTTCAAGCTCAGTTTACTGCCCTTCAATATATTTCTAGTTCATATGTCTAAAACTTTTCAAACTCCTCCCATAAAGTAGTTTCAAAAGTTCCCAAACCCATGTTCAGTTACAGTGACAGAAATGACCTCATTTCTCCATTTGCAATTTTCTGTATCAGCCAGCTCCCCTACTGTGGGGATACTATACCCAACACCTACAATTCAAAGAAGTTTAATATAGATCACAATATCTTTGGATTCATTATGTGGCCAGCAGGCTCCAAAAAAAGAACGTCATGGTGGAATAGCGTGGAGGGGAAAAGCAGAACAGAGGAGCAGCACCACAGAGGCAGTGGTGAGAAACCATGTATAGTACCCAAAGTGACATTTCCATGACCCACAAAGACACATCCAGAATTTTGTTCCACCAATCCTATGAGCATCTCCCAAGCAAGTCAAATATTCAAACTTAATTGTCACAACCATCCATCCTAAACTTCCATTCATGATCCACTTACACACCAATTGGTGCTGTATGGATGGGTTTAAAATTAGCTTCAACCTTATAATCCAAGTTAACAATGAATTTTACCTATATGGCAGATTTTCTGTAATTAATTTTTATAGACCTCAAAGGTACTCGATATAATGAACATGTAGAAGATTAAAGATGACAAATTTGTTTACCTGAAAACAGGCTTCTAGTAAGAATCTCAGTATTTATGTAGTTACACAAATTTTTACTCTTTAGATATTAAAAGCAGTTGGGGAGATAGGAGCCCTTCTCCATTGTTGGTGGGAGTGCAGACTGGTGCAACCACTGTGGAAATCAATATGGAGATACCTCAAACAACTAGGATTAGAGGTTCCATTTGACCCAAGTAGTCCTCTGCCGGGTATCTTCCCAAATAAATTAAAAGAATCATGCCACAATGATATATGTATACCCATGTTTATAGCGGCACAGTTTTTAATAGCTAAAACTTTGAAACAGCCCACTTGCCCATCAACTAGAGGCTGGAAAAAGATTTTTTTTCTATAAAATGGAGTACAACTCATCCATAAGGAACTAGAAACTAGAGATAATTTATAGTTAAATGGATGCCCACTGAGGCCATACTCAAGTGAAATTAGTAAATCACACATGTGTAAATACTGAATAGTTTCTCTGGTGTGAAAAACTAAAAGTGTAAATACGGATCAAGGTATAATTGATATTGTGTAATAGGAAAAAAAGGTCTAAAAGAATAGAGGAGATGGGACGGGTAGGGGGAAGGTAAAAAGGGAAAAGAAAAGTATGTGAAAAGGAAAAATTATAATAGAAACAATGTTTTTGTAAACAGGGAAGGGTGAAGGGAGGGCTGGGGAATGGGGAAAAATAAGAACCAAGATAAGTCTTATAAAGATACAAGATCCCAATGATGGATTTAACTGCATTGTATACCTACAATGTGTCAATAAACTTAATAAAGACTTTTTAAAAAATCAGTTGAATGAATTTTACATGGAAAATTAGAAATTATTTCTGGCAAAGAACAACTAATGTATACCCAGGGTTTAATTTTCCTCATCAAATTAAGGACTAGATTCATAATTCTAAAATGAAATGTTTTTCTTTTAATGCCCTATATTTTCTATATATAGAAGTATAATGTACTAGGTAATTTTTTGTAATATTTTCTCTGATAGTCAAAGAACATAAAACAATTGATGAGAAAATGGGTTTTTAATATATGCAATCCTGTAATATATCACATCTTATCAAATCACAGAAGCAGGAATAATATTGATTTGTTTCAGATAGTTTTCTTTTTCTAAACACATTGTATTCCTTAAAAATTCTTCACTAGCAATAGAAACATGTCTGAGGATATTAATATTTTGATAATATTTCTATTCTGCATTGTGCATTATACCAGTGTAAAGTGCATATTTCATTCAGAGAGTCACATGATTAAAAGGCCTCTCTAGCTTTGAAATAAATAAATAAAATCACTCTTTCTTTGGTATCACAGAGGATTGGTTCCAGCACACTCTTCCACTTGGCAAATATAGAAAATTCCATACATGCTCGAATCTCTTGTAACAAAAGCCATACTATTTCTATATAAACTTTCAGATCTCCCATATACATACCTAAAATATGAGTACAATGAGTACTATGTTAATAGTGCTGTTGTTATACTCACCCTTTAAGTAATGACAAGGGGAAAGAGTCAGTACATGCTCAGTACAGATGCATTTTTTAAATACTTTTGATCAGTGAAATCTGTAAATGAGGAATCCAAATACTTGACTATATGCATATATATAAATTCTCACACATTAATATATTTATCTTTATACATGTATATTGAATATATGTGCCTGTATGTGGCATAAAAATCTCACTGCTCTCCTGATATTAATATGTATTTCATATGCCCATTTTTTCATCAAATGAAGATTATTGGTTGATAAAATTTCAACTTATCTAGCATCGCCATTCCAGTCTGATTGAAACAAAGCAATTCCAGTTTGACAGGGGAAAGAGATTTTTTTATATTTTATATAATGCAACATTTCTCAAATGATTGATTTGGTCTGTGGATATGGTAGGTATATGTTGAATGAATATGGTATGGTTAGTAAATGACCGAAAACTCAATCTTTTTTTCATATATGCAAACTGAAAACACAAAAAAATATTTGAAGGAGTTAGTAACTGCTAGTGTATGGACATGATTTGATTGTGTTCCCTAAGCGTTCATGTGTTGGAGATTTATTTCCATCATAAAGTACTAAAGAGAGTGAAAATTTAATCTGACTATGGTGATAAGAAGTGGGTCCTTGGGGAGATGCTTAGGATTAGATAAAAGCATCACTGAGGAGCCCCTGTGATTAAATGGAAAGTGGTACCTTAGTAAGAAGAGAGAGAGTCTAAGATATATATACATTCTCCTGTATTGCCAGATATTGCTATGTGCTGCCTTTGTAAAGCTAAGCAACCTCAAGTATTTCATTACAGTGATGCAAAACAGATGAATATAACACATCTTGTCTTAAAATGAAAAAAAGTTGAATTTGTGAGAACGTCTTCTTTTCAGTACAAGTTTAGCCCACTTGCTTTTAATTCAACTGGAAGGATTATGAAGTAGAATAATGGTAAAGTACATCATATCCTTCATAAAAGGGGGAAATACAATCATTTTTATGATCATTAGAAAAATTTTAAATAATAGCAGCTGAAGGATGGGTGAATAATAAACATCTTCCAAAATTGTTCTTTACATTTTCCTTTCATTGTTTTAAAATTAAAGCTACCATTCAGTATGAGTGCTTCGACAAGCAGTGTCTACTTACAACATTATATAATAAAGTCTTACATCTTCAAAATGAGAAAACTTCATCTAATTACCTTGTAACTATATACAGCACTAATTTCTGTCTTAATGTGAAAGACATACTGGTTTAACTAAGCAATTACAAATTTAATACCTAACCAAAGATTGTAAAAAAAAAAAATGAGAAAATATCTTACCTTAAGAGATGGATTTTCCTCCATCGCAACAAAAGTACTGACAATTCCATCTGATAAGTTTTATTAATGCACCGAATAATGTACTAAAACCTACTTACTCTATACATCTTACCACAGAAACAAAAGCACTTAATTTTACCTTTAAACTCAAAATTAAAATTGAAAAAAAAATTGATTGAAAATTTCTATAATGTTGTTATTATACATTGTAGAAATTGTAATTTTTTTAAAAATATAGCTGTGTTGAATTCATTAAGGCAGAGTGGTTCTCTGGTTAGAGTAATTAATTTCAAAATCAGGACATTTCTCTAGCACTAATTGGAAAATTAATCCCATAAAACTGTTTTAATTGTCATTGTCCAGCCACTCTGCCTATTGTGTCTAAAGGGAACAGTATGAGTTGGTGAATCAGAGGAATAAGTCAGAATATCTGGTTAGTGGCCACTGTCGATGAATTGTTCCTTAAAATGCTGTATGATTTATTTTTTGCCTCTCTACTTTGACACTGTGTTGCACATAATTTTTTATGAATTCCTGAGCGCCTAGATGGTAGTCAATCATCATGGAAATAGCCTTGGGACATAGGCCTAAAAGCCAGACTTTTCCTGTAATTAAATAGGATATCTTGCAAGAAAGAAGGAAACAGCAAACTTGACCTTCAAGTTTAGCAAAATCACTTATGGTATTTTATTGAGGATATTTCTTGACTGCAATTATGTTTCCTGTACTCAGTTTCCACTCATTTACCT
Organism: Fukomys damarensis; assembly: GCF_012274545.1. Taxonomy (NCBI): domain Eukaryota; kingdom Metazoa; phylum Chordata; class Mammalia; order Rodentia; family Bathyergidae; genus Fukomys; species Fukomys damarensis. The sequence continues at coordinate 33,643,076 of NW_022900947.1, read as the reverse complement.
GCTGCTTGTGTACTTCCTTGTATATTACCTTGTTATTGCTTAGGCTTCACATCCTTGTATATGACGATCCATATAAAAATGTATTTATTATCTGTCAACCCGGGTGCTGGGGGGAAAATGTTTACACAAAACTTTATGCCATGGAAAGAATTATAGTGACTTCAGCCTCAGGGAAGTTACCGTTCTTTATAGTAAATCATAGACTCCTAGCTCGGATCGCCACAAAATTCTTTCTACTGGTAAGTTATACTGTACTCTTAGTCTCTATTGTCACTCCAAGTCACTGATATGAAGACTTTATGAACTCTGAGCAGTGAAATTACCTGGAATAGTTCTAAATAAAATGTAAGAATACCGAGAGGACTGCCAACTCTACGATCAGAAATAACAATCTACATCATTGGTTAATTAAAGGAAGCAGAACATAGGCTACACTAGTTAAATTTTATCAACGGGTAATCAAATAAAAATTATCCAGAATTTTTTTCTGAATAAGGTAGTAAAACTGAATTATGTATCTTTCAAATGAACACAGCTCCTGGCTTCTGATCTTGGACTTTATCCAAAAGTATTAATCCCATTTTAATGGTAAAACAAGATAATTTTATCTCTTTGGGTAACTTCCTCAACTCAGTGTTGCCCCCTTGTTGAAATACGGAAACCAATAGGTAAATTGATCTAAATACAGTTGACTTTAAATCTACAAAGAACCAAGGTTTGTGTGGCAATGGCCAAACACTTTCTAAGACCAAGCACTGGATGTAGACTTAAATTGAGGAATGAATGGAATTACAATTTATTTTTGGCATTTTCCTTTACTTCAATAGCAGAAAATAATGAGAAACAAAAGGATAAAATATTTAAACAACATACCTTTATTTATGTATTTGTTTAGTTAGTCATACTAGATATTGAACCCTGGCTGGGCCTTTGCACTGAGCTACATCCTTAACAATTTCTTAAATTTAATTGAATTTTTCTAAATTTTGAGAGAGGTTCTTGCTAAATCACTAAGTTGTCCAGGCTAGACTCCAATTTAAGACCCTCCTTCCTCGGTCTTTTACAGTGATGGGATTGTAGGGTGTGGTGGTCGCTTATCTAGATGGGAAGTAAGAGAAAAGAACTCAAGGAGAGCTAAAGATGAAATCATAATTTCTTGACTTTTTGTTCCTAATTTCCCCATCATTTCATTACTTCAAATCTAAATATTTTATCAGATATTCTTTTAGTTATTTTTCTCACGGAAAGGACAAAGTACGTGACACCCAAAAAATTGAAGGAAGAAAGGTTTATTTCAGCTCACAGTTTGTAGAGGAGTCGGTGCCTAGTCAGCTGGCTCTAAGGCGGGGTGGCAGGGCAGAGAGGCATCATAGAGAAGAAACAGTTCATGCTCCCCTGCCTTTCCCTTTTATAATAACCACTGTACCAGCCTTTTTGGTAGTCCCATGCAGAACTATGCAAATCCTAATCAGTGGGCCACTTTAGTACCACACGCCTTAATCCCAGTATCACATGCTCTAGATCCAGCCAGCTCTGAAAAGCCCCACCTAGGAACACAGGAGGCTTTGGGGGACATCTAGATACAAGTCATAAAAGGTACCAAGTACTGTTCATTCATGTGTATGCTGCCTTATTCTCTCTTTGTCTCATGCTCTTTAAACTGAGTCTGTGTTTTTAAAAATATTGGAAATATGTCCTGAAAATAAATTTGATATAAGGGTGTATTTTCCTAGAAAGTTGTTAAACAGATCGGCAGAGAGCATGCACCCAAACGTGAGCATTGCTTATTTTCCTGAAGAAGAACTGGGCCTGTAGTTTCCTGCTCAAGGAAAGATGGACACCTTGATAAAAGCCATTCATTTGCTAAATCGCTGGCATATTCATCCCAGAAAGAAATTATATTTAAAAATATCCATGCTGCTGGAAAGGAAGGGAAGTCATACCCTATTCCACTGTCCTTACAGGTAGAGAGACAAGTGCAGAAATGTTGGTGGGGCTGTAGAGCTTCAAGCAATCCTTAGGGAAGAAAATGACTGCTTGGGCAATAATTTATTCTGAAAGTTACTGAATCTTACCTACTGGTATAACTTATCACTGTGCTAAATGGCTTTCCTGGTGTTGCTTATTCTCTATATGAAACTGGAATGAAAAGGTTAATCATAGTTCACCAGGGTTTATGAGAGTTGGGAGCTATTAATGACTTAAATGGAGTCCAGGTACTTCAAACCCTTTAGCATATTGACAGAAGCAAGTTATTAACTGGGGCCATGCCCTATAAATTCAGGAGTGTGTGATAATTTCTATTCTTAAAAAAAAATCCTGATGTATGAGAACTTGGGAAAGTCAAAGCGTTTCTTTCTGTTATCTGTCTGCTGTTAGCAACACAAGTCAAATGAACATTATATAAACCAGCTATTTCTAATGGCTTGACAATTTCCATTTAAATGTTAAGAATGTCAGCTCTGGAATATGAATGCTTGAATAAAAAACTGAGCTTTACAGGTTGTTACCTGTTTAAACTTGGAATAATTCTTTCATCTCAATATGCCACAGAACAGTTTCTTTATACAAAAAAAAAATGAGAATCATTGAAGTAATTGATCTTAATGCTGTGGGCCCAAACTAAGATAATCCACTAAGAAGGCTTAGAAGAGAAACAAAGATATATTAACATTCAACAATTACGACTATTGTTCATGTTATCATTATTAATGACTTACTCTCACACTAAGATGAAAATAAAACTATATTAGACATGATATAAGATCCAATAGAAAAATTTTGACAACTTTAAAAACTGATAACACGTAAAATTCCATTTATGAATTTATTCGGTAGTAAAATGTATCAATATAATCATTAATCTCTGAGAGTCCTAAGAAAGCTGTCTGTCCCTTATAAAAATTTTACACTGCTTATCAAATTGTCCTCCAGTTTGAAAAAGTTTTCCTTTTCATTGTGGTTATGATAATTCATTAACTTATATGAACTTTTCTCGTGGTAACTCATGGCATGCATTCTACCTACAAGGTAGCTTGGAGATGTTGCCTGGTAAATGTAATAACCTGCATCATGAAACAATAATATCTTCAACTATTGTTTCCTTGTGCTACATGATTTTGCGGGTTTTTCTTAGAATGGAGCTACCTCACAAGCTAATATTCTATTTTCACCTTACAACATTAACTATTAAATGACTTTTAAAGTAAGGGCATTTAGCATTTTGAAGTCTGTATAGGTAAAAGATCACAGTGATGAATGCAACTGCATTGTACACCTAAAATGTACCGATAAAAAATTTTTGGAAGTCTGAATATTTGTATTTTTCATTATCTGTAAGTAAAGCCTTACTGAGTACCTAGACCACATATGTTTGTGTAACTTTCTTAAATGCTAGAGTGCTCCTTTCTTTTAGTGATTCTTTTCCTATGGAACTCAAGCCAGGAGCTTAAAATACCAAATGAAGGAAATTTTCACCAGAGACACTCCACAACATCAGTGAACCATACACTGGCCAAGGATATGTCATCTCCTCAACATATGTATTTTCCCCAGTGTTAGTCACTGAATGAAAACCCCAAATTTATTTGATTTTTTTGTGCTCAGGGAGACTCTATATTATTTCCTGAGAACTTACTAGGATATGGAAAAGGGACTTTGCAAAATGAAAGAGAAAACTGACAAATGGTTGTAAACTTCAACTCCAATTATTTACAAAGGAACTTGTTAAAGCTGGTGGAACCACTGATGTATTATCTTGTAGATAGCAGAGTCTACGGTCAGACCTTCATGAACTACTTCCTTCTCTTCCTCTGACATGTTCAGATTCAAAGGTTGCCATCTCACCACGTATAACAGGGCTCTTTAAAAGTAAGACCAGATAGCCGTGTATGATGAACCATTCCACCTGAGACCAAGAAAGATGGGATGAAAGGAAAAGGGAGACGTGTCATTTAGGGGAGGATGAAGGAACTTCCAAGGTAGAGTAAAATCAAAATAAAAACAACAAAATTAGACTGTGAAACAGATTAGAAGAAAGCAGCATATGGGGTCACCTGGGATAGGGTAAACCAACCAAAATTATGGAACAAATATGGACAGTTATGGAACAATTTGGACCTTATGCTTATTATGTTTGATTTAGAATAAAATCCAATCTAAAGACAAAGATTGCTTAGTACATACAGTCTATTGTCTCAATGAGGATACAGATGTAAAATCTTAAGTTCAAATCAAATCTGGTCAAGGCATTATGAATGGTACGTGGGAGAACCAAGAAAGAGGTAACTGTCTAGCCCGTAGAGAAGGAGAAGACCCTGAGCTGGCAGAGGAAACCATCGTATTAAAGTGTTTTTAAAAGTCTGAAACATTTTTTCTGATGCCATAGATAATAAAATTTTAAACGCCTAGGGATTCTAAAGCACAATTTTTATCCAGGTTCCACGTCCCTTGATGAAGCCATCCTCTAACATTTAGATATCAGCAATATGTTGTTTGCGTATCTCCTAGGGCACTCATCTCATTCTTGTTTCAGAATATGAGGTCATGGTGACACAACTTCCTCCCTTCCTCCCTGTCTCTTGGCACTACTGTCTTCTGCTTTATTTCACTTACAAACAACCTGAGTTTACAATGTGGCTCCTGACACTCCAAAGTTTCCATCATGGTTAAAATTAAAGAGAATTGCACACAGAAATCTTCTCCAATCAAGTAGCTCAGCAACAATTATGGTATTTTCTCTCAATAGATACTCATTATCTCTCTGCTGTTGATGGCCAGATGCTCTGGTTAATGGAGTAGAGCATACTCCTTGGTCGGCCCTGGAGCAGTTCCTGCCTGGGGAACTATAGCCACAGAAGGAACAAAAGACTGAACCCCACTTGAATCACACAGCCTGAGTTAAAGTGTGGTCTGCCAAAGGAAAAATGTGGAGGCTTCTAGAGAATATGTGATAGTAGGTATCACTTCAGCAGCACAACAATGAACTGAGCTCAAAAGGTTTTATTACCACTCTAAAAGTTTTCTTCTGTTCTACCACCTGCCTGTAAAGTACAAGGTCCCGAGTTCAATCCCTGGTACCCACCATCAGGAAAAAAAAGAAAAAAGTTTTCTTCCTAAGAGCCTATTACAGTGGAAATGATTCATCTTGATATTCTTCGGACTTAACTTTTCCTTAGTTTCTGATTTAAAGTGTCTTCATTGGTTTTTTGTTGTTGTTATTGTTGTTTTGTTTTGTTGAGAGAGAGTGTCACTATGTAGTTGAGACTATCCTGGAACTCACTATGTAGTTATTGTTGTTTTGTTTTGTTTTGTTGAGAGAGAGTGTCACTATGTAGTTGAGACTATCCTGGAACTCACTATGTAGCCCAGGCTGGGCTCGAACTCACAGCAATCCTTCTCCCTCAGCCTCCCGAGTGCTGGGATTACAGGCGTGCACCACCATGCCTGGCTGTATCTTCATTGTTATACATTCCATCCCTATTTCTGAATGAGAAGAAATTTTCTTTTAACCAGTGTTCCATTTATTTATTTCATCTCATTTGTCTCAAGGTATTCTTTTAAGCTTTAACAGTCTAGGGAGTTGTAAATAAGAATGTTAATCTATGAGGCTCATTTTATCAGATGTTAACAGTCCTGTCAAAACATTAAAGATGTGATTTTGTACACTGTTGAAAACATATTTACAAGTGGGAAATACAGTATGTAATCTTCAGTTTACAAAAAAAATGGAATATCTGGGCTTGCAAATCTTTTTCTTTCTCTTTAAATTTAGTCACATTTTCTTTGCAAAGTGTTATAGAATAATTTCCATTTCGAATCATTTTGGGTTTTATCTAAATAAATAATTCGCAACACAGCCTAACTAATTTTAGTCTTACAAGTGTACATCCATGGTCCTTGTGTTTGTAGATAATATGCGTGCACATACATGCACACCTCTCATTTCCTACCCTATATCACATCTCAAGTCTTTGCTTTACAGGATCAGGCGAGTCAGAAGTTCAGAAGAGAAAGTAATTGCAGTTCTCCTATACTAAGAGAAGGATTTATCCCAAAAGTTTCTTTCACTCTCATCCAGCTTGGAATAGATAGAAGCAATTCAGAGTTTCTCCTTCTGCCTGTAGATTTCCACACATGGCAAGCCCAAACTCAGAGCTCCCTAGAGCTCTTCAAAACTTAAATAGCAAACTAAAAGTGTAAATAAGATCCAAACCATATAACAGATAATGTGAAATAGGAAGAAAAGGGCTAAAGGTGCAGGGGAAGTGGGAGGGGTAGGGGAAAGAAAATAAGGGACAAGAAAAAAACTATGAGAAAAAGAAAAAAAATGGAAATGAAGCCTTTGTAAATGGGGAGGGAGTAGGGGCTGAAGGGAGGGCAGGAATAAGGGGAAAAAATAAGAACCAAGATCTGTCATGTAAAGGTACAAGATCCCAATGATGAATGTAACTGTACTGTGTGCTTAAAAAGTATCAATAAATTCAATAAGATAAAAAAAGTTAAATGACAGACATGTTGGTCTTTCCAATCCACACTGTTTTGAGGAAGAACTCAAGCATTGCTCAGGGACTGAAACACACAGAAAACTCTGTTTTGGCTTTGTCTCATTTTTCTTTTTTTTTTTTAACGAAAGTAGTAATTTATGGGAGATAGTCTATCCATAAGCAGAAGGTGAATGATAACGTAGATGCATTTTAAAAGCAACTGTGAGTCTGATTTTTTTAGGGAAATTGGTAAATTTTAACTTGCTAAAATTTTATGACATTACCAAACTCAATGAATCCTATTGACTCACAATAATCTCAAGATAAAAACTACACATGTGGAAAAGACAAAGCAGTATTTAATTTGTATTTAAAAGCGTGGCAAAAATACAATTTATAGTTAGTGTATATCCCTGAAGAATAAAGAAAAAAATTAGAATTTCATATAAGTAAAATTTAAAAAGCCTGATAACGTTTAAGTGTTTTACATTTTCAGTTGTTATGGAATTAAGTTTATGTGTATGTATTTATACCTATATACATAGTAGATATTTTTTATTTCCTTATATTTCAAAAATAATAAGAAACAGAACTACCTAAAATTTAAATCCAGAGACAAATAATAGATTAACCCTGTAGTATAGTAAAAATGGTTAAACAATCTCAGTGTGGTTGCTTTTATAGCAAAATATTTATTTGTGCATTTTAGGCATATATAATGATAACACTCATCATAGAGAATTTTCACCTGTACAGGGTACATCCCACCTCTTTTTTGTCCATTTCTCCCCCTGCCCCTCAAACCCCCTCCCCTCCCTATGTGTAAAAGCTATTTTCATTTTTTTCTTCTATGTTCACGTTTTTCTTTTGTATTCCTTCCTTTCCCCATCCCTTCCCCCTTATTCCCATTCTCATTTGAACATTTTCTTCTCGTTTCCCAATACGTATTATACATTTTAGTTCCTGTTTCCATTTTCTGTTTCTCATACCAGAAAAACGATGCAGTATTTAAACATGTCTGTCCAATTTGTTTCCTCTGTGTTGTTTTTTGACCTTTTAAAAGTCATCCAAATAAGTTTTTGTTACTTCAGATGAATATTCTGTCATAGGTATTCTCTTAATTTTCCTGTCTATTTTGACCCCACTATACCCTTACTTCATTTCCCATAATTACAATTTAAGAAGCTATTTATAGTTTCCTCAGGTGTTAATAGTTTCCTTAATTGACAACAATGTGCAGAAATGAACATTTACAATCTAGTTATCAGCTTCCTTGTCATTAGCCTGTCATTTTCATTCATCTTCCCAAGAGCAAGTCATTATAAAATAAATAGACCTGTCAAAGAAAAATGAACACATCAGGCTTCTCGCTGTTGTTATGCTTTATTGTCTGTAATAATTAGCTGATTTTGTGCAAGAATTTTTGGCTTTCAGAGTTTGGAAGAAGTAGGTATGATTATTACTAATAAAAATGTCAGCTACCCTCAGCATATTATTGTTTGGAAAATGATGGCAGGTTATCAGTAAATGTTAAAGAATTCATAGTAAGTTCTAATTTTAGAAGTAGAAAAAATGAGCTATTATGTCCATTTTAAATTTTAGATTGATTGTGTTTGAGAAGACAAAATCTGATTAGCTTGCATCTTAGTATAATTCAGAAAAAAAAAGACTTCAAATGACAGAATTACTAAGCAGTGAACATTAAGTAGCCAGAGAAAACTGAGTATTGAAAATCCTTAACAAGTTCCTAAATAAAGGACTTAAATATATTACTGCAATGGATGTAGCTGAAATTCATGTAAGAAAATCATGTAACCAGAATTTTTTTTAATTAAATAGTCAAAAGTACATTGGCTGAGGGAAAAACATATACAATTTTTGAAAGGCAAATAAGGAAAAAGCGTGTAGTTCTGTCATGATAGAGTTAAAGCCACTGATTAAATACATGGGTTTCCAGCTCAGTTGTAGTGAAACCTGAGAACATGATTTGTCTTCCCTGGGAGGCAAGGTCAGTGTGAGGCCAGGAGTGGGTCAGGCCAACCAGGACCCATGAAATCTACTGAGAACAGAGGAGTCAGGAGAAGGCCCCACAGAATGTCAACACATGAAGAAAAGAGCAACTGGTTGGAAAGACTAATAAAACCTGAAAATAAAATTGATTAGTTAATTAAGACAGAAAATATTTTTGAAATCATATGCATTAATAACTGTGCTAAGTGCTCTTATTATATCCTTCAGTCTTTATGTCAAACTTATCTCTGGCACAGAATAGAGTTGTATACAGGTAGAAGCTGCCATTGCAATGATCAAGACTAATCATGCTTATTGCTCCTAACTTTGTATTGGGAAGTAGGTGTATCAAATGAAGAAGAAAGGAGTGTGTATGGAGTGAGAAGCGCTGGGACTTATAATACTGAACCCTCACAATACGCCAGATTTTTACATGTCTCATTACATACCAATTTAAAATAATTCTGAGAAGTAACTTCAATATCTCACTTGATAGGTGAGAATGCTCACATGTTCTGTTTCATTTTAAATTGTTTTTTCCTTTTATTTCTATACTCTCTTCCTTATTTTGCATTTTCTTCCTTCTGTCTTTCCTCTCCTCATTTATTTATTTGCTCATTACTACCAGGGAGCCAGAGCTGGATCAGTTACACAAACAAATATAACTCCCGGGGATTAGCCCAGTGGTTCTGCTGCCTGCCTCGCAAGTGTAAGGACCCGAGTTTGATCCCCGGGACAAAAAACAAACAAACAAACAAACAAATATAATTCGAAACGAATTAAATACTTTTGTGTACAGAGACATCTCTGTTTGTATGTATTTCTATATGTATGCCTGCTGTGTATATCATCTTAAAGAAGGGAAGATGATTGTGAAATATGTTAAAATCAACATTTGAATTAAGAGACCAAGGGCCGGGGATTTAGCTCGTGATTCAGCCACCTGCCTTAAAGGTCCTGAGGTCGATTCCTGGTACCAAAAATTAAAAATAAAAATAAATAAATTAAGAAACCAAGCACACTGCACATTTGGTTAGAAGAGAACTGCAAATTAGGCTCTGAACTTTCTTATATCCATCAAAAAGAAATAAAGGCAATTTTGTATGGGTTACTGTGTATGTATGATAAAGTCAAATGTAATAAATATACTTTTATTTATTCTTGAAACTATAACCAAAGGGAAGGCAGAGTAAAATATTCTACCCTTTCTCTCAGAAATTACCTCACCAAACAAACATATTCCATCTTCAATAAAACCAGTAGCTATTTTTTCCCTAAGACATCATACATATAAAAAGAAAGAAGAAAAGTAAATTGATAGAGAAAAAAAAATCACACAGCAAACATGAGATTCAAAGTGAAGAAAATGAAAAAAGGCCATTGAATTTTCCTGTTAAAAACTAAGTTTAGGAATTAGAAATGCAAGTTACATTTAAGGGGGAAGAGGAGGCAAGGAACTGAAATGGTACAATGATTTGAAAACCTGTTTCAAAGCAATTAAATTTTTTACATACTCTTCATTTCTCCTATTCCACAGAATTAGTTGACTTTCCTGCCTTTGGAAAAGAAAGGAACTGCTTTCTGTGGAAAGCCTGAAACAGAAAAGCCTTGGTTCTCGGGACAATGTGGTTAAAGGGAAAAAAATTGTCTTACTAAGCACAGGTGTTCTAGGTTAGAAACTCCTCTCCCCCAACTGGCATGGAGCACCAAAGCCAGGGCTTTATTTTTTTTAAGCAGGAAACTAAAGGCACCTTTTATGAAAACTAAGTAACTCCAGAAAAGAATTCTATATATGCTAACACATGAAAAACATTAATAATAAGATCATAGTGAAATTGCTACTCTACAAGCTACCTATAAAGATCAGGGTTTTAGAGTCTTACTGCAGATGGAAAACTTTTAAACTTGAAAGATAAAAACATAAAACATGAAAACAACATTTTAAAGCAGAATAAAGATAATGGTTAAGACAGGAATATTTATAAAAGTATATATTATATATTGATACTGCCCTCAGAAAGTTTATAAATAATATATATTTCATATTCTTTATTAAAATCACAGTTATATTATATATTGTAAAACATTGCATGTCATATTATCAGAGATATAAGATAAAGCGTAAAATTAAGAATTAATATACAAAAAATATCTACAGGAATTTTCTTTAAAAAGAAGAAGTCTAAATAGAAATTTCAACAGTATGGGCAATAGAACCTGGAAAAACTAGCAGTTTACTAATATTTATGTACTAAGTAAAAGAGAAAATAGAACATAACTTGAGCAACCAAAGAAGCTCAACAGTTCAATTTAAGAAAGATAGCACAGTAAACGTTTATGGAGAACATATGAACACTGTCTCCAATCTAGATAGATATGACTCGCTCAATCAAGGTGAAAGTTTCTTACTGAGGCATTTCATCACTAAGGATAAAGAAAGCAGTCTAAAAATTGCCAGAGAATATAATCATGGCATATACAAAACAGGAGACCAGGATTACATGAGGCTGCTCAAGAAAATAGAGAACTTATTTCTGTATTGATGGAAAGTAATTTCAAATCCAAAGTTTTATATAAATCTGTTATTAATCATAATATGCAGATATAAATATATTTTGAAAATTCCAAAGTCTCTAAAAAGTTACTATCTCTATGTGACTTCTTAGGAATTTGCTAAACTAGGGTATCCTCCAGCAATCATGAGGTAAATAAACTAAGAGGATTATTCAAAGTAGAAAATTAGAAGCTTCAAGTAAAATTTCTGTAAAATAAAACAACTCCAAGAGTGCAGAAAATTGGAAGATTCCAAGAGATATTTTTTAGACATAAGCAAAAAAATTATATGACAGATTATATCATGTGGGAAATTTTTAAAAAACAGGTATTTCACAGACTTTTTGGGAAGTGTAATAAAATTTAACACATTAAACAAAAATTGTAAAAAAATAGAAAAAATAACTCCTAGGGAAAAAGAAGTAAAAAAATATTATCATTTAATATAAAACTTGTTTCTGCCATTAGATTATTTGATCCAAATAAAAAGCACTACTGTTATATTACTGTGCAGAAAATAAACATTCTTATAGTACAGGTTGAGTACTCCTTATTAAAAATGTATGGACTTCATTTCTGATTTAAGAATATTGCATGTCCATAATGAAATATCTTCAGAGTGGGGCCCAATTCTAAGCAGAAAATTGATTTTTTTTGGAATATATACCTTTATTTACAGATTGAAGGTAATTTTTTTTTAATTGAGTTTATTGGTACATTTAGGGATACAGTACAGTTACATTCATTGTTGGGATCATGTACCTTTACATGGCAAGTCTTGATTCTCATTTTTTTCCCCTTACCTCTGCCCTCCCTTCACCCCCTCCTCCCCTCCCCATCTACAAACACTTTATTTTCATCTTTTCATTCTCTCACATTTTTTTCTTTTCCCTTTTTGTTCTTCCCCTACGTATCACACCTTCCCTACACCTTTAGCTCCTTTCCTCATCTCTATGTGACTTCTTAGGAATTTGCTAAACTAGGGTATCCTCCAGCAATCATGAGGTAAATAAACTAAGAGGATTATTCAAAGTAGAAAATTAGAAGCTTCAAGTAAAATTTCTGTAAAATAAAACAACTCCAAGAGTGCAGAAAATTGGAAGATTCCAAGAGATATTTTTTAGACATAAGCAAAAAAATTATATGACAGATTATATCATGTGGGAAATTTTTAAAAAACAGGTATTTCACAGACTTTTTGGGAAGTGTAATAAAATTTAACACATTAAACAAAAATTGTAAAAAAATAGAAAAAATAACTCCTAGGGAAAAAGAAGTAAAAAAATATTATCATTTAATATAAAACTTGTTTCTGCCATTAGATTATTTGATCCAAATAAAAAGCACTACTGTTATATTACTGTGCAGAAAATAAACATTCTTATAGTACAGGTTGAGTACTCCTTATTAAAAATGTATGGACTTCATTTCTGATTTAAGAATATTGCATGTCCATAATGAAATATCTTCAGAGTGGGGCCCAATTCTAAGCAGAAAATTGATTTTTTTGGAATATATACCTTTATTTACAGATTGAAGGTAATTTTATAAAATATTTTTAATAATTTGGTGCATGAAAAAGTTTTATAGTGTAGTTTTCTATTTGTGGCTTTATTGTAGCTCTCAAAAGTTTACAACATTCAGAGATGTCAGACTTTAGATGTCTGGATCAGGAATGCCAAAACTATGTGTAAAATAATCAATCACTTAGTTCATGAAGTTAGTTTATGTATAAGTAACTCACAGCTGGTATGGAAATCAAGCTTTTGTCTTTTGTCTTTATCTCATGAGCATAGAATGTGATGGGGAAAACACTTTTGGGAAATTATTATCGACAGTTTCTTTAGGAAAGAGTCACAAGATTGTGTGATGGGATGAATAATTATTTTCTATTAGCAATGTTTAATTTAAAAACGTGTGTTTTTAGTAACTTAGGAACATTGTACACCATCATTTCTCCATTTAAAACTGCTTTGTCACCTTCTGTAAATGCTGGCAGATATCAGACCGTGCTTGGGTCCTTTCCAGCAACAGCTTGTAATTTTTTCCCAAGGGTTTTTTAACCATTTCCACAGCCCAGCGTTGGGTGATAGATTTAGCTCTGAGATGCCTGTAGCTATCTGGGTCACTGCTCCACTCTTGATCAGAAGCTTCAAGAGCATTTCACATGAGCCCTGCACAGTAAGAAACACTCGGACTGGATGATATTACTGCACTGATTGTTCAGAACAAGAAAAATCATACGGAGCCCCGAGCATTTACTTTTATTCAAGCTACTCCCCTTTCTCAGTTGTGCCGGATACTCTTCCCATACAGACATTGGAATGTGCTCTCAAGTATAATACAAAAAATACTTAAAAAGATAATTCTCTTTTCTTTACATTTTAGAAATGATATTCCAATGTCTACTTCTGTGTTATAGTCTATTATCTTCATGTCATTTAAAATAATATATATATTATTGAGTTTTTAAAATAAAATCCATTTTAAACATATAGAAATCAAAGATGTCATTGGAAAGTAAAGACCTAGTGGTGTTGTCTTAAATACTTCATGAAGGCATTTCCAAACAACTTATTTCAGTGCATCCATGAAAGACTGAGGGCATCTGAATTTATACCAACTGGTCCACATGCCTCAGTGACTATACAAGAAAAAATGACATTTTTCTTCCAATATGAGAAATAGTTCAGGGAATCTCCACAATAGAAGCAGAAGGAAAACTGCAATCTTGCAAGTATTTCCTTATAATGCACATTTTTCTCCTATGCCTATTCTTAGTTCAGGAAGAAGAGAAATAGGAAAGGTCAGAAGAAACAGTAGCCACCCCAAACACAGATACTCCTTAGATAACCAACCTATCTGCCATTGGTGAGGTACAAGAGCTAAGTATACACTGAAGCCTACTTTGGAAAATTGAGGAAACTCAGCAGTCCCACAACAAAGCTTATTGAAACAGATCATTAAAACCAAAGATAACTTTAGGTTCTCTCAGTTAAATATCTACCTTTATCTTTCACATGGATGACAGTCTATACCATTTCCCTGAAAATAGATAAAATCCTTAATGGTTGTTAGAGAAATTCAAATATCTTTCAAGTACGCTTTCAAAATCTCAACTTCCTAATAATAGATTTTCCCTTCTCATTATAATAAAGTATTTCACCTCCTCATAATTTTACTATAAGCACAAACTGACATTTAGCAAGACCTTCTGAAGAAAAATGACTGCTTTATTTTTATAAAGATCATTCTAAGGAGCCAGGGATTTAGCTCAGTGGTTCTGCCACCCATCTCACAAGCTCAAGAAGCTAAATTTGATCCCCAGTACACCCCAAAAATTAAATAAATAAGGATCATTCTATGTACCAGAACACATACTCTTGGGGAAAAAATAAAGCAATCACATTATGTAGGAAGATTCATAATCCTAATTTACTTTGTGAAAACTTGTTTCCAATCATATTTCATGTGGAAGATTGGCTAGACAGTATCATTGGTACATAAAATTCATTTTTGTAGATTTTTTTTCAGATCCACTAAGACTTAAAATTACTTTTGAACCCTGGAATTATCTTTGAAATATTTGTCTGTGACAAAAGCTCTACTACAAACGACTTTGCATTACTCACAAAAGGTCTAGTTTTGACATATGGTTCTCTGCATGAGTTCCACTGTTGGCTAACTCCCAATGTGCAAGTTTCCCTGCCAGCTAGAATCAATATCATTTTGTAACAGGGACACAGCCATCATTATTTTGTAGAAACAGACATTATTCTGTTTCCTAAGCCATCCACAGTCAACCCCACACATTTGGATACTTAATGAAACAATATATTATGTTCTTTTTCCATGTTTGTTTATTGACTTTCCCCACAGAAATTGCTGAATTGAGAAACTATGTTTTACATAGTTTTGAAACTATCAGCTGAGTATGATAATGTATGACTCCCAGCATCCAGGAAACTGAAGCAAGAAGATTGCTGAGAGTTCGAGCCCAGCCTGGGCTATGTAGTAAGTCCAAGGCAAGCCTGAACTACTTAGCAAGACCCTGTATAAAAAACCCAAAGAAATGATCAGAGTTTTCCAACAGTGTCAGATATTGGTAGGTCTTCATCAACGATTACAGTGAAAACTTTATGTGAATACTTACTTCTCATGCATTTCGTATTATTGCTATAATTTAACAGAAAGCCCCATTATAGATTGAGAATGTGTATAAGGATTCAAAACCTTCCCTTCCCTTAAGGTATTAAGTCTTTGTAAAGCTGAAGGGGCTAGTGTTAACAGTTTAGCTATGTCATGGGTTGAAGTCAGGTTATCTCAAAAATGAATGCAAATGTTGTAAATTTTTGATCCATCTATCGTATGTAGGAGATGAATAATAAATATAGAAAAGACTCAGATAGCCTAAATGTTTGAATATAGTAGATTTATTGTAATCTAGAGTCCCCTATATGACAAATACACTTAAAACATATGCGGTCAAATGTAAATAATCCATTTCCCTCATGAAAACACCATGGCACATTTGATTACCTAAGATGTGATCCATACAGCTTTCCAAACAACAACAAAAAATAAAAAATGAAGCAACGCAAAAAAATGTTATTCTTAGCTTGAATAAATTATTCTTGCAAATTATATGTAATTTTATTCAACTATATACTTAAACAAAAATATAATAGAATAAAATTAATAGAATAAAATTTGTGATGATTTAGGAATCTTTACAAACTTTCAACTAAAAATACCCTCTAGATATACTTGTAGATCTATTACAAGACGATTGTAGTTAAGATTCTGTTGTTAGAATGAAAAAAGATGGGCAGTGTGTTCAAGGTGATTGCTGAGGATACTTTACCCTTCTCTTCTTTTTCTATTTTGGTTTTCTCCTTGTTGCTGGACTGTACTTTCCTATACCTTCCTTAAAGTGTTAAAATCCTTACGTAAATCTCATTTTTCATGAATGATTTAAATATTTCCTTTTTATCCAATATGTTCTGAAATTTCACAAGGATCTGGCCCTGCTTTCAGTTCTCACTTGGCTCAGAAGTTTGCTGACATTTTCTATCTGAATTTTCATATTTTCCGTCCTAGAAACTTTTCTAGAACTATTTCTTCGACAGTTTTCTCTCTTGTATTTTGTCTCTGGATGCTCTCTTAATTTTAAAAATATCTTTCTCCTTCCTTATCCTTTTCTGATTCTTCTTTCTTGCTTTTTTGGGTTATTTTCTCCACTTTATCTTATGAATTCTCTATGAAATTCTCATTTCTGTAATCCTACTGACTTTTAAACTTCTTGTTCCCCAACTCTCTATTATATTTTCCAGTTCTGGTCACATTTTTGTAACATCTTCTTTTATTTTTCTGCCAGTACTCTGTTACTTTTTTTCTTTCCAATATTTATGTAGTGGCCCTTAATGTCTCTTTCCACTTAATTCACTTTGCTCACTGTCTTCACAATAGATGCTTTCTTGGATCATCCATAGATTTCTGTTCCTATTTAAGAATAAAACATGAAAAACTGTTTTGTGTGTTCATAGTGAAGGGGAATCAGACAGCCAAGTGCTGGGCTTCATTTAAAAAAAAAAAATCCCTACCACAGAGCTATCATATGTGTATCCTAGTGCTTGGTCTGCCCATTTTCTCCAGTGAGAAATCTTGTACTCTCTTCTCTAGACTGGTGCCAGAGTTCTATGAACCAAGTGGTAAAAGAAGGGGACAATTGCCACTCAATGTTCAGACCTTCACCTAACCCTGTTATCTTCACTATGGCCTTCAACTCTGCATGGGTCCTGGAACCCAATTACCTGGTTCTACTTTTCACAGGATAAAATTCTCACTTTCATAGGATGTGAGGAATTCTTTCTCTCCATGCAGCCAGACCTCTGAACATCTAATTGATCTCCTCACGTGGATATCGCACAGACAGACCCCCGACAGAGTCAAGACATGTGCATTTATTTTCTCCTGTTTATCTACTTACCAATTTGTTTGTATCTGGTTCTACTTTCACAGGATAAAATTCTCACTTTCATAGGATGTGAGGAATTTTTTCTCTCCATGCAGCCAGACCTCTGAACATCTAATTGATCTCCTCACGTGGATATCACACAGACAGACCCCGACAGAGTCAAGACATGTGCATTTATTTTCTCCTGTTTATCTACTTACCAATTTGTTTGTTTACTTACTTTTCTCCCACAACCTTTCTAAATTCAATGACGTTTCCCTTGCCCTCAGATGGAAACTGCTAGTTACATTAGGTTTGCCTTCAGACTCACAGTTCCCTTTAACTCACATACACTGCTATGCCTCTGTGTCCACAGGGACTGGTTCCAGAACCCATGTAGATAACAAAATCTATGTATGCTTAGTCCCTTGTATAACATGATGTATTTATTTGCATGTAATTTATGCACACCCTCCTGTATATTTTAAAGCGTCTCTGAATTATTTATCATATTTAATATACTACAAATTCTATGCAAATAGTTGCTATATTCTATTGTTAAGGAAATAACGACAAACCAAAAAGCCCATACATGCTCAGTACAAGTAATTGTTCAAATATTTTCAATCAATCTGTGTTTGGTTAAATCCACATATACAGCCCTCGTGCATACAGAGTGCAGACTGTAATCTCAGGCTCAATCACGAGCAGTCTTTAAGCCCTACATTTAATTTAGCAGTCAAGTTTATTCCTTCTCCCATCTGAGAATTTAGCAGACAAAACTTTCTAGTCCAAGAGTGAGTATATGGTCTCTAAAATATATAATCTCTGAATTATTTATCATATTTAATATGCTACAAATTCTATGTAAATACTTGCTATATTCTATTGTTAAGGAAATAACAACAAACCAAAAAGCCCATACATGTTCAGTACAAGTAATTGTTAAAATATTTTCAATCTGTGTTTGGTTAAATCCACATATGCAGCCCTCGTGCATACAGAGTGCAGACTGTAATCTCAGGCTCAATCATGAGCAGTCTTTAAGCCCTACATTTAATTTAGCAGTCAAGTTTATTCCTTTTCCAATCTGAGAATTTAGCAGACAAAACTTTCTAGTCCAAGAGTGAGTATATGGTCTCTAAAATATATAGATTTAGATATAGGTATATAGATATAGTTTCTCTCAACTTTTGTATTAGAAGCTAGTGGGAGGCACATATTTTGAAAAGTGTTTATTGTCTTACCTGGAGCACTCTAGATGCCAGATGATTAACTAGCACTCCCTCTGGGAGATCTCATACATTGTGAACTCTTACTGGAGCACCTTGATGTGGAAATGCACATCTTTCTTAGATAGTGATAGGTGTTTACACTAAAACCCTGGGTCTCCAACCCAACAGGAACATTATTTTTGGTATCCACTTTTTCATAGCAAAAGACTACTTCAAGAGTAAACAGCTCCCAGATAATTCTGTCACTTTGCCCTAACAAATCCATGAGCTTCACAGTATTTTATATTCTACTGTCTTCCTCAAGCATGAAATAAAACTGGCATCAGTCATTTCTGTTCCCACAATACGGGCAACACCTCAATGTTTCTTAGTATTCCCTGGAAATCCTTCACTACGGTTGAAAGAAAGGAGGGTAACTGTACAAAACCTCATTATGAAGAAACAAATTCATAAAACTTTAACTGCTTCCTCTTCCACTTCACTAGAAGTGTAGCTGTAAACACTGTTCCACCAACTCCTTGTACTCCGCCAGCAGAGAAACTTGGTGTCTCTACTTCTGAGTGCTGCACCTGTGTTCTGACACGTTTTTCATTTTCTGTATATCATCTGTTGTTGGTTCCTGTTCTCGCTTGGTGAACAATTACATAAAATATTAAGAAAATTAACAAACAAGGGAGTGAATAATTATAATGGAAAGTATAAAATAAAAGTCACTATTATAAGTTTGTCAAAAACCTTGAGGGAACTCATTTCCTCACCACATCACTTAGACTTGGATATGTCATTCCCATGCCCTAATAAATCCTAAGTGATGACTTCTACCCTCAGAATTTACCAGAAGTTTGTCAAAAATTTCCTCACCACATCACTTAGAGTTGGATATGTCATTCCCATGCCCTAATAAATCCTAAGTGATGACTTCTACCCTCAGAATTTACCCTTTTCAGCCATCAAAGCACAGGACATAAGCATCAGCAACTCATTCCCCAATGAAACATATTTAGGTCCATTAAGAAAAATAATAATATTGAATATTTCAGGCAGTGAGCCAAATAGCAAAAGGAATCAGGCTTGTCTGGAGACTTTAGTGTGCTCCAAGGCCATCACCCTTTCTCTGGTTTTATTATTTCATTGGATCAAGAGCAATGATGAGTCTTATTTTCTTTTACTTTCAATGGTTAAATACACTTGCTTAGGCTCCTAAGCCTCTCTATTTTTTATTAGCACACATTTGCCATACATAATGATCACATTCATCATAGGGAATCTGGCTTGTACATAATATATTAATTCTTTTTTCCCCATGAGGTTATCTAACTTTTCCTAGTACCATTCTCAGTCCTGGGGTAAATTAAATTTTATAAATTCCTTCTTCAATAATTATTGTGTTTATTAAATAGCATATGGGAGATACTACCCTAAATTCTTGGGATACAAAGATAAGAGGCACAAAATACTATAGGGAGTGCCTTGATAATTGGCATGAGAAAAAATAAGGGTGAAGCACCAAAGGCTAACAAAAGTGCAACTAACTGGAAATTCTTGAGCAGGAATTTCAGAGAAAAGGAGAGGTTAATCTAAAACTTAGAATATAAATAGAAGCAGATTTAAGGAAAAACAGAAAAGGAGGAACAATCCTAGGAAAGAAAGCAATTTGAGCCAATGCAAGGATGTGTAATAAAATCTAAAACTTTTGAAGAATAATATGCCTAAATGAGAGAGAATTTGAGGATAGTAGTCTTAATTAAGGTTATAAAAGTTTGGGGTCAGATTGCAAAAGTCTTTTATGTTGTGTAGAGTAGTTTATACTTCTTCAATAATTGGCCCAGAGATGACAAAAGGTTGAAGGAAGAGAATATTAAGATCACAAATGTTACCCTGAAAATTAACACTGAGGAAGTAGGAAGAATTTACTAAAGGCCAGGAGTAACCAATACCACAAGCAATCTATTAGGCCTATTCATTCATAAACATATTGAATATCATTACACAAGCTCTTTGATGCCCCTTGTGAAGTTGAAGATGCTATAAGTCAGAATTGCATTTCACATACCTAACCTCTGGGACATCAGTTTAGCAAAAAAGTGCTCTGTAGAGTATCAGTTGTTGGCTTTTATGGTTGCAGTGCTGACTAGGAGCTGCGGCACCCTGCCACTCCCCAGCAGCACAAGAAAGTATGGTACTGCATGTCACTAGCCTGAGAAAATAGCAGAATTTCAAGTATGGTTTTTACTAAATACCATCACTTCTGTACCATCACAAAGTAAAACAAGTATAAATGAATGCTGTGTGGAAGTTAATCAGAGTGATGCGATAAAATTATATTGGGGCATTTGTTAAAATATGCTTGGTCCCCAGTCCTGCTTTTGAATTCTGATTCCTTGAGTTGAGACTAGATCTGGGTATTCATACTGTGGCAAGTTCACAGGTGTCTCTGGTGCAAGTGGTTCATGAATCAGATCCTGAAAAACACTTTCTCCGATGGCCTAATCTAACATAGCACTTCCTCTCATCAATCATTGTTAAAGTTATTTTTATTCCATTTTATCAAACTTGACTACATTGTACTCCAGGCTCGGTGGCTGATCCTGGGGTAGTGTACAAACCCAAGAGCACATAAACAATGCAGACAGCAAGATTCAGGGAGTGTAAAAGACACTTAGGGAGTAGAATCAACAAGGGGAAAATAAGATCCAGCTTATTGACCCTGTTATATACAGAGTTTATTGCCCAATAATTTACTGTACAAGGTGAACAAATTCACGCCAAGATTTTTAACCAATTTATGGTACCTAGATATATTATTCTCCTTCACCTGCAAAATGCTTTATATTCTAACTGAAGATTTTGAAGGAATAAATCTTCAAATGTAGAAATTTAGGCTCCCTGAAAGGCGGAGAAAAAAATATTTCAAGATGGCACAAATAATGATGATGAGAATGAAGCGCAGTCCAAAAGCAGCTGAATGATGGAGCAGGCAGGCAATTTAATTCTAGGGGCGAAATTACAACTGCCATCCTTCAGTCTGAATGCTAGTCTAACAGCATGCGTACTTTTTTTTTACTAAATATTTGAGTTCTTCTGGGAATTAAAGTAATTACAAATGTGGAAGAAAAATTTATGAGCTATGCAGGCCCCTAGTAGGGTCTTCACTAATCCCCAACGTTCAATGTTCAAATTCTAAACCACAGAGGGTTAGAAAATAGGGCCTTATGTCGATCATGCAAATGTCTTCTGGTGTGGTTAAGAAAGATTTCATTGGAAAGATAATACTGGACATATTTGCTATTTATGTACCAAAACAAATAATCCAGCTGAATACTAAGAAAAATCAGTTTCTCTCTGCCTGGGCAGTTTTTATACCTAGTATATCTCAAGAAGATATATACAGGCATTACACACACACACACACACACACACACACACATATATGTATATATGTATGGGCACTTTACATTTCATAGCACTATTTCATATGCATTACATTAATGGATTATCACAACAAATTTCACAGTAGATCCAGGTTTACTATGCCTAATAAAATCCAATTCAGGTATAAGAAAACTAAGTTCAGAGAGTTGGCCTCCAGAACACATAGGCTCCAGAATACTAGCCCAGGCATTTTGATGAGACACCCTGTATATTTTCTTTGTAAGTGTCATATTTTAGGTAATAATAATAAGATAAAGTTTTCCTCGGGACATCTCTCACGTTTCTCCTTGTTCTTTTCTGTACTTCATTTCCATCCTCCAACCCTCCTTCTTCCCAGTGCATCTTCCTAGGTACACAGTAGACCAACATTGCAGGTAATTCCAGGTCCTCCCTAAAAGAATCTCTTCCAGATCCCTATTCCTCCTTTTTACATCATATTTACTTTTTAGGAATTTTGTGTGGATTCTGAGCCTTTTCCTTGCCTTTCAAATGTAACAGTGCTGTTAACCCATTCCTGAAATTCTGAGTTTTTAGCTGGCAGTGCCTGTGACCTAAACGATTATAACCCTCAAGAGGCCACTGCTTGAAGATATCTCAGATGCTTCTCATGGTCATGTGCTATAAGAATACAGAACACGTCAGCCTTGGTAGGGAGGATGGATGTCAGAATTAGCTGCCAGGCAGTTACTCTGGTCTCACCTTTTCCCACCTGTCTCTATTTTCTGTCTGGATCAAGGCTCTCAAAGAAGGCATCAAAGCTGAAGTCCGCATCTGTCTGTTTTATTTTGGATTGCTTTTTTCCTCCACTTCTCTCTCCTCCTCTTCTATCCTTAGATCCTCTTCCTCTTCCTCTTCCTGCTGCTCCTTCTTCTTCCCCTTCCCTGGGCAGGACACACCATCTATACGTTGCCTGCACTCTTTCCCCATCATCTTACATCATCAGACCAGCTTCATTTATCTACTGACATCTGCAGCTTCTGAGAACATCTGAGCTTTCAACTCTCCATAGAGCTTGTCAGTGTTTACTTGATTTTCTGTGATCATTTTCCTTCATTATCTCACACTTGCATGATCTCTCCAGGGCCACAATGTCCACTTTCTGTCCTCTCATGCTCTGCCTTAACTCCTAAATTGCTGGTAGGATTCATTTCCTTAGATACCAGTCTCATGTTCACCATCAACTTTGTAATAAATAATATTAGATTAATTTTTAAAGAATTCCATAGCCTATTGATGATAGTTAATTTTACATAGTGATACGTAGTATCTTTTGCAATAGTCTATGTTTCTTCTACATTTTAAAACATTCTCCAAATAAATAAAAGCATGAATTTCAATACCCCTTTCTTTACTAAATTTTAGACTTTAACTCTGCTACAGACATTTTCTGACCATTATTTGCGCTACCCCTTTTTCAACCTATGCACTTGCAGTTGGTTTTTGTTTTGTTTGTTTGTTGTTGTTGTTGTTGTTGTTTTGTTTGGTACCAAGGATTGAACTCAGGATCTCGAGCTTGTGTGGCAGGTGCAGTGCCACTGAGCTAAATCCCCAGCTTCAGTTTTAGATATGATTTTTAGCCCAAGGTATTTTTGTCTGAAGACAGTGTATTCTAATAGAGTTCCAGGGAACAATACTCTGATCAAAAGGAATAAAGTTTATTAGTGTTGAAATATCAGATACCTACTCTCTATTTTAGAGTTTCAAAGTAGGTCATGTACAGAGTCAATATCTAAGCAGTCATGTCTTTTCAAGATCAAGAATAATAAACAAAGGTGGGTTTTTTGGTTTTAGTTTTCTTTTAAACTACTTCATGGCTCTATGATTGGGTTTCCCTCCCTTGGAGTGGACCTCTGAAGGCTTTCTGAGCCTTTCTGAGCCTCTCATGTAAGTAAGATGTTTACTTCTTATGTTCTACTTATATATTTTCTTTTCCCTATAATGTATCTGCTTAAAAATCATTTTCTCAAGCAGGCCAATCTGGAATCCTCACTCTAGTTTGGGCTGCCTCTGTGATGTGCTTACTTTGTAATTGTAATTACTTGATCAATGCCTGTCTTCCCACCAGGCAGAATGCTCATGGAGAGAGAGCAAATCCATCTTATCCACTGCTGGCATGCAGTGCCTAGTCTGTTGTCACATATAAAGTACATATCAAACATTTTTAAATGAAGGAAGAAATACTGATAGGAGAGAGGTGGGGAGGTTGGGTAAAACAATTACTGTTTTTCGGAAGTGTTTACAAGTCAGCCAACAGCCTTGCGCTTTTAAACTTCCTACTCCATATTGGTCTGCATATTTAATGTCCTCACCTTTTGCCTGTGCTGAGATTCTAAAAGGAAGTGTCAAGGGAAATATTCACAAAAGGATGATTGTGACTTATAATTGTTAATAACTGAGGGCTTTTGTGACAGGGCACTCACTCACTGCCTCTCCTGCAGCTGAAGAAAATATTTAATTCTAAGTAATATTTGACTCATAAATCAGAGCTTGAACAAAGTTAATTAACTGGAAAGCACATGACTTAAAAATCTCCATTAAACCTCACCTAGATTAAATGCTAAAGAGAGGCTCGACCAATACCTATGTTTAATCTCTGACTTTGTGTTCTAGAACAGGAAAAGTTGGTCACTGCTGGAACCACCTGTGTACACAGTGATAAGGAATATGTTAAAACAACTTCTCAGACAAATAGGTTATAAGCACATGTCAACATTTTATTTCAAATGAGCTCTAGGGAAAAGGTTCCTAGCAGAAGTTCAGCTCAGTTATTTCTCGTCAGCCGAACTATTTTATAGAATAGATATAAAAAGGTATCAAATAAAGATAATTACAAATGCAATTAAAGGTCACATCTTTGTTTGACCAAAGTTTATTATGCTCAGTATATTACAGAAGGTTGATGACTTACACAAGGTTATCAATAAAGGTATTAACCTCTTTAAAACCTGACAGAACTTCCTTCAACCATCATATCATGCAATTTACTTTTGAAAAGAACCTGGAATTTATATCATAAAAAACATGTGGAAGATGATATATAAAATGTGTTTGGATATAAAATTTATAAATGTACATAAATGCATGAGTCAATCTGTCTATCCTAGTTAGTTGCAGACAGCCAGAGAATTCTCTCTGGCTTTAGGAAACTTGTAACCCTAACCATCATTCCTCCTATCAACAGAAATGAAATAAAGTTGGGTTACTCTTGGATATTGCAAAATACCTTATTTAATGAAAAGATAGAAAGTTAATGCTCCAAATGAAAGACATGTTGGTTTAATTCTTTCTCTTGTGAATAATGTGTGTTTTCTGAGCAGTAGAGACCAACACAACACTCTTTTCCTCCCCTCTTCCTCTTTCCTCTTCTGCCTCCCTCAGAGAACAGCAGGCATTACCAGAAAAGGCTGGAGGGGACCAAGGTCCTGAATATTTGTTCCCGGCTCCCTACATCTGGAAATCCATTTCCATTCAAGTATGCACGCATCCTTGATTTTGTGAGAAATACAGGGAAGAACCTAGCATGGACAAATTTAAAACGTTGCCCAATAGTAAAAGGCCATTTAGGGGCAGATCTGGTTTTGGAAACCATGTGCTCATTTTTTCTCCACGCCCCAATGATCCAAGGCACAGAGACTACAAATGAAGAAGAGGAAAGGATCAAAGCAGTAGATAATCATTCAGTTTCCTAAAAGGCACAGATATGTTGGATGAGTTCATTGTCACAGTCAATTTATAAAATAAAAGTAAAGTTGTATAAGGTGTTTAACACCTGTCAGACACTATGCTAAGTGGCTTCCCTGTGTAGTTATGTATGTCAAACCTCTAACTTCAAATTTATCATTTTATCAAGGATGAACAGAAGTCTGTTCTTGGCTTTCTGTTGTAATCATTATTAGGGCTGTAAAATATCAATGTCTGACTATGAGCCTCAAATTTTCTTATTTAACTGCTACAGGAATTTTTAAGCTTTCACAGATGATTGTAATGTGCAGCACAGTTTGAATCACTGAGTTAAATGATTCCTCTTAGGTTAACAGTGTTGAACCACATGCATCAAATATTTAAACTCAGCTACCCTGACTAGGGTGCCTACATGTTGGGACCATGTATTCTGCCTCTACATTATGTGGACTTTATAGCACTTGACATTCACAAAGATCACTAAAGTAGGTAGGTTTATTCCCATTGCACAGATAAAGGTATGAGGTAAAAAGAAGTTGACTAATCTATCAAAAATTATAATCAGTGGCAGAGGGTAGATATGTAGGCAAGAGTTTAGGACATCCAAATCCACTGGCATTTGTTCTTTACTATGCATCTGTGAATACCTGGAGTGAAAGAAATATAAATTAATACAATATTTAATGCGATCAAGTGGAGAGGTAGAAACAACAGAGGATTAAAAACTTGCCTATATTTACAGGAGAATACATCTCCCCCCCCTACCGCTTCCCCCCCCGCCAAACGCTTTACAGGGAAAATAAATTTATGTTGTGGCAACCCATTTTCTTAGACACAAATGGAAAATGATGAATGATAGTGATATAGAGTTGAACAAATATTCACCTTATAAGGCTCAGGTCCATAATGCATAAAATAACTTCTGCAGAGTAGATGATAATGCATGTACCACTCACGTCTTGCTTTCTTTTCATTAAGACACAGCACCTGACACCCACAACACTGAGGGAAGCTCACGGTTTGTAGAGGTTTCCGTCTGTAGTGAGCTGACTCCAAAGCAGGGTAGCAGGCAGAAGGGAAGCTCAGGGGAGAAACAGTATATGGGGCTCAGCTGGAAGCCGAGAGCGATAGGGGAAGAGGGAGGATGTAAGCTTTGCAGCCATGCCCCCAGCCACGCCTACCAGGCTTCACCTCCAAATTAGTGCACTTACACTGAGGAGTACCACACGCTCTTGATCAAATCCTCCTCGAAAAGCCCAACCTATGAGCACATGAAGCTTTGTGGAGACATCTAGATATAAACCACAACAAGTGAGAATATTATTTCTGTGGGAAATGAATATTTGTGTGACAACTGCAAAGTGAGAGATTGCACTGTTATAAACACCAGATGTTAAAACTATAAATGCTAATCTGTGTATGAGAGATGTGTTTTAGAAAATGTAGATGTAGACTGAATTCATCTTTTTAAAACTACCAGATGAATATATCCATTGTTTTTATCCTCAGAGGCCAATAGAATGGCTTTTAAATCTGCACTATAGCATTAAAATTTGTCAACGCCTGCCTCACAAGCACAAGGAACTGAGTTAGATCCCTGGTACCAAAACAAACAAGCATTAAAATTTGTCTCTTTGAATTACATTTCCCTATTTCACACAGCTAGCATCTGTCATGTAAGCCACATATGGTGGCTTGGTTAGCAAAGTGATAAAGAATTAAAGAAGGCAGCAACCACCTGATTCAACTACTCATCAATCATCTAAAATACACCAAGCTTTGTTTAGACTGCCAGAGCCTTTGCACTATTGAGAGAAACAAATGTTGTTTCCTATTAGGGCTCACAAACTGAAGATTGTCCTTGATCTTATCTCTTAACTGGAAACTCTCTCCACTTCTAGTGAAACTGCTGAAGCACCCTATCCACTTAAAGTTTCCAAAAGCCATTTTGTATTATTGTATCTGTGATGCCCTCTGCTCCATCTCATATCTGCTACATACTCTCTTCCTATCTTTGTTTAGAGGACCAGCTTAAACAGTAGGTCTTCCTGAAAGCCATCCTAAAAGGCTGTGGAACAGCACTTCCCCGGGGAGAATCTCTTTAGCAGAGTGGGTTGTCGCCGTGTCCTCCTTCCATTCCCAGCAGAAGCATGTGAATGCTGCTCTGGCCTAAGCATTGCCCTAGACAGGCATAGAGGATGCAGAAGGAGCAAATTTTGATGTTTCTATACTGTTGAGGAGGCACAGATATATTTAAAAATCCAAATTATAATATATCTAAATTCAGTTACTGCGTTTTTATACCTTATTTTAAAGTAGATAACAGTTTTACAATATACAAACTTTATAGAAAGTTAAAACTGCTCTCTTCTCCAGAAGGAACCAAGGTTACCTGTTCTTGTATATCCTGCCAGGAATATTCCATGATTGTGTCGTTGTGTGTGTATGTGTGTGTGTGCATGTGTATAAAATGTTTACATTACAAGTAATGTAAAAAAGTAAAATAAGGATCTGAAACTTGCTTTTCCACTTATTTTTCATATTTTATTACTTGATCAGTACATAAAGAACCTTCTAGTTTTTTTAAATATAGTTATATTGAATATGATCAAAGCATAGTATGAATATTTAAATTTTAAGAAACTGTTACACTAAATAAACACCTTGTCATTAATCTCTTTCAAAATAATCTATCTTGCTCTGCACTATTGGTACTTTCTGAAATACTTCTGGGAGTATTTTTTTATGAGTGTCCATAGCTGTGCTCTTAACTACCTTGATGTCCTGAATTAATTCAAACTGTTTATCTTGAGTGGACATTTTTTATTTTGGAGAAAAGCCAAAAGTACAGAGCCAGATCCAGTGAATAATTCATGATTTATGAATACATCTTTCAGCTGGATGACATTCAGCAGCAGAATGCACTGCATTCTTTGCTTGTTTGTCTGTTTTGTTTTTTTCCAGCTTTAATTGAGTTTATTGGTACATTTTAGGGATACAGTACAGTTACATTCATTGTTGGGATCTTGTACCTCTACATGACAAGTCTTGATTCTCATTTTTTCCCCTTACCTCGGCCCTCCCTTCACCCCCTCCTCCCCTCCCCAACTACCAACACTTTATTTTCATCTTTTCATTATCTCACATTTTTTTCTTTTCCCTTTTTACTCTTCCCCTATCCATCCCACCTTCCCTACACCTTTAGCTCCTTTCTTCCCATTTCTAAATGTCAGTAATCTTATTAG
>NW_022900947.1:33575817-33614274 GCF_012274545.1 Fukomys damarensis | reverse complement strand
TAAGTTAGGCAGAACTCTGGAAGACATTGGTATAGGAAAAGACTTTATGAACAAATCCTCAGTAGCATGGGAACTAGCAGATAGAATCAACAACTGGGATCTCATCTTACTAAAAAGCTTCTGTACTTCAGAAGAAACCATCAGCAGAACTAAGAGACAATCTACAATGTGGGAAAACTTTTTACCAGCTGTTCCTCAGACAAAGGACTATTATCAAGGATATATAAAGAACTCAAAACAATCAATCCCCCCAAATATAAAGACCCGATTCAAAAATGGGCATCTGAAATGAACAGACATTTCTCAGACAAAGAAGTAAAAGCAGCAAGAAAATATTTGAAAAAATGTTCCACATCACTGGTCATTCGAGAGATGCAGATGAAAACAACACTGAGATTCCACCTCACCCCACAAAGAATGGCTGCTATCACACAATAACAAATGTTGGCAGGGTTGTGGGGAGAAAGGAACCCTTCTCCATTGTTGGTGGGAGTGCAGACTGGTGCAACCACTGTGGAAATCAATATGGAGATACCTCAAAGAGCTGGGACTGGAGGTTCCATTTGACCCAGCCATCCCGCTGCTGGGTATCTTTCCAAGAGAACTAAAAGAATCCTATCACAGAGAAGTATGTGCACCCATGTTTATAGTGGCACAGTCTGTAATAGCTAAATCTTGGAAACAGCCCATTTGCCCATCCGTTGGAAACTGGATAAAGAAGTTGTGGTTTTTCTATAAAATGGAACATTACTCAGCCATAAAGAACGGGAAAACAGATTCATTCATAGGAAAGTGGATACGTACTGAAGATGTGCTCCTGAGTGCACTGGACTCTTTGTCACACTTCATAAAGATACTCATCAATGAGACCTTCCAGAAACGCTTCAGAAAGTGGCAAAATGATGGTATAAGTGTGTTCAAAGTTAGAGGAGGTATTTTAAGGAGGATTAACAGCAGTGTGTCTTTTACTGTAATAAATTTTTAAAACTTAAATAATCACCATATATTTTGATTACTCTTTGTTTATCATTTCATCACAGAGATATACCATAATTTATATGACCAAACCCCAACTGAAACTATTTTGGGAGTTTCCAATCTCTTGAATTACAGTGTTATAGTCAATAATCTTATACCTACATCATATGTATCTGCATGTCATGTAAAATTACTCTAGTCTGAATTGCCTTGCAAAGTCTGAGGATGCATGCTTTTGGTGGTATGCACTATAATCATAGAACTCTTGGAGACTGACACAGCAGGATCACAAGTTTGAGGCCAGCCTGGACAACTTAGCAAGTCAGTAAGGCCCTGTGTCAAAATTTAAAAATAAAAGTCGCAATATTATTCTGAAGACCCTTGGTTCAATTTCCCATACAGCTTATTTTCTCACACCCTTAACAGCGAAGTTCAGGTACCAAACTTTTTTTTTTTTTCTTTTTGGTTTTTTGAGACAGGGTCTCACTATGTAGTTGAGACTGATCTGGAACTCACTATGTGGCTCAGGCTGGTCTCGAACTCACAACAATCCTCCTGCCTCAGCCTCCCTAGTGCTGGGATTACAGGCGTGAGCCACCACACCCAACAATACCAAATTTTTGATCATTGCCAATGTGTTTTGGTTAAAAAGTAATATCTCATTTTAATTTGCAATTTCTTTATTATGAATGAGATAGATCTCTTTTATGGACTTTTTAGAATTTTTTTACTTGACATTATATGTATACATATTTATAGGGTTCAGTATTATATTTGACAAATCATTTGTATTTCTTTTTATTTGAATTTTCTGGACATATCTATGGTTGTATAGCATGCTATTATTGTTTTTACTGATTTGAGTACCTCCGTAAATCAAGAAAATTAGCCTTCTGTGAAGTGAGTTGCGTATTTTTCCCCTCAGTTAATAATTTGTGTTTTGAATTTGCCTTGCAGAAATAAATCTGAGAGTTTTATGAAACTAAATTTATTAATCTCAGAATTAGTAAGATCTTTCAAATCATGATACAAAAGACAGAAGCCATAACTGAAAGGGAAAACAAAGTATACCTTTCTTTTCACATAGAAAAGAAAAAAGAAATTACGGTTGGTTTGTCGGTTTGTTTTTATTTATTCATTCCACATTGCATAACTACTGGGACATATATGAGACAAACTAAACTACTTTACGAAGCATCCAGCTGAGCCCAGAGTGCACACAGGCACCTGTAACCCCAGCACTCAGGAGGGTGAGGAAGGAAGATCCTGAGTTCCAGGCCAGCCTATGTTAGATGGTGAGTTCAAGGCCACATGGTGAGACCCTGCCTTAAAAAAAAGTAAAAACCGAAAAAGCAGCAGCCAGCTAGTATTTATTGTACTAGTCATTAAGGTTACAATAAATTATCCTCTCAGTGAATAAATCAACAGTTTATATTGCTTATGGACTCGGCAGGTCAAAAATGTGAACAGAGCACAGCAGCAGTGGAATGTTCCTGCTCTGTGAAGTCTGAGGCCTGCTGAGTCTCAAAGCTGGAGGCCATAATTATAGTGTTACACAAGCTGAGTCAAATTGCTTGTGTTGGCAGTAGGCAGGGACATTGCTAGGACTCTCTTCCTAAACATCTCTATGGGGAATGGTAATGTGCTTCCTCCCCTGCCTGCTGGGTCCCAAGGATGAGCGTCGCAGAGAGTCCGAGGGAAGAGCTATGTGATAAGATGTAAACAGTCACTCCAACCGGACCTGGCCAGAGAAGAGAAGAGCCTGCCCAGGTTCAAAGGGAGAGAGAAGAGGCCCATATCCTGATGGGGAAGGGCCGGGTTCCGGCAGAGTACGTATACCTGGAAATGTGGAGCTGGCCTTTTGGGAAATGCTCTCTGACCCACCTGTTCAGTATTTGCCAGAATAGATCCTCCATCCAAAGAAGGCATCAGACTACAGCTCGTCTCACCCAAAGAGCCCACTGAATTAAAGATTGTACATAGCAACAGCTAGGGAATTAACACTGTTTCAAGCCATACAAAAGGTTTCTGAGCCACTTCTAGTGAGTTTTCTTTGTCAATTCCCTCGAGTGACACTGGGAGCAACAATACTTATCCATAAACATTTTTTCCTCCACAACATTTGATGGTGATTTTGTAAAGCTAACTTTCTCTTAACAAATAACAATGAAGACCGGATGGAAAAAAATCTTGACAGCCTATTTGATTAAGCCACTTTGGTACAGTCAGTGCTTGGTATAAAAATTAAAATGAAAATTAAAAAAACACGATTTAGCGTGGTTCAAATGTGTATATTACTGCTGGGTGTCAACATTCATACTTGTTTCTTTTGCTCTGATTAAGCATCTGCAATGTTTACTGTGGTGTTAACCTGAATAAGAAGTGCCTGGCAGATGGGTTTAGCACAGATTTGGGTATATCTGGCCGACGGAGTGACTGAAGATGGAAACCCACCTGGGACGTGGGTGGTACTGACCACAGGCTTGTAGCCCAGATGGAATAAAAAGGGAAAGAGAACTCTGTGCTCTGCTTCTTCTGAAGAGTGCCAGTCTTCACTGTTACCTTCTGGACAGCAGTCTCCCTACATCCAGCGCAGACTCTCCAGCTTCACAGCTTAGACTCTGGCTTCCTCCCAGGGACTCCCAGGGGACTCTGCAGTGAGTTGCAAGCCCTTGGATTTCAATTGGATCTTCTGGCTGTCCAGTGAGGGGTGGGCCTTTTTTCATTCTTCTACACCTGAGTCTGTAGGCAGTCACTGTAAAGCTACCTTACAAATTTTAAATGTGTATATACATATATTTAATATTATATTAAATCTCTTCTAGTAAACCCTAACTGATACAGCATCATTTTTGACTAATCCCATTTTAAAACATAATTTTCTATAAAGACTCAATTATCTCAGAAGGAACTTATCCTACTGAAGCCAATCAATATATGCAGGGATCTCTCAAACTGAAATCTACTGGGATGTTTTAATTAGATAACACAGACACAAAAACAATGTTGTGGATTAATGACTGTGATGTTTAGCTCCTCAGAGCTAAGTAGCACATTAAATATGAAAAGAGAAATCACATGTATCCTAAATTGAATAGCTAAGGCAGAAAGTCTACTTTGCCTTTTACCATTCTAGGTTAGAGTAAGGAATGAAGAAACATATAGAGGGTGAGACAAATAAATACCAAGGGAAATGATTTTAATTTAAAAAGGGCCATCTAAATGGCACAAAAACTATACCTATGGAACATCAGTTTTAAAATTTGACTGACAGTAAGTCACCTTGATAGGGAAAACTTTGATAAATAGCAAAAACCTATAAAGTGTTACAATGTAAAGTGGCTTCTGCTGTCTCTAACAGCAGTTTGCTTTGTTTAGCTCAAAACTAATAGGCACCGAAGGCACTAATTGCTGAATGAGGCACTTGGTCTTACTCTGAGATAACAGGGCACATCCAGGTCTTGAGCTCCCAGAGACTGGAGCCACGTGATCCTAAGAGTGTCTAGATGAAAGGACCCACTGCTAACATTTGCTCCCCTGACCCTCAATACCCCCCTTTCCTAAGGACTTTAAGATTCAACTAGGTGAATCTTAAAGGTAAACTCCCCAATGCAAAAGGACTGTTACGTCTGGGTTGAAAAGGTTAACTATTCTGTGACCATGATTTGAACTGTGAGAATGAAATGTAACCACCCAAATGAAGTCAAGGCTGTAAAACCCTAGAAAAGGAGGAGTTGTAAGCCAGTGCATCGTCTATCCAGGCACATCTTCTGTTCAATTGATCCTTATCGATGAGTAAATTTGTTATTTCATTTCCGTTCTGCTGCCTCTCTGTGTGTCACTTACTGCTTCCTTCCGTAACAACCTGATGGGGCTGGCCAACTAGAAATTTGGAAAGGAAAATCATGACGGTCATTCTAGACTGAAAGGATTGAACTTCTTATTTCAAAAATAACTGACAACTGTTAGCCAGCTGTGCCAAAGAAGCCTCAGGAAAATGCACTCTTTGGCCTGTTTGACACTAGGAGAAGTAATAGCGTCAAACAGCAAGCAGGCAGAGTCTAATCACTGAAGAATTGGTCATTGAGTTCAGAGTGTGAATGTATTAAATTATCTGACATAAATTCATGAAATCTGGTCAGACGTAGAGAAGAGAAGATTCACGGTGCAAACTCGCTAATCTAAGGACACATGCTGACCCACAGACTTCAACCCTTAAGTATATGATTTAATTTCAAGTCCTCCTCTATTATTTAGAAAAGGGTTTTTTCGCATTAATTTTCACCTTGCTCCTTTTCAGATTCACATAAAACCTTGGCGTGATCTAAATCTGTCTAAGGAAGAGAAAGGATTCAAGAGAAACTACGAAAGATGAAGAAGATGAGGCAGGAGCAGACAGCATGTTTCAAAAGACATTTTAACACAAAGGATGGTCTTGACATGAAGTGCACCCCGTTTCCCATCCAATATATCACTGCCATCAAGTCCTCTGAAAACATTAAGCTCTTCTTGAATTGTTTCAATATTTCAGTGCTTTCTAGAAGGGCAGATAGAATATGACTCCCTGACAGAACTGTCATTGGGACATTGCAAGCGGCCACCCAGTCATCTTTCACTACAGCCGCTCAGTAATGGACGGGGATAATTGGATACCACCCTTTCAACTAGAAGAGAGCGCCTGACATCTGATTTTACATTTTGTGCCCTTTTCATAGCAAAAGAGACCATTACCAAATCCCGCAGGCTGCCCTAAGCATGTTTTAAATCCGCTGAAAGAGATGACTAAATTACAGCTTTTTACACTGATTCTGTGACCTGTGTAATTCAAATCAATCCAAATGTTTCAGTTTTAGTTTACGACTAATGCTCAGCTCTGATCTTCAGTATTACTTCATTGCGCTTGTCTCAAAGAATTTCTTCCCTATTACAAGAGAGGTTCTGACAATTTCAGGTTGTTTTCCTACGTTGCTTGGAAGATAAGAAGGGAAAATTACATATTATTCTGCATATGACACTTTGTTGGGCACAACATCTTCCTACTTTTCATACTACATTTTATAGAGCAAAGACATGTATCTATGGAGGATTTAGCAGACACCATTTGAGGTTTTCATATGTGCTATATTTAATAGTTTGTTTTCAAGTAATATCTCACATACATATAAAATACAGATTGTAGGGCCAGGAATTTAGCTCAGTGGTTCTCCTACTTGTCTCACAAGCACAAGGTCCCAAGTTTGATTCCCCAGTAGCAAAATAAAATATAAAATAAAATACAGATTGTATGTGTACTATCTCATTTAAGTCTCACAACAACCTCACAAAACTTAAGTCTCACAATAACTATGTTTTAAAAATCTTCATGCTACAAATGAGGAAATGAAGGCTCAGAAAGGCTATGTCACCTGTCTAGGGTCACAAACTCAGCAAACCATGGAGCCTTTAGCTACTGAGGTATCTGCCTTCAATGGACCATAACACAGGACCTTGAGCTGTTACATCTGAGACAGAATTGGGCCTCGTCGAGGACCTGGAGGCAGGACTACTTTGCATGCCTGACTGCTACAGTGGAGCACTGGGGAGCATGCCGAACAAACTGCCTGGACCAGGAAGAACTCATCCCTGACACTGCTTACACTTGCTTCTGTGTGGCAAGAAAAACCACTAAGAAGAAAGCACTTACATTCTTGTTCTTAAATATGAATATCCCAAAATAAAATTGATAATTCCATACTACTCAGCCATAAAGAATGAGAAATTAAATTCATTCATAGGAAAATGGGTACATATTGAAGATATACTCAAGTGAAATAAATAAGTCACACATGTGTAAATACCTAATAGTTTCTCTGGTGTGAAAAAATATAGTAATACATAAGATCCTAATGATATAATTGACAATGTGAAATAGGAAGAAAAGGGCTAAAGGTGTGGGGAAAGTGGGAAGGTAGGGGAAAGGTAATAAGGGAGAAGAAAAAAAATGAGAACATGAAAAAATGGGAAAAAAGTGTTTGTAAATGGGGAGGGGAGGAGGGGATATAGGGAGAGCAGGGACAAGGGGAAAAAATGAGAACAAAGACCTGTCATGTAAAGGTACAAGATCCCAAAAATGAATGTAACTGTACTATATACCTAAAATGTACCAATACACTCAATGAGAGAAAAAAGTCGATAATTCCATATAAGTAACATGCACTAATACAATTTTTAAAATTTAAAAAATAAATCCTTACAGACCATGAACTCCCCTATTGCCAACCCCAGTGTGGAGGGCTCCTGTATCTCTAACAGCAAGAAGTTAACAATGTGGCAACTGGCATGACTGACTGCAAGTTGTATGGTGTTAACAATGGTGGGCCCAAAAGAAAATGAAGGTCTGAGATGGGGTCTTAAAAAGGTCTCTTTAAAAATAGGTAGGCGAGAAGATCCAAGAATACATTCTTCTTGCAAACAGCTTATTCCCAATAAGAAAAGAAGTCATATCTAATTGTCCCTTCAAGCACTTACAACTAAGAATAAGGATCTCTTCCTGTGGTGGGACTGAGTATGGTCTTCAAATGAACAAAAGTTATTGTACTAGAGATCTCTGCACAGGAAGAGAAACAGATGGAGTGAGAGTAAGTGTTTGCCCCACTACCATTTCACTGTGTGTGTGTGTGTGTGTGTGTGTGTGTGTGTGTGTGTGTTATGTTGTGTCATCGGTATATTTGTCTCTTCCTATAATGTCAATGAGTCTTGGGCCAAGCAGAATGTTACCCTTTTGAGGAAGGAGAGTGGTAAACTGCCGTTCTCTCCTTCACTGTATCAGGCAGCTCCCTTGTACCAACTGCTATTCCTTAGAGAACTTTTATAACACAGAAGGGACAAAGCCCTCAAAGACTCAAAACTGAGTTGCAACACTCTGAGAATTAAATCCCAAGGACCTGATGCCCTCAAGATTTCCAGTTGACTCACAATTCTAATTATCTTCAGTCAGGCTGGTTCTCCCAAAGCAGTGCTTAAGACAAAGCTTCAAGTAGGAGGGCGCCCTTCAGAGATTTCCCTGGAGAAATCACTCACAAAGAAGAGGAAGAAGGATGGAAAACAGGAGGAAGCCAAGTAAACATGCAATTTTGGGTGAAGTCCAAACCCCAGCGTGATCCCACAGGGTCACTCAGGGACTCCTTAAATATAAAAATACACATAAAGTCCAAATGTCACAGCTTAAGCTTTGACTGGTTGAATACCACAGCCTTTCAAAAAGCATACTAATAAATTATGTATATGCCAAAGCTAGTTCCAAAACCCCTTCTGCTCTTCAGTCTTCCTGACTAAGTAAAGCATTTGTGTGAGATTGTACACACCATTGCATGTGTTTGCATTATTATTGTAAAAACAAATCCTTTTAATAAACTTTAAATAGTCTCAAACTATAGAAAATAGTACATGGAGTACAGAAGTTTTCCTGAACCATCTGAACCCTTAATCCTTAGATTAGTTCGTTGATTCAGTATTTCAAGGTATACTTCCTGGAAAAAAATCTGTATGGCCACAACACAATCATTCAGATTTGGAAATTAACATTAATGTCACTATCCTCTAGTCCTCAGAGCTTTTTGAGCTCCATCAGCTGCCCAATAATATCCTATTTCCTCATATAGGAAAAGGAACTGGTTTAGAATCGTGATGTGTTTCAAGTGTCTTTGGATTCCTTCAGTCTAGATAGGTGTCAATTTTTGCTTGGTTCTTTGAAATTTTGAATACTTTTGAAGTGAACAAACCAGCTATTAATAGGATGTCCCTCCTTAGTGTTTCTTACTCTCTTGTCAAATCCATGGCTAACTGCCCTGATTAAAACCCTTCAGTATTTTACTGTCCTCCTAACGTCACAGCCTGGAGGTATTGCATAATCCCGCCACTGTTCACCATTCCTGCAGCACTTCCCTATTTCTGCATACATCACACCCTGTGTATGTCGCCTCCACTCCCCTCTGTTGCGTGCAGCGATGAGCTTCTGGGCCATTTGGCTTTCCAAGAATGCAAGCTTCTGGAGATCTGAGTAAAGGACTGAGTAACCCCTTGGGGTTTAATCACCTGATCTCCTCTCTATAAAGCCTTCTGGCCTCACATGTTTCTCCACCTGTTTATTTCCTCTCCCAAAGCAACCTGCTCGACTAGACTTCCTCCTGCTCATAACTGACGATTGTTCCTCTTTCTTATTCCTTTGGGGAATAAACTGCTTCCCCGATATTATGTGGCACAGATGACTCTTATTGAGTGGCTTCCTGAAACACATTTATAAGTTCTACCTATGTGGGAAAATCTCTTCTCAAATTATCCTAATTTCTGTGGCATCGGCATTCTCTTGGCACTCTATCTAGCTAACATACAAATTTCATTAACCAGTAATACTAAATTTTACCTTGTTTTATGTCATTGAGCCATTGCTGTTTTACCTGCCATTTTCTCCTCAAATTCCAGTGAAAACAACTTTCTATTCTATGAAGTTTTCCCCCTGGTGGTTTTAAAAATTCAGATCTCTGTATATCCACCATGAATGCCTAGTATATTGTATATTTTGTAAGCATGGTAGCCACATTAAATTTGTGCATGAGTGTGTGTGTGTGTGTGTGTGTGTGTGTGTGTATGCCTTCAAACTTGGCATCTGCAGAAAAGCAATACATTTTTCACATAAATGAGCTGATGCATGGTGTAGTAAAGAAAGAAGTGTGACTTTTCAGATTCAACTGAAAGGATCATCTTCCCGCTATCAGCTCAATGAGCTACATAAATGTACAAATCCAAAACAAGGGATTAAAGAGAGAAAGAAGTAATAGCAACAACATAGCAGTGCCTGCTACTCTTCCCATAACATAAAAGACAACAAAGAATGAGCTTAAGAAATTATTACCTGGCTTTTTAGAGAAATGTCGACTCTGAGCAAGGATATCAACAACCTGTCAGTGCCACCAAAGGGACCTTGTGGTCCACAATAAAAATGCATAATAAAAAACTATTTCTCTTAATAAACTCAGTGAGCAAGTAACTAATACACTCCCTTTTTGGCTTCATTTATTTTTATTTTTTTCAGACAAGGTCTCACTATGTAGTTGAGACTGACCTGGAACTCACTATGTAGCCCAGGCTGGTCTCGAACTCACAGCGATCCTCCTGCCTCAGCCTCCTGAGTTCTGGGATTACAGGCCTGCGCCACCATGCCCAGCTTTTTTTATTTTTTATTCTTTATGAGTCAAATAATGGTTGGCAATAATTACCCAGATTAACCTCCAACCATTTTGCTATTATTTCAAAATTCTACTGCATGGCAAATTCACTGTGAACCACTGACCTCAGTCTTTCATACACTTGATACTAACACTGATGGACATATTAATTTAATTGGCATTGATAAAAAATTAATCTACATTTTTGTAAATAGAGAAGGGAGGAGAAGGTGAAGGGAGGGCAGGGGTGTGGGGATAAAATGAGAACCAAGACCTGTCATGTAAAGGAAAAAGATCCCAATAATGAATGTAACTGTACAGTATACCTAAAATGTACCAATAAACTCAATGAGGAAAAAATAATTGAATAAATAAAATTGAACTATGGAAAAATGCAAGATTAGATTCATAGTTTTAAAAAGGCAATGAACTAGAAATCAAGATTTCTGAGATTATCAAATGATACTGTGAGTAATATTGACATAATGTTTCACTAAACACACACGGAATGTTTTTCGCTCCTCTGAGCATTGGTATTCTCCTCCCTTGGCGACCACACAGAAAAGTCACTCTAGACCTGTGATGCCCAATATGGAAGCGTCTGGTCAACTGTGGCTAGTATTTACATTTTTTCAACCTCGTTGAATTATAAAAACAAAATATATCCATCCTAAGTACAGCTAAGTAACTCTTGAAAAATATACAGACTTATACTATAGTATCACTTCCATCATAACCAATATAATATTTCCTTTACATTCCCAAAAGCTCCCTGACCCTTCATTACCTTGTTGCTTAACTTAAAAGGTCTAGTCGGCACTTAATGGTATTAACAACTCAGTTCCTCGGCCCCACTAACCACATTTTAAGGGCTGGGCAAGAGTACTGCTGTGGAACGGAGCCATCATTACAGAAAGTTCTACGAGATTTTGTTACCACAAGTCTTCATTCTTTTCTCAAAGAAGAGTTTTGCATTTTAAGAAGTGTTTGGCGGGGCTGGGGATTCAGCTCAGCGGTTCTGCTGCCTGCCTCATAGAGGCAAGGTCCCAAGTTCGATCCCTGGTACCAAGAAAATAAATAAAATGAATTTTAAAAAATGTGTTTGTAACACATGGAATAAGGAAAAATGTGTTCTGTTTTCTCAACTCTTGCTGAGGGATCAGCCATAGCTTCGCCTCAGTGTGCCATTGCTTTCTGCATCCGGATAATTCAGTGACTTCCCTTCTCAGGCAACCGGAAACTTTTCCTGCCAACTCACTTCCTCTTCCCCAAAAGTGAGCCTTCTTTTGTCACCTTTGTGCAGTGTCCTCAGGGGGTGCCTCATCAATTTCTGTTGTAGGACTCTCTTCTCGATTTTATCATCAGTCGTTTGCTCTTGGAAAGGAATAGGGTCCATCTCTCATCCACCCGTGTTCCCTCTGCCTTACGACTGCCTGCCTTTCAGCTACCACTCTCCCTGTGTTCACACCCACAGTCACTTACTTGTCCTACTGTAGGAACTGTCACTTATTTTCCCTTCTGTGACTCCTCCCTTTGGAAAAATAATTTGCTTGAGTCCTTCTTTAATGAACCGTTAAAGCAAGCACTGCATTGTTTCAGGTGCTGTATTCTCACTACTATCAGTCATTTGCTACTACACCGTTACGAAGGGTTTCACTGCAAAGGTCGTAGGCTGTAAGTGGTGATGACAGAAAGTGGCACTATGCTTGTTCCACTGCTCCAGTGAAAAACCTGAAGAACTAAAGCTATATCCACTGAAGGCTCACAAAACTTTCTCCTTTCTCCAGTCCCTGCTTTTTATCTAAAGCAGATAATGGGTAAAGCAAATTTATTCATTTATTAATCAAATTATATGTGACAATGATAGTACATTTTAGCTTCAATATTCTCTATTAGTTCTACTTCCAATCCATTTTAATATTATGTTTTCTCCTCACCACCAATATTTTACCGTAAAGAGACCAATAACCTTACCACTGACCCCAATTCTAAATCAAAGTTGGGAGCTTAATCCAAAAACTCACTGCTGCAATTCAGATTGCAAATTAAAAACTTTTGTTGAGGTTTGGGGGTTTGGAAAGAGCAATACTAAAGCACACTACCACTCAGTGCTCAAGAGCATCACTGAGTTTATATTTCTTTCCCAACTGTAATTTTATAGGTGAGATAACTATATCATTTATTTCAACAAATCCCTGTATGGTGGTGTTTGTGTTGTAAGAACTGAGGAGAGGAGTAGGACATGATATAGTCTTCCTGATGTTTTAGAAGATTAATATTTCAGTTTCTTAAGAATAAATCTAGGACGACACAGTAAAAATATCCTTTTTTGGAAGCACAAAATTAGCACCCTGGATATCCGCAGTTGTTTTAAGGTCACATATGACATAAACATATTTTATAAATTTTACATACTAAAGACAACATAGGGTAATGAAAAAGAAAAGTCAGTTCAATTTGAGAGGAAAGAAAGGAACTTGCAGCTCACAAGTGTGCTGTGAGAAAATAGTGTCTATTAATTCTTAGTTTTTTACTTTACAAAATATAAAGTGATAAGATTTTTGGCATTACTATATTTATTTATCATGAATATTCTTATTACTTCCGAAGATATTTAAATAGCTATTAAGTAAAATAGTGAGAAACAATTTTAAGGCCATTATGAGACAAAAATATTTCAGGAAGATATGCATGAACTGCATTATGAAATTATTGCTGTCATATGTCAAATTTAATTGTGGGCATATTAGAAGTTAGAAGTGATATAGAAAGATAAAGATGTAGGTAAAGGGGCAGGGGATTTAGCTCAGTGGTTCGGTGGCCGGCCTCGCAAGCACAAGGACCCGAGTTCGATCCCTGGTACAAAAAAAAAAAAAGATATAGGTAAAGGCAATACAAATCTGAGAAAGATATCACTCCAGTTTTCTAAAAGCTTACAAGCAATGAGAAAAATAAATAAATAAATAGTAAAAGTATGCTAGGATATCAAGGGCAGAGGCAAGAGGTTGTTCTTGGAAAGGAGCGGAGACATATGTTACAAATTCAAGAGAAGCATGGTTGATAAGTCTATAGACACATTTTTAAGGATGAGAAAGGATGCTAGAGATAATGCATTGCAAAAGCCTTTCACCTTCTTCCTAACTAATAAATGAAGTTTTCTGTTATTGCTAAAAGTGAGCTAATTGCATCAGGGTCAGTAAAAAATGTTTACAATGACTACTGGATACATTAGATTTTTATTACATAGCTGAAGTTGTTTGTCAATTAATAAAAATAAATTTTTCTCTCAAAATATTACAAGAAAATATTCTCTAATAATCTTTTAGATCAGAAGCTATTTGATAGGCCAAGCAATTTCTATTAGTAATTCTGTGTAGACAGTTTTGTTTATTAAATATACATTAGAGGAAATTATTTTTCTCCCTTTAGAGTCTAGACTTAAGGCACTGCAGACTGATTCTTTTAAATATAGGGAAACTAGCTATGTTTATTTTATGAGTTAGGAAGTCTCACAACTCTCAAGGCCCATATCCAATTTGTATCTCTAAAATGACTTTTTATAAACCAGAATAAACATATCACCTCTTTTTTGCAAACCATAGGCTATTTATCCAGAACAAATAAATGTATTTGAACATGTTAATTTGGTGTGGCTTTAAAATACATGACTGGGTTATGTACATAGAGTTTTCATTCATGATTAAAATAAAATGGAACGTATACATTCCATTTTAAGCCA
Source organism: Fukomys damarensis (assembly GCF_012274545.1). Lineage (NCBI taxonomy): Eukaryota > Metazoa > Chordata > Mammalia > Rodentia > Bathyergidae > Fukomys > Fukomys damarensis. Next base: position 33,600,354 of record NW_022900947.1, on the reverse strand, counting down.
TCCAGATCAATTGCTTTTATCTATGCCTATTTTTTGAGGAGTGTTTTCATTAGCAATCAGTCAAAATCTATAGACATATTGTTTTTCCCTCAACCAGAAGCAAAGGATCTGGAGTCAATCTGGAACTTGGCATTATGATTTATATAAAGAAGTCCCCCAAAACCCTCCTGCGCTTAGAGGCGGGGCTTGATGGAGTTGATTGAATCGCAGGACACGATACTCATCAATAATAATATCATTAACCCACAGATGAATTTATAGCTAAAGGTCGTGTGGGAAGATGAAGTCTGGGGTGACAAAGTGGGTCACAGGAGACACAGCCCTTGATGTCTCTGCTTCCCAGCCACAAGTGCAGCAGCAGCAGCTTCTCCTCCAAGGGCACCCGCCCAGCCTTACCATGGACTCAGCTGACTGGGGTGAAACCTCTAAGATAAACTGTGAACCAAATACACCTTTTCTCCTTGAAATGATGGATGTATGATATTGTGTCTCTATGACAAGAAAGTGACTAAGACACTTGAAAGAGGTGATGCTGTTAAAGGGCCAGGAATCCAGATGCCCTTGGTTTTGATCTACATGGCACAAAGTGAAAGCGTAAAGGATGAACGAGGAAAACATATTCCATCCAAATCATTTAAATGGGTTATATCTGTTGTAGCCATTTTTTTTGTTTACAGAATATTGAATTAAAGATAAAAATGAGAATTATCACAAATGTTTATCATTTTTTTAAAAAAATGCTTAAATATTATGGAATAGTATCTCTGTGGAACTACTAAAATATGGAAGATCCATATGTATTGAAATGGAAGATGATTACAGAGTATTACGTTAAAATAACAGGTTGTGTAACATGGTGCAATAAAACTTTTTAGAAACCAATAAAAGTTGAACACATGCATATATGGCTTTACATAGTGAACGAAAATATTTTGGAGGATACACAACACTGTTAGTTCCAGAGAATGGAACTGAAGAGTAATAATCTTTAACTTTCTGTTATATGACTATTTCTATTATTTGAATTATTAAATAAATCTACATATTTTAAAAACAAATTTTAGAAGAAATAAAATCGATTAAAGCCTAGAATAATCTGTTTTACAAATAGATGATTTCCAAATAAATTGTGAAAATTTATTTTGCTATATTCAAATAAATCACAATTCTCTTCTTCATTGGTGTGTAGATGTATCCAATACATGATGTGTAACTCCTTCAATTTCTTTCCTTATTTTTGTTTCAATGTCAAACCTTAGATTTAGAAACCCTTAATAAAATATAATCTGCTAGGCAAATATGCCTGTCTTGCAACTAAGAGGTCTTGGCAAGGAGGAAAACCAGCAGCAGCATTTGTTAGTTTGGGAGAGATACCAAATCTGGTTGCTTGTCTCAGACTTACTGGATCAGAGCTTGCATTTTAACAAAATTCTGAGAGGATTCACTTGCACATTAGGTTCAGAAGCACAATTCCAGAATACTCATTCTATACAAATATCTTATTTTTACTCAGATCACATGTTTATAGGAAGACTCAGGAGGTGGCAGGGAGGACAAAAACTTAGGAAACTAAAGTCTTTGATTCATCCCAGTAGTTATAAGATTTATGCCTCCAACCATTCCTTTATATGGAATTATCACAGGACAGGTAAAAACTCTGAAGAACATAAATCTTCAAACAGTTTATAACCTGACTCCTGGTCAGATAGAAAACAGCATGATCCTCTATGGTTTCCGACATTTGAATGGAAAGTGGCTTTTAAAAGATATGCTACACATGAAATGTGTTGTTTCTATAAATATTTATCTGTTCACATTCAAGGGAAAGGTCAGAGAGTGAAAGGGTGAAACGAAATACAGTCAGAGTGAAATCTAAGTATTATTGGGCTGTGAAATGAAAAAAAGAAAAATGCACCTATCAGAAGCACTGTTTGCTGAGTGTATTCAAAGTATGAAATATATTGAAATAAAATAAAAAGCAAGGACATTTTAACAAGAGTTACTGGCACTGACACTTCATTCATTTATTATTTGTCAATTGATTCATATCCCACTATATTAAAAAATCTTTACATAGTGTGGCTGTTGATGTAGGCACTGAGTAGAGGATTTTTGAATAACTGGAAAAATAAATGTAAGTCTCTTGTGAATATAGAAAATTGCATTTCCTGTAATATTACAGTTTAGACATCCTAAAAACCTTTCTTTTTAAGTATACAGTATAGTTACATTCATCACTGTACCTTTACATGACAGATCTTGGTTCTAATTTTTTCCCCATTCCCCTGCCCTCCCTTCACCCCCTCCTCCCTTCTCTATTTACAAAGACTTTGTTTCCATTTTTTCCTTTTCTCATACTTTTTTTCTTTTCCCTCATTTCCCTACCCCTACCCTTCCCACTTCCCCTACACCTTTAGCCCTTTTCTCCCTATTTCACATGGTCAGTTATACAATTTGGGTCTTATTTATACTTTTAGTTTTTTCACACCAGAGGAACTGAAAATCCTTCTCAATAAAGCAAATAGAAATTCTGAAGAAACTATATCCACTTTTAAATTCAAAGCTACACAGGAAAACATAGTGAAATGCTTGTGATTCCAAAGCCAAGATCACATTGCAGCATAGTCATCATGACAACTTCAGCTGCACAGTTGTGGGGAAACTGTTGGTTTCAATAACCTAGAGCCTTGGGTCTTACTGTGCATAGGAGGGTAGGTGATAAAGTCATACAAGGTGAAAGTTTAAAGCTGATATTTCTACACCAAATCATTACATGCAAAAAGCTATACCCTTAGAAAAAGCATCAAATTTAAAAATCATGCACAAGGAGGAAATTAGTAAGAATTATATCTGGGCTCTAGGGCACATGGGACATTAATTTCCTATAGGGCATGATTATGCTGACCAGAAGTCAACATCTTTAAAGCTCAAGTTAATCTCCCTAGAATTTCTGAAATACTAGAAATTAGAATAAGAAATTGTTGATTGAAAGATATCCCTAGAATATGGCCAAAGCAAGCTAAAATCCTTCTTGTTGAAAGATAAATGAACACTCAACTAGGGGTAGAAGATTCCTACAAATAAAGCCCTCAGACAATATGACTCACAGATTGAAAGCAGAAATATCAAGTAGTACACCATAATACATAGATAATCAAGTGAATATATTTTAAATGATCAGAAACATGAAAAAGGAAAAGGGTAAATTACAGTGAAAAAATAAGTAAGTTTAAAGTGAACAGGATAAGTAAAAATAAAATCATGATTAAAATAAAAGGTAGAAGCTAAATTGGATGAGTCAAACATTAGATCAGACTTAGTCAAAGAGAAAATTATTGAGCTAGATGAGTTTATTCAAAATGTATTCCAAAAACATAAAATGGGAGGAACTAAAAAGAAGGGCTGAGATTCTAATAAAACTATGATAGGAATTGGAAAGGAATAGAATAGATAGAATGTGGGTGTTGGGGCTCAGAAAATGGTACTCCAAAGTGTGACACTTGGGTACATCGGAGGTACATTGAATTAAAGAAAATTGGCAAAGCTTAGGAGCTACCTAAGAATTGAGGTCTCTCTGATCCTCCCTTGGTTCTTACCAGGGAGTACAGGATGGTGATTTTCTCTGGAGTTCTTTTATCTACCTGAAGCCTGACTCTCTTAAAAGGGAATGTAAATTGCCTTTGTTCTCCTCCTTGAAATTTCTTAAGCAAAAGCTAAATGTGTGTCACTGGAAGGACAACTGATATATCACCACATCTAGACAGACTTTGTCACAAGCCACTTGATTACATAGACTGAATTCCTTTTCCTGAGAGAATACTTTACAAAAATACCATATATAGGGTTTCAAATAGCTGGCCTTGCCTTTGGATTTTGCTACAGGCGTGCATATTAGTAAATTTGTGTGTTTCCTTCCTGTCAGTGCAAGACCTTAGAATACTTAACACTGATTAGCACCTCTTATCACCTTTGTTATAGTTGTTTAGTAAGGAGCTCCACCTCGTATTCACATACCTCAAGCTAGAGGTTGCTATTACTATTATAGGATTACTATCTTATATCATTACTTTGGTTAACACGTTGTCTTCTTCACAAGCTTTCTGTGATTTCTTCCTTTCTTCTGTGATCATGTTTTTTCTATCCAAAATGTATAGCATGTATAGCTTCTATTACATGGCAGAAGCTAAATTGGAAACTGCTATTGGTAAATTCAGTGCTTATTTTAATTCCTTTGTCCTCACACCTGAAAAATATTCTAGCAGAATATGAATACTTTGCAGCTCTATTCTCCCAACCTTCTATTTTTACGCTTCTGTTCCAAAAAGTGTGCTATGCATTATTATTCCCTTATAATAATTTGAAATCTTGCCTTTAAAAGTTTCTATAATTTGAAATTCATGAGTTATACTACAGTTTGTACAAATGAGGTATTTTTATTTATGCAAGTTCTTTGGGTCTCTAGAAAGAGAAAAATAATTCTTTCCTCAACATTAGAAATTTCTCCCGTGTTTTTTTTTTAAGAATATTGTCTTTTTCCTGTACAGAAATTCTAGTTTTCACCCTGAAGTTCTAGGAATAGTCTATTGAAACAAATTAACAATTGACAGAGGAGAACAAGTACTATGCAGCCTACCCAAAAAATTACAAGAGAGAATTTCATTGTATTTGCTGAATTATTATCTAGGTATAGCGACAATTTTTTTCTTGGACTGGGGATCTTGGATTTTTGGACTCAGGACCTTGAACTTGCAAGGCAGATGTGAACAATTATTAAATGATTATTTGACTCAAGAGTCACAACAGTTATTAAATGTTTTTTATCTTCTTGAACATTTAAATCAGTGATAACAAACAAAGTGACGGTTGACAAAGGAAAACTCAAGAAAATAAGCAAAGTAGGATTGGTATATGATGCTAAATGGGAATTTACTGTCCATATCAAGGCTAAAATAGGCAACAATGAATGTCAAGGAGAAGTGTAGAGCCCCAGGCCTCCCTCAAGAAAGCAGTGGCTACTTAGTACCAGCTTATGGTTATGAACGAATGCAAGCCAAGTGGAGCCAGATCTTTTCCAAGAAAAATCAATAAGCAGGCATTAATGCAAAATTGTTGGATTTATAAATATTGGAAACTGATTCGATTTTTTTAAAGTATTCTCTGAGTCAAAACCAGGTAGATTAATCTGTTTGTCCATCAATGGGTTGCAATTGTGGTATGTAAGGTTTGTGCAAGTTAGCAGGAAGGAATGGGGGTTTGTCCTTCCAATGCAATCCTCATGCCTTTTGTGCTGAATATTTCACTTAAGGGCATGTGGTACATACATATGACTATGTAACATAGAATGACAGTGTCTACGCTTTTCCCCAGAGTGCTACACTTTTTCAAAATAATTCACTGCCATAAATATCTCTTTTGCTTTACTGTTCATTCCTCTCCCCACCATAGCTCCTTATGATCACTGACTCTTTTATGGTCTCCATAAGTTTTCTCTTTTCTGTAATATCATAGTTGGAGCACACAATATGTACATTTTAATCTTAAACGATGCATTTCTTTCCCTTTTTTTAGCCATTAGCTGTATTTATGTGTTTCTTTTTAACACTGGATGTGCCACAATTTATGTATACATTCACCTACCGAAGTATACCTTGTTTTCCTGATGAATAAAACTTCTATATTCAGCTAGAGGCAGGTTTTTGTGCAAACATAAGTTTTAGTGTGATTACTGAGGCTGTCCAAATGCAGCAGTGTTTACAGTGCAATTGCTGATTCCTTTGGCAAAAATATGTATGTTGTACTTTATGAAAAGTTGTCACTCAAAGTGGCTTTCCAATTTTGTGTTCCTGTCAATAATGAATGAGAGTTTTGTGGCTCCAAATGCTTTTCAGTACTTAGTGTTGCTAATGTTTAGGGTTTTGGTCTTTGAAAAGGGTTTGTTGTGGGAGTTTAATTTGCAGTTTCCTAGTGACACAATGATAAGCTTATTTTCATGTTTATTTGCAATATGTGCATATCCCACTGAATAACCTATCCAGATCATTTGCCCACTTTCATTGAGATTTAAGAGTTCTTTGTTTACTTTCCATAAATGTCCTCTACCAATAATGCCCTTTGCCCATATATTTTTCCAGTGTACTTCTTGTTCTATCATTCTCTTAAACTTTTTTCTTTATGATCTTTTCCCTAACTGCTGGTCCTTAGAGTTAGCTATTGAATCATCATTTCAAATGTAGCATTCTGGGACGGGAGTATAGCTCAGTGATAGAGTGTGTGCTTAGCACTGAGGAGGCCCTGGTTTTAATCTCCAACACCCAAAACACTGTTGCATTCTTATCTCAGATATTAAAAACTGTGTTATTCCCTTATGTTGTCAAAATATGTACCATAATTCATATCAAACTGATCTTAGAGAACCTGTTACATATTTTTAAAAGAATGATAGCTAATTTGATTTGTTGCCCTTAAACACATTGAGTACTCCCTGGCAGGGATGGTGATGCACACCTCTGAGAGGCTGGAGTAGCAGGATTTCAAGTTTGAGCCCAGCCTGGGCAACTAAGTGACTTAGTGAGATTCAGTCTCAAAATAAAAAATGAAAAAATGCTCAAGAGGTAGCTCAGTACAAAAGGCCCTGGGTATAATCCGCACTCCCTGATAGGGGATAAGGAGAGACAGGAACAGGAATAGGGACAGGGACAGGAAGAGAGAAGGGGAGTACCACACCACAAAGTGAGAAGTTATTTATTCTGGCCTGTATTTTAATTTAATTTAATTTTCAATATCTGCGAGGCCAATAGCTCTCAGGGAAAAATATTTCCTATGAAAATCAAAGGGGGGACACATACATACCTTATTCAACTTTAAAGAGATCCATTTTTCTTCACTTGGCTTTAAAAAAAAATACCATATGTATGAAAAGCATCAAGTCTGTCTAGAATGAGTTAGAACTGATTGTCACACTGTTAGACTAAATGGTTCAACGTTTTCTGGGAATTTCTGTGTAGAATTGTTTATTGCACTTCAGTGAATCAGTAGGAAATTTCAAGCTTCATTACTTTTTGTGCTAGTATAAATTGGCCCTCCCACTGACCTTGATTATAAAAATATATTTGATGAAAGTTTCTATGCTGCTTCATCCTTGTTATCTTTATATTGTTTCATTTATTATGGTTATGCTGTTATCAAAGCATAGACAAAAATATGTACAGATCTCTGGGAAGATTTTTATTCTAAGGAAAAAATTCTCCCAAATTTCCTTTTAAATCAGAAGGAAGCTGGAGCTCTGACCTGAGCTAGATTTCCAGAAAGAAAGTTTCCCATTATGGACACGAGGAAGTGGAAGAATGATTTAAAATTTTATAGTAAAGCCGGGAGTGGTGGTAAACGCTTGCAATCCCAGCACTCAGGAGGCTGAGGCAGGAGGATCATTGTGAGTTTGAGACCACCCTGGGCTACATAGGGAGTTTCAGGTCAGTCTCATGTACATAGTGAGACCCTGTCTCAAAAAGAAAAAAAAACAAAAAACAAAAAACAAAAAACAAAACAAAACAAAAAAAAGCAAAGAAATTTTAAAGTAAAGGAAGAAAAAATAGAGCATAAAGTTTCAGGTCTGATGAAGTGGACAAACAGAAGTATGGATGAAGTAAATAAAGGTAATAAGGTTATGATAAATAATATGAAACTCTTTCAAATGGTATAGACACAGGAAAGTAATTTCATAGAGATTTGTGACTTGGCCTTTGATCAGGGAAGAAGTTATTAAACAAGAGTTCAGTGAAAGATTTCAAAATATAGCCAACAATCAGAATTATGTCACCAAATATACGTTTATAAAAAACAAAAGACATTATTCAGATAGTTTGCCTTTCTACTGGTTTTATAATTTTTTATGTTAAATAAAATGAATAAAAGAAAGAAACTTTGATTTCTTATAATTCTTATTTAAATATTTTCATTAGTTAACTGGTATTAATTATTGACATATTTTTGTAAATAAAAAGTTGTAAAGTGTATTAAAGAAATACATGGCTAATTACAATTTTCACCTCTTTATAATCTTTTTTTCTTAAAAATTGACCTCCTTTAGAATCATTCAGAAATGGCAGTGTATTGTCTTAAAAATTTTTGTGCAGTGGTTGAACATTAATAAGCATATAAGATTTCAGAAAAGAAAATACTTTTGACACAGTTTATTTGCCTTCAAAACAAGTGAAAATGAAATTACACTGGAAATAGCAAAAGCTGTAATGTTTACATGCAGAAATTGAAACCCATCGTGGAACCGCTGCAGAAAGAAATATTACAGCAAGGACCAATGCAATTTCATACTGTGCAATTTAAATGTACCGTAAGTAATTAAAATTAATGTAATTGAAATTGTTTCTGCTTCATAGTTCAATTATGTCATTTAAATGTTTCACTAGCTAAATCTAGAATTATTCAAAGCAAAACAGTAGAGATTACTTTTCTATAATTTAGGTACCGTCTAAGATCCTAACAGGCTATGAGACAGTTTGTGATGTACACAGCCCTCTGCGTCAGACTATTCTGACTTTAGAAAGTATCCCACCCCCCAGTACCAGGGATTCAACTAGGGACCTTGTGCTTCCGAGGCAGATGGTAGAACCACTGAGCTAAATCCCTGGCCCAGAAAATATCTCAAGTGTTACTTCTGGGACTAACTTTCCCAACCAAATCCCTTATTACCCAAAAATAGTTTATAGGTTCCTGACATTTACACTTATCATGTGATCTTCACTGTTTCTCCATAGCAGTTCCTCCAATCATGAATAACTATTTTTTAAATATTCATGTAATGTCTATTTCACAAATCAGGCTATAAAATCTAAAGGACCATGAACTATTACTATTACTTCTGTATTCCCAATGCCAAATGTAATATTCAACATATAATGAATGTTAAGAAAATATTAAAAATAGATTTGTACAGCAAATGAATTAAACATATAGGTGACAAAATAGATGACTGAAAGGCAGGCAGATAGACATACTGTATAAATATTTAATTTCAAAATTTTGAAATTGTAGCCATCATAGACAAAACTAAGAAATTATATAGAGTAGATAGATACATAGTTCTAGTAGAAGAGGCAGAATAAATGACTGAAAGACAAGCCTGATTCTTGTAGCTTCTTGATGCCAAGAATTTTAGGCAAATATTTTCCCTGGAATCCAAGCCGAAAAACATTGAAATGTCATTTACTGAGGGATTGCTTAGAATTGGAGTAATGTTATTTTCAGAGACTGACAGCATTAGTAGCAACATGATTGGACAACTACAGTGGGAATTCTCATTTGAGCTGAAGGTATATTCAGCCTGGAATTGATATATGCATAAAAACCTTACAAAAAGGAGGAATAAGATTGCTTGGGCTATGTTTGTATGAGGTCACTCACTATCTTTCTCTAAAACAACTCACCAAGAGGACCAGTGTTAAAATATAAAAAAATAAATAAATAAAGCCAGGCATAATCCCAGCACTGGAGGAATATTTTGGACCAATATGACTCACACTATTTTCCATGGTAGAATATCTCTTTTTATCTTGGCTAAATTCTACTCTTCTTGAGAAGACCAACTTCCATAATATTAAAGACACTTTGGAAATCTATTTCTCTTTACTATCTTCTCTGAACTCTGGGGAATTTATTCTCTATGACACCCATTTTGAATTAAGCTTGTGATACCTTTATTATTAATTTTTAGATTATTTGCTATCACCATACATCATAAAACTCTCACAAAGGTAAAGGATGTGTCTCATAGCTATTTGTTTTGTCCTAGAATAATTCTCTGCCCACAGTAGAAATTCCAATAATAATTTATTTCTCATATTTCTAGAGGCTGCAAAACCTATGATCAAGGAAGCAGTAGATACCATATCTAATGAGAACTCACATCCTTGAGCACGGCTGCCTTCTTCTTCTAACTCCTGCCATTGGAAAGAGATAAGGAGTTTCTCTGCAGGCTTTCTTATTAGAACATGAATCCCACTTATGATGGCTTCACCCCACGATCTAATCACCCAACACTATCAGCTCGGAGGCGAGGATTTCAAAATAAGATTGGGGGCGCATATTCAACTTATAGCAGTATCACATCCCATCCCTTACACACTACACAGGCTGGATTCATAACTCTCTAAAAGTGAAATAATGACCACATTTAAGCTCTTTTTTTCTCTTCATAGCATCTGACAAAGATCTAGCTTCTTCCGTTATATGCCCATCATTCCAGATCCAGGCTACAAAACACATCTGTATTTCCCCCGTTCCAACAAGTCTACATCTCCTGATCCCTACTTCAGCTCAGTGACTCTGCTGCTTGCCTTACAAGCGCAAGGTCCCGAATTTGATCCCCAGTTCCAAAAAAAGGGAAGAACTTTGTACTTTCTATGTTCTAAATACCTTGACCGTTCTTCATTCTAGTATGCTTCAGAAGTTACCTTAGAGCACTGTGTGAATGAATCTCAGAGCAGTGTGCAGTGTGGGTGTGCCTATATGTGAGTGAGTATGCATGTGTGAGTGTGTGCTGCTGTGATTTAACACTAAATGATGGAGTTCTCTTGAATAAGACTGATATATACTTATTTTTGCATCCTGAAGAGTACTTGAATATTGTGGAGCATCAGTAAATATTAGTGAATTGAGTTTTTTTTTAATCTATAAAAGGAAAAGCCTCTAGGACTTTAGTGTAGGAAAACAATATTCCAATTAGGTTCATCCACCAAAAATGGAGGTAAACGTTCATAATATTATTCTATGTACTGTCTCATCGACCTTGTCAAGCCCCTATTGAAATTTAAGTTCAGGCATCACTTATCTTCATACAAAGAATGTTGTTAATATTAGAAAAAAAATCACCAAATCATAAATTGATTTTTTCTTTATAGCAATGTTTTTCAAACATTTTCCAAAAAAAGATATTACACAAATAAAGGATTTATGGATATAGAAATTTCAGCTTGAAATTTAACCAACCCTATTGTTGTGGGATCTCAATACATTTTTAATGCATTGTGATATCAAACAGAAATTTTATCTAGAATTCCCTAAACACATTGCTGTATAGAAACATTTTCTCCCAGAACATATTGCATATGAATGGGATGGTGTTTAGTAAGTATTTGGGGAGACTTTTTCATGGCTATTAATCTACTTCAGCGTAAATACAAATCTAACACAGAGACTATATCATTTTTGCAATAGATGGAAAACTTATTTATACTTACCAATAGTGACATACCAAAATGTATCTCCCAAAAGTTAAGGATTCAATCAAGAAGATGTTTACTAGTATAAGACATGCTAACACTGCCTTGCAGTACTAATGAGGCTATATTCATATATCAAAGCTAATAAATGCTTAATTAAAACAACACAAATACACTTTTTAGTACTAAACAATTTTCATAAACATATGAGTTTTAGGTATGACAGCTTGATTGCATGCAATCTAAGAAAGCTGTTGAATGATTTTATTCATTTAATTATTAAACATTTAATTTTACCCAGTAAAAATCCTTCACTTTACAGACATCAAGATTATCTATAAAGATTTTTCTAGTGGAGTTTTCCTATTTTTGTTTTTGTGTCAGCAATATCCTAACGTCACTAGCTTCTCAGCCTTTTGGCTAAGATCAAGGGCAACATCCTAAAGTTAATTATATAATAAGCATAGTATTCTTGGACAAAGGTTAGAATAACAAGAGACTAATCGTTGCTACTTCAAGTACTGAAAAAAACTTAAATTGCTTGATTCAATAATAATAGTGATCTAAGTATTGTTTTACTATAAACAATTGGCACTTTTATGCATATGTGATATACAGTATATATCAAAGGAGAAAGGTTACATTAATCCGAAACACCGTGAAAGTTTCTACTTATTGGAGGTATCAGACAACTGGTTATGGTTATTATTTACTACTATTTTGATTCTCAAATTGGTTTCTGAGTATTTATATTATTAACAAAAAACTGTATTAATTATAGAATAAATATGAATTAATAATAATTAATTATTTTGTGGCCTTTAAATCTTTGCCTTAGTGTTTAAGCACTATAAAGGCCACAAAATAATTAATTTACACAAAAACCAGCATATGTAATAAAAATACATGCAGTGAACACTTTCTGCATGTGTTGGCAGTGATCATTTTAATATGCTGATTCAATCACTTGATATATGACTTAAATTGAGCTGGTTCTGTTCCACTCAGAACAAGAACAGGAGACCAAAATGCAGCCACTACCTCTATACATAACTATATATAACATACACATTCAATAGGTGAGGAAGGTCATGCTATTCTCTTAATTAAAACTAATGTGAAGTGTACACTGCAGGCAAAAGTGAATAGTTAGGTAAATAAATACTTACAAAAGAAAGGAGAGGGGGAGGAAGAGAAAGAAATTTCTAAGTTTCTAATGATTCCAAAGTTCTCATTCCAGTATTTCTTCAGAATCACCTGCATTTCAGTTTTTTTGTATGCTTTGAGTCACTTATGTGCTTTAGGGGAAAACTCCATTTTCCTTAAATTAGTTCAAGAGAAATTCTGTTATTTTCCATCTCAAAGTTTTGAATACTATATTTACAGAATTGCTTCAGCACAATTGTTTATACAGCATTTTCTGGCCCAGTGCTTCCAGTCATAGACCACCAGTAGCACACTTGGAGTTGAACAATTTGGGATTTTGCACATTGCAATGAGGGTCAATGCTCATTAAGGGCAACAAGGGATCCTTGGAGTATAGGGTATGGTATTAGAATACACTCATGAAATTTGGACTTATGATTTTTAGGTTAGGTTTTAAACAGCATGGTTCTGTTCTGAATGGCATGCTCTCCCAAAAGAAGGTTGCAGGTGGATATCTTCATAAATCTTATCTAATAAGGTGAGAAGACCAGACTAAACTACAAATATCTTTGATAAAGAAACAGCAGCTATTCAGCCAATTTTGGTCATTTTTGTAGTGTGGATGATATCCATACTTTTGTGTATTTTTATATGATTGTGATGTGGTCTTGTTATTATCTTGATCCATTGCAATTATAGAGTATGCCTTTGCCTGATGCTGTCTATGAAGTATATTCAATAGGAGAATAACAAGGGCAAAGTAAATTTCACCAGCTCCAGCTCTGCTGCTTTTCTCTTTCTCATGATAGGTAAGCAGTAACCATCCTGTGGTCTCTTTAAGGGATTAGTGAAGCCGTATCCATCCAGTTCATACCAATTCATCTTCAATTGCCATCCAAATTCTGTGTTTTAAACTCAGCTTCTCCTTATCCATGTTTATCTCTTCCATGCTATCAGCACAACATTGAGCAGTTTCCTGAGTCAAAGAATGTAATAGGAGTGACAAGTGTCAGTCTGCAAATTGTACTAAAATTCAAATATCAAATGAAGCATCTTCATCCACTGTATTTCCCAAACTCCAAAACTGGTTCTTATTTGCACAGCTTTTTGTAATATTGAAATACCCAATGTTTTCTCAGAGACAAGCTTGGCATAATTGCCAGCTCTATCCTGTCTCACTATGCATTTGCTTCTTTCTATGTTCCCTGGAACATCTGGCAGAATATTGTGAAGGCCAAAAACATGAGCTTTACATCTCTTGATTTTTGTTATTAAAAAAGTGCCTTCCAGTTTAAAAACAACTTCCAGGATTTAGAAACTAAGCTTCTATAATGGAAGATAATTATTATTATCTATGACATTCTCTATTCAACTTTATCAAATATTACCTTTGGTATAGTAATACAAAGTGTTCATATTTAATTGTTTAAAATCTCTACTTTATTATATTTTACTTTTATGTAAGTAATTTAAAGCACATCTTCAATGTTTAAGAAAAATTAAAGAACATAGACCATTTATCTCAACAGTTATGTAGACATATTGTTCAAAGGCCTGAACTTGCACTGTTACAAAAATCACATTTATGAATACACTAACACTCTGGTTAAGTGTAGGAGTTCTAAAGTAAGGATGACAGAAATAGAAGAGTAACTGTTCCCCATAGAAGGAGACTTGACTGAGTCAATTAATAGCTAGCTCCACACTGTAGTTTCCTTAATATTAAAACAAAGAAGACAACATACTTTAGAGGGGTTATTGTAAAGGCTAAAAGAAAAAAAAATATATATATATGTATGTTCATAAAGATTTTATCAAAGTTCCTGAGCAGTAACAGGTCCTCATAAATACACACACATACACACACACACACACACACACACACACACACACGGGTTTTCACATAAAATAAACTGCTCAATGGAGAATTTCAACAACTTTAATGGAAGAATTTATTAGAAGAATAAAAGGATATGTCTCTACTACAGGACACATAATAGTTAAAATTCACAAGTTTCCTTCAGTTTAAAAACACAAATATTTCATCTGTGCATCTCTTGAACTCCGAATTCATGTGAGATTTTAAGAACACAAAGATAAAAACGCATGTCCTCTCTATGAGACGGTCATTTTACACACAAAGACAGGCTGTTATGGTATCGTATTTCTACATGGGTTTACATTGCTGCTCAAGTACTTAAAATTGCAGATTCAAAAGAATAATTGTATCAGTATCTGCCTGGAATAGTGAGGAACAGACATGCATTTGAAAAACTCCACATTTTCTTCACTAGTGTAAAATTAGGTCTTTTTTGATTAGGAATGAATACGTGCTCCTCTTGGTTCCAGAAGCAGTGAAAAAGTAGACTTGTCTACAAATAGGGGCTATAATCACTCAATCAGTGTTTTCCCTTCAGAAAATTGCTTTCACAGCATAGAGAGAAAAGGTGCTAAAATAAATCATCCAGCTAAAATATTGAAATTCATTAAATTTTAAAGGAGAGTAATACTAGATATTGCACTTTCCAAAATGTATTACTACATTCTATATTTATGCTGGTGTTTTTAAGATTTCTTTTTTGTTATTCAAAATACAATAACTATTGGTTTGCCTCCAGCAGAAACGCCAGGCAGATATAAGTGATAAATGGGATGAAGACTCTGGAAAAAAGAATGTTCTTAATTATGACTGTACATGTGGTTTGAAATAAATGTTTTATAAAAGAAATGCTATGCCCTTTTTGCTTTGAAAAAGTACTTCTCAAAATGCAAACTATATTTCACTGTCTACATGTAAATAGCCCAACAGAAAAAAAAAAAAACCAAAATCTATTTAAATATAATTATCTAATATATCAGTTAAAAATATGGGTACTATTTCTAAAATATCATTTATCAATTATATCTAATAATACACATTGTAAAAGCCTCTTAGTTACCTTCAGATTATGAGATTGAACTATAAAATCTTTATAATACCCTAATAAATGCTTCAAGGTGCTTGAATAGACACAGTAACATATTTTCTGAAGTTGTCTCTTATAGCTAGTATTTATTAAGTGATAGCAATGTATTAGTAACTGTGCTGTTTTACACATATAATTTTATTTTTGTCCAAGAAATATTTCCTAAAAAATACATATCATAGCCAGCACTTCACATTGAGAATCCGAATCTCAGAGAGATTAATTTTCTCAAGATCATGTGAGTAATAGTTCATAGGACTATGGAAGTCTAAAGGCTCTAGTCACTTTTTATATTTTTTATTTTATTAAAGTTTACATGCTGTGTTTGCAGAACATCGTGATTACCCAGATCATGAGGCACCGGCACATGCAAACTACTATTCCTCTTCTTGACAGCCTTGTGTTAAGTAAACTTAGCATATCCCACACTCTTCATCATATTATGATATGTAAAAACTTACCTAAGGATAGGCTATCTGCCCATTTTAAAGATGTGAAAGCAGAGCCAAAGTTCACAATATAGTAAAGTAAGCATATTAATAACAGAACTAAAATCTAAATTTAAGATTGTCCATATCTAAACCTGTGCTTTTAATCTGCAAGTTATAGTATCTCATTGCTATACCTGTCTGAAAGAGAAAGTAGAATAATTATATTATTCTATTTATATTCTTATTTAGATTAGCCTTAGTCTAGTAACTCATAATACACTTTGGAAGAAATATGCATTATTATTACTGTTATTTATTTTCCGTTCCACTGAGAAGGAATTATTCATAAAAACTTAAGAGAGTTATTTGATAAAGCATCAAAGGTGATGAACTATATTTTCTGAAATAGATTTGAATATTTGAATTTAAACTTAATAAATTCAGCTTGAATGTGGAATCTAAAAATTTAAAGTAGAGTAAATAAGGTTACATATTTAAGACCTCTATATAGATCCCTTAGTGCATTCCTAGAGCAAGTGAAAAATTGATGCAAGCAAACACTATCATCTCATTGTCGATGGATTTATCTGTCAATAGGGGGAGTTCAGTCAGAACTTTTAAAACAAAAACTAGAATATTAACTTAGTAGAATGCAAGTATTAAATTATTGCTTATGAATTATTTTCTAATTCAAGTATGCACAATAATCTCACTAAGTTACCTATGATTTTAGACTAACAAGACAGAAATACCTCCAGGAAATTGTATATACAATGGTATATAACACGTATGAGTATAAGGGAAATTTTGTGACAATAGGAAAAGTTGAGAACTGAGAGATGTTGCCCTATGCTTGTTTACCACATATCCTTCCTTTAGCACCCATGAGGCTCCTTCAACTGCAAAAGAAGTGCACACCGGCAATAGAATGCGTCAGCAAGGAAGGACAATGCATCAGTCAGCCTCACTGCCGGACAACAAACATATAGGGAAAGGAATGATCTGAGGGGCAGAGAAGCATTTAGAAACAAAACGGTATCAAAGATGAACTAAGCACCCAGTGAAAGAGGACATAAGGAAGAGGATATGAAAACTCTTTAGGTTGAGAAGTTCTAAGTCTTCAGGGAAGAAAAGTGCAAGAATATTAACTTAATGGAATCCTAATGTTTATTATTGCTCACACTGTACTTGCTTTCCATTTATAGAGTCACAGATGCTCTCTCTAATCTGCCTGTTTTTTGTTTTTTGTTTTTTATTTTAACTCACAGGACAAAGTGCCCCTGCCTAATTTTTCTTATTAAGCACATTTTTTTTTAATTTTATTGAGTTTATTGGTACATTTTAGGGACCTAAGAGAATTATGTCTTTAAATGTTACAGATGTAGCTTTTAAGAACAGACTAAGTCTTCTCCCCATACTCTTAATTCCAAATTCCCAAAAATAAAATTCCAATTGCTTCAACTTGAAAGTTCAGGTGATCTCTGCTGAGCTAAACACAAGTGGCCAGGGGTCTAGATTTATTGTACAAATTGCAAGAAGCCATTGTAATGGCCATGTGAACTATGGAGATGCTACTGTACTCTCTTGAGCACCTCAATTTTCGATTACAAAACTGAATTATAAAATCTTTATAATACCCTGATACATTTTTCAAGATGCTTGAATATCTGAAGTAACATATTTGCTTAAGAATGTGAGTCTCAAGAAGGACAGTAATTTAACATCCGTAAGGCGCACCTTTGTTTAGGGTAAATTAGGAGTTAGTTGATACTTTCGTGCCCCTTTCACTATACATGTGGACTTTCCTGAGACAAAGGCATACCGTTACTCATTAAATGATCCCACAATATCGCCTAGTGGGACTTGCACAGTAGCAGTCAGCTCCATAACACATCTTCAGACCTACTAACTCTCCTTGTCCCTCACCTCTGCTCGCTGGGGTTGCATTGCCTAATTGCGGTGGGGGGACATAGGCTTTTGCCTCAGGCTCTACTTAGTCTGGGGAAATCAGATTAATTCGAAAGGAGATAAGGTTCTTTAACTCGTGGATTCAATTACTGAGCAAAGAATAAAGCAGAGGAAATGAAGAAAGTAGAGCTTTTACATGCTTCATATATTGCTTCAAACCTCTCACGGAGTGAATATTAAGTGCCAAGAGCTGTGCTTTAGCTGTGGATACAGCGCTGCAGAAGAAAGCTTTTGCTCTTGCAAAGCTTGCATTCCCTGTGGAGAGACATGAAAATCAAGCCCATAAATGAAATAAAGAGAAGTTCTGAGAAGTGCTAAGAAGAAAACAAAATAGCATTCTGTAAAGGAAAATAGCTAAAAGAAACTTACAGAGGCCTACATTTATGCTTAACAGAATTCATAGCTGTGAGCCACAGAAGCTTATTCTATCTGATCACCAAAAAATACTGAAAGTACACCAAGCAGCTTGAAAGATTGTTGAGACGAGTCAAGAACCAAGCTCTGAGACAGATATTCTTGGACAAACACAAGAGAACTGGCACAGTGAGCAAACGCTGTAGGTGCTTCTGCAGACCACTCCCACCCTGCTGCCATGGCCAAAAAAAAAAAAGAGTCTGCAATCTGCCTATGTCTATCCACTTTAGTGTGCAGAGCTCAACTTTCCCAGTATTGGAAATTTTCCATGACAGTCACTGAAAAACGAAGGCTTCTAGTCGTCTGTAAAAAACGAAGCCCTGCTCAGTGCTTTGGGGAGTCTGGGAGATTGTGTTTGTCTTGGCGTTTTTTTGTTTTGTTTTGTTTTGTTTTTGTTTGATGGATGGGTCCTGATCATTTGTTCTCTTTTTAGCACAAGCTAGCCTGAGATTTTGAGATATGATGTGCATGATTGTTATTAGTCTATTGTGTGTTGCTATAGCAAAGTACTTGGGGTGAGCTAATTTTACAAATAGAAGAATTTTATTTAGTTCACATTTTCGGAACTTTACAGGTATGACTCTGGCATTGGCTCAACTTTGAAAGCGCTCTTCGCTGTATCATATGGTGGTAGGAACACATGCAGAGGATTGTAACATTGATTACACCCAAGGCAGCCTGTAAAACGTTAACCCCACTGTTGGCTTGTTTATAGAAGGGAGTCTGGCTGAGTAATTTGCACCCAAATTCCATTCCCATAACTAAAATCTTTAGACTAGGACAGTGTTCTAATATATATTTTGTCTATTCTGTTCTTAGTTCACAAATGCTTTGTCTTGTCCTTTATGACCTTTGTTTACATTAATTTTCATAGAAACCACTCATAGCTCACCATTAACCAACTTGATTGCCAAAAAAGTCAGTGCCTGGGACTGGCCAGCACCGTTGTCCGTTGCACTGGCATTGGTTGTCCTGGCACCCTGCTTTCTTTCCTAGTTCTGTCTCTTAGTGTACTTTTTCTCAGGCCTGCATTGCACACTGGGCAAGTGGGGATTAGAGATTTACTGCAGGAGTCTCTGGCAAGCACACACGTGTATAAGGAAAACACCATATCACAACACACAAAGCCAGAGTGGGACTGAGGTCCTACAATTCTTTCCAAAGGTGCAGCCCAATTGATCTAAGAATCTCTCCCTAAACTTTGCTTCTTAAGTACCCCACCTCTCAATATCAAGAAACTTGGGACCAAGCTGCGAAACTTTGAGGAATGGGCTTAAGCCATATCCAAATCATGGCACAGATGAAACTCATGATGAGCTGATTTCACATAAATACCGACAGCCATAATACAAGTGCCCATAAAGGAAGTATGCAAAGGCTTCAAAGCAGGAAGGAGGATATGTAAAAGGATATACAAAGATAATAAAATAGTCAGGTCTGGATATAATATAATAGGGATATGTTGAAAAGATCACAGAGGACAAGGGCAAAAGCAACATAAGATAAGGCTAGAAAGCAACATAGAACCATGTCTTTCAGGACTCCATGACATGCTGTCCTTCAAATATTATCTCTGACTAACTACCTTCTATTCTGTTTTCAGTAGCAAGATCATTTGGAGACTGTAAACCACAGCTGTGAACTTGAAAACTAATTTTCTATGCATTGTAAAGAGTTCAGGCACCCAATAAATATTCATGCACAGTGAATAGATGGAACAAAAATGAATTTTCATATAAAGGTTTTGGTGTTAAAATTGCAATATTTTAATAAGACCTGAACATTTTCATTTGAATGCTAATATTCTCAAAATTGGGACCCTATGAGTAATGATCATGTTCTCCAACTATTTATGATATTTTGAAAATAAAACTACATAGTCTTTTATAGCACTTTCTTTCAAGGTAAACCATAACTATGGCTATAGTTTCTTAAATCATAGTATAAATCTACAAATAATTATTTGTGAAACCGATGACTTTGTTACAGAGTTTCTATAAGTATTTATTTTTTATATGGCAAGAAATTGAGTTTTAAACATTTCTTTCAGAAGCCAAACAATATTGGGCTACTTAAGAACAAATAGTATGTCACATGAAGACATTGAAAATATATAGAGTGAAATAGCTTTGTTATATCACACTTTACACCATATGTATTAAGGCCTCTAACCACTTTTTCTCTATTTGAAATGATACAGTACAGAAGTATGTAAATATTTTACCTTGGGAGAGAAGTTTGTGCTTTTTCCCTCAATATGAAAGAATAAATTTTGTTCAAGATAGCTGGCTACCTGCTATATATTCTCTTGAGTTTGTAACCAGAATTTTTTGTATTATTTGCAATAATAATTAATCATTTATCATTTTATCATTTAAACATAGCATGGCTTCACAGATGCTATATTTCCTCCTACATCAACTGTCTTTTCATTTTACATGTAGGAAAATGAAAGTTTACAGAGATCTATTTGGAACTCCCAAATATTTCCATGCTAAGATCAAAAAGCAGTGTCACATAACTTCAAGGAATACACAAAGTCATAGATACCAACCAAATCCTCAATCGGCCTGGTGATTTTTAAATTTTCCCATAATATCACTAGACCATGGATACTCTTGGATCAGCATTTCTACTAGTTTGAAATAAAATATAAAAATAATACTATAACTGACTGCCTTATATAATACTTAGTCATAACAGGCTATTCTGAGTCATCTAGATCTGACTCTAAATTGAGGGCTTTATTATATTTTTCATTTTTCTTCGCATCTGAGGGAAGAAAGGTGATGATTCACACTCAGGTACTTCCTGGATTAGAAGAGCTGTCAAAAGTGAATGTACCACTAATGCACAGCTGCTTCCAAACACTCCTGAGAGGAGCACCGGAAAGTAGGGCAAGTTCCCGATGAGACATTTTAGATGCAGAGATGCCACAATTTTTCGCAAACGCCCTGATGATGCCACGTTCTGTAATTTTGTTATGCCTTATTAGGTCATGGATTCTAGTATGGATAGAGTAGATTTTTCCTTTCCCAAATCATGGGAAAGTCTCAAACCCAAAAGCACAATCCTCACAATATAAAGATGCTTCAACCAGAAACAGGGATGATGGTAAGATGTAGCACTGGTGTTTACCCTGTGGTGACATAGTGACATGGAATTTCACATCTAGTCCTCACCCAAGAGAGAGTGGAGAAGTCTTCCTTTAACCAAATGGTATGTTAGGAGAAATATACAGAAAATATACACAGTTGGAATAGGTCTATACATTTAATAAATGCTTATGTCTGTCATGAAATTATGATCTAACAGTGACCTTTCTGCCACTGGTCTCTTTGTTTCCCTGGATCTAACCTTCAGCCATCTGTGGCACAGATAAGTTCCAGGAGCCCCCAGAAAATGTCTTGTGCATTCACAAATACGTTTTCTCTACAGCTGTTAAAATAGCAATGAGTTTTTGTAGCTTTTAATCTACTGAAACCACAAAGGTGCTCTGTGTCAACAAACAACACTTGAGACAATCTGCTTTCATAAAGAAGAAACCTCTTGAGAATTTCTCAAGGATACATTGTAGCAATTGAGATGAAAGCATCTGGATTCATTTCAGAATTTGGAGGGACTATGTTTTTATTAACATCTGCCTTTATTTTACTATTTGCACATCCTGGTTCTCTGATGCTCTATATTTGCATTCAATTTTCTTGAGTGACACTGAAAGGTATGATCAACCCATATTTCTTCCATAAGTCACCAGGGAAGCTATTCAAACTCGATCTTCAATTTTGTAGATTGCAAGTTTCACTCAGTTCTCCCATAGAACAGACTCATGCCAAAATTTTAACAAATACCGTTTTCTAAAGCAGAGGCACGGTATTAATTTATAGGAAGAATATTTATTATTGAAGATATAAACATTAATGTTTTTATGGACTATCACTGGAAATTTTCAGTCATTTTGATTTGATTATCCACTTCTCATTTCTCAGTAATGAGTGCAGAACAGTCGACTTTCACAGCTTTATAGGTAAAAAGTGTTATACCAAACAATATTTCTACAGAAGCCATAGCAGCCATAAGTACAAGGGAAAAGTGCCAGTAGCTGTCTGATACTTGGCCTCCACGTGTAACTCTGCAGATGTTTCCATCTTATCAA
The DNA here is from genome assembly GCF_012274545.1 of Fukomys damarensis. Classification (NCBI taxonomy): domain Eukaryota; kingdom Metazoa; phylum Chordata; class Mammalia; order Rodentia; family Bathyergidae; genus Fukomys; species Fukomys damarensis. The sequence continues at coordinate 33,578,039 of NW_022900947.1, read as the reverse complement.
AGCGATGGATATGGACTAAAAAAATTTCATAGAGATATAAATAATTTTCTTCATTTGTTGTCTTCCTGCAGTTATATAGACAGAATCAATTTAGAAGCTCAGACAATTTAACTACATCTGTCATTCAAAACTGCTCAAATGAGAAGTTGATGTCACCTAGTCAAGATAGACTAGCTTTCAAGATGAATTATTAATGTTATTTCTATTAAACCTGGATTATACATTTTTTCATTAAGTTTATACATTTTGGGTATACAATACAGTTATATTCAATACTGGGATCTTGTACCTTTACATGAGTTATCTTAGTTCTTATTTTTTCCCCATACCCCTGTCCTCCCTTCACCCCCTCCACCCTTACCTATTTACGAAGACTTTGTTTCCATTTTTTTCCTTTTCTCATATTTTTTCTTTTCCCATCTTTTCTTTCTCCTCCCATTCTCACTTCCCCTGCTCCTTTAGACCTTTTCTTCCCATTGCACACTGTCAATTATGAAATTAAACTCTTTTTTACATTTTTAGATTTTCACACCAGAGAAACTATTCAGTACCTGCACACGTGTCCTGTTTGTTTCACTTAACAGTATGGTCACAAAGCACATTCATTTAGCTATAAATATCTCTCGTTTCTTGTTCTCTATGGCTGAGTAGTACTCCATTTTATAGAAAAAACACATCTTCTTTATTCAGGCTCCAGTTGATAGGCTGTTTCCAAATTTTAACTATCACAAATCATGCCACTATAAACATGGGTACTCACATATTGCTATGGTATGATTCTTTTAATTTTTTTGGAAAGATACCCACCAGAGGGATAGCTGGGTCAAATGGTACCTCTAATCCTAGTTGTTTGAGGTATCTCTATATTGATTTCCACAGTGGTTGCACCAGTCTTCACTCCCACCAACAATAGAGAAACATTCCTTTCTCCTCACAACCCTGCCAGCATTTGTTATTGGTTGATTTCTTGATAGTTGCCATTCTTTTTGGAGTGATGTGGAATCTCAATGTTGTTATCATCTGCATCTCTCAAATGACCAGTTATGTTGAACATTTCTTCATATATTTACCTGCTGCTTTTACTTGTTGTCTGAAATATGTCTGTTCGTTTCAGATGACCATTTTTGAATCAGGTCTTTATATTTGGGGGGGTCTGGTTTTTTGAGTTCTTTATATATTCTAGATAGTAGACCTTTGTCTAATGAACAGCTGGTAAAAATTCATGGTTTTTCTTGAAGTAGAGAAACCTTTTAATAAGATGAAATTTCAGTTTTTGATTCTTTATGCTAGTTCCCATGCCACTGAGGATTTGTTCATAAAGTCTTTTCCTATGCCAATATCTTCAAGAGTTCTACCTAATTTATCTTCCAGCAAGTTTAGTGCTTCTGTTTAGATTTTTAGTAAAACTTGTGGGTTTTTTTGTTTTTTGTTTTTTTGTACCAGAGATTGAACTCACGTCCTTGCATTTGCAAGGCAGGCCACCAAACCGCTGAGCTAAATCCCTGGCCCTAATATTTAGATTTTTAATCCACTTCGAGTTTAGTTTAGTGCATGCTGAAAGATAGGGGTCTAGTTTTAGTCTTTGGTGGATTAAAATCCATTTTTTCCAGTACTATTTATTGAAGAGGATGTCTTTTCTCCAGTGAAGGTGCTTTGCTCTTTCTCAAAGATAACGTAGCTGAGTATGTCTGGAGTTGTTTCTGCATCTTCTAATCTATTCCACTGATATTCAGGTCTTTTTCTTTGCCAGTACCATCCTGTTTTTATCACAGTGGCGTTGTAGTATAGTTTCAAATTGGGATTGTGATACCCGCTGCCATGTCTCTGTTGCCCAGAATGGCTTTTGCTATTCTAGGTCTCTTCTAGTTCCAAATGAACTTTTGGATTGTTTTCTCAAGTTCTGTGAAATATACTTTAGTGATTTAAATTGGGATTGCATTGAATCTGTATAGCTGTTTTGGAAGTATAACCATTTTCACGATGTTGGTTCTTCCTATCCAGGAGCAGGGGATATCTTTCCATTTTCTTCTACGCTCTTCAATCTCTTTTTTCAAAGTACTGTAGTTTTCAGTGTAGAGGTCTTCTGTTTCCTTCATTAGATTGATTCCTAAATATTTCATTTTTGAGGGTGCTATTGAGAAAGGGACTGTTTCCCTAATTTCTGTCTTAGTGATTCTGTTATTTGTGTACAAGAAGGCTATTGATTTTTTTTTTTTTTTTTT
>NW_022900947.1:33562928-33575802 GCF_012274545.1 Fukomys damarensis | reverse complement strand
TTAGGTCCTTGTGCATCTGAGACAGGTAGTGGAACCACTGAGCTAAATCCCTGGCCCCAGGCTATTGATTTTTGAGTGTTTACTTTAAATCAAGCTACTCTACAGAATCTCTCAATTAAGTCTAGAAGTCTTTTGGTGGACTTTTTGGGTCTTCTATGCAGAGTGTCATATCATTAGCAAATAATGACAGTTTAACTTCTTCCTTTTCTATCTTTATTGCTTTCATTTTTATCTTGTTTAATTGCTTTGGCTAATGTTTCCCAAAAAATACATTGAACAGGAGTGGTGATAGTGGACACCTTTGTCTTGTTCCTGATTTTAGTGTGAAGGTTTTCAGTTATTGGCCATTTAGTATGATGTTGGCTATTTGTTTATCAAATTGAGATAAAGACCATGTATTCCAATTTTCTTCAGGGTTTTTATTATGAGTGTTGTTCAGTTTTTTCAAGTGCTTTCTGCATCTATTGAGATGATCATGTGCTTTTTGTGTTTGACTCTGTTAGTATAGTGTATTACTTTTATTGATTTATGTGTGTTGAACCATCTTTGCAACCTTGGGATAAATCTGACTTGATCAGTGTGTATGATCTTCTTGATGATTTTCTGTATTCTGCTTTCCAGTATCTTATTGAGGATTTTTGCCTCTCTGTTCATTAAGGAGATTGGCCTGTCATTCTCTTTTTTGAGTGGCTCTTTCCCTGGTTTTGGAAACAAAATAATACTTGCTTCTAGGAATGAATTTGGAAGTATTGCTTCCCTTTCAATTTCACTGGAAAGTTTAAAATGTAGTGGCAGTAGTTCTTCTCTAAATGTCTTGTAAAATTCAGCAGTGAAGCTCTCAGGACCTGGGCTTTTTTTATTGGTAAAATTTTAATTACATTTTCAATTTCACTGGTTGTAATTGGGTTGTTTAGACTTTTATATGTTCTTTGGTCAATTTTGGTAACTCATATTTACCTAGAAATCTGTCCATTTCTTCTGTGTTCTCTGTTTTATTAGAGTATAGGTTCTCAAAGTAGGCATTGACGACCCTCCGGATTTATGCTGGATCTTTTGTGACTTCACCTTTTTTGTTCCAAATTGCATGAATTTGAACCTTTTCTTTCCTTTTGTTTTTTTTTTTTTCCTCATATTGACGACCCTCCGGATTTATGCTGGATCTTTTGTGACTTCACTTTTTTGTTCCAAATTGCATGAATTTGAACCTTTTCTTTCCTTTTGTTTTTTTTTTTTTCCTCATTGAGTTTATTGGTACATTTTAGGTATGCAGTACAGTTACATTCATTATTGGGATCTTGTACCTTTACATGACAGATCTTGGTTCTCATTTTTTTCCCCTTTTCCCTGCCCTCCCTTCATCCCATAAGGCAAAACAGAGCAAATTGATAGGTGAGGAAAGAAATTAAAGGAGAGAGGGAAAAATAAAAAATAAAAGAGCTAACAACAGAAAAATAACATGACAAGGATAAGTCAATATATATCAGTTATAACTATAGATGTTAATCGCCTCAATTCACCAATCAAAAGAAATAGACTGGCAGAATGGATTAAGAAGTAAAATACATGTTTTGCCTTATGGCGTTATAACCTTCATTGTCTTTTTTTCAAGGATTTGTTTAGAATTATTTAGAATTTTAGCTTTTTTGGTATTCATGAAATTTATCAGGTGTTCTTTATTATTTAAGCATCTTATTCCCCCATTAGTTTTGAAAGATAGAAAAAATATGAGAAAAGGAAAAATATGGAAACAAAGTCTTTGTAAACTGAGAAGGGTGGGGAGGGGTGAAAGGAGGGCTGAGGAATGGGAAAAAAATAAGAACCAAGATATGTTATGTAAAGATACAAGATCCCAATAGTGACTGTAACTATATTGTATACCTAAAATGTACCAATAAACTTAATTTTAAAAAAAGAAAAATAGTTTTTCAGGATACATAAGTCCTGGTTGGAGTTTGTTTTCTTTTAGGGCTTGAAATACCTCACTCTAGGTTCTCCTTGTCTTGAAGGTTTGTGTTGAAAAGTCTGCTGTGATGCTGATGGGCTTTTCTTTGTATGTATTTTGTTTTGTTTTGTTTTCTTTTAATGCTTGTAGAATTTTGTTCTTCCACTGGGTTTCCAGGATCTTGATTATTATATATGTAGGTATAGGTTAGTTGTGTTTTGTTTTGTTTTTATCATGGCTAGGTGGAGTCCTCTATGCGGCACTTATTTATATGTCAAATTCTTTCTAACTGTGTGGGAAGTTGTCTATCATTAATTCTGTGAACAGCTTTTTAATGTCATTTGTACTTTCTCCTGCTTTTTTATGGATTCCTATCAATCTTATATTATTCTTCTTTGCTTCGTCTAGAAGCTTCTGGATTAATTTTTCATTGTCCCTTACTATTTTTAAGAGATCTCTCTTTTCATGGTTATTGACTGCAATCCTGTCTTCTCTATCTAATAATCTGTCTTCACATTCAATCATTCTGCTAAGAATACCTGAAATAAAGTTTTTAATCTCCCAGATATCTGTTTGAATCTGTTTCTTGGATTCCACTTCATTCCTACATTGGGCGTTCATGGTTTCCACTTCTTTCCTATGCTGAGCATTCATGTCTTCTATCATGATCCTGAACTCATGTATTTTTTTTATCCATTTCTGTTCTAGAGTCTATAAACATATCTTTCATTCTGCTCACCTTCTCCAGTTATCTGGGAAATTATTTCTGTTTTGAATTTTTTCTAGAGCCTGATTGATCTGTTTTGTTACTTCCTGTGCCATCAGTTCAGTGTGTCCAGGTGGTTGATTATCCGACTTCCCCCCCCTCATTTCCCATGGAATTTGCTTTGATGAGGTGAGTCTAGTTTTGTGAGTTACGGAGATGTCTTCTCCTTTTTTGGGGGGGGTACAGTTTTTGGCTTAATTCCTGGGTTGATGCTTCAATATTGCTTATTGTAACTATCTTTGTTGCTTGTATTTTGAACCTTTATGGAATGATCACTTCTCAGAGGTGTCTTCCAAATATAGCTGGTCTTTAGGTTTTGAGTCACTAATGACTCTTAGGTAATCTTATTTTCAATATACCAGGAAGGACAACTGATTACATCAATCACAACACCTTAGCCCAAATGATATAATCAGCAACAACAATACCATCAAACACAGTTTCAAAAATGGCAATTTGTGGTAGTTATTAATGTATCACCTTTAACTGTGTGAATTAAATCAAAACTGAGGACCAACCCAAAATATGTTTATAGGGAATAAACTGCTCAATATAGCAACTTTTCCCTGCAGGATTGGGACTTAGAAGGAGGTGGGCAGGGAAAGATAGATAGGTAGGATAAGGAACCGTTAGAAGTGAGGCCAGAGGACACAGGAACATCATGCAAACTCCAGGAAGCTGTTGAAGACAAGAGAAGACAGAACAAAAGAACAAACACAAGAACAGAAAAACCTAACAGCAATAAGGAGGCTAGAAGCTGTATTCACTTTCCTTTAAAACTAATGACAGGACTGGGGATTTAGCTCAGTGGTTCTGCTGCCTGCCTTGAAAGGGCAAGGTCCCAAGATTGATCCCCAGTACCAAAACAAACAAACAAACAAACTGATGACAATCAAGAGAAGGAAAAAGAAAGAAGAAATTAAAATTAGGAACAGGAAGAAAAAGGGAGAGAAATGAAGAACACATTGGGAAAGAGAAAGTGAGAGCAAGAGAGTGAGAGAGAGTAAGAGAAAGAAAGGAAAAGAAGGAAAAATTTGAAAAGAAAAAATAAATAAAATTTTAAAATTATTAATACTGAGAAAAAATACTTTGAAACTAAAAAATAAAGACCCTCCTTTGGGGTATTTATCTGCTGTCACAATAGCATGGTTAGGTGTGTGCATATCTAAATCAATTACTCCAGCAAGCCAGGAGCTGATCCCTGAGATTCAGGCTGATTTCTGGCTACAAGGCCCAAGTTGAGTTCTCTGACCTCCTGCTGGGTTGAATTCTTCAAGGTCCTCTGCAGGTTCCAGCTGCCTTTTCCTTTAAGATAGTCCAAGTTCCAATGGGAGGTGGTGAACCCCTCCAACTTAGCCATTATGGTGGTCTGGTGTGCCTTTATTAACAGAGATTTTCTTCACTTTTCCAATGGGCTTCAGTTTTCATCTAGGAGCCTCAGAGAGTCTCTTTCTCTTATGTACTTCTGCTCTATCACCTGGAGCTCAGAACAATGGCCTTTCTGACCCACTCTCCCTCTGCAGTGTGGATCCAGGTGCTAGAATGGCCCAGTGGCTAGAAGTGGGGAGGGGGTGCTGGTGCTCTGGCAGTTCAGTGCCTCTGCTCCAAAGGGGCAGTGCTACTGGACAGCCTGCACTGCTTGGCTCCTCTATTCCTCAAGATTATAATTTTAATAAAAGAGAAAAGGTTAAAGAAAAATAAAAATGAAAAGATAGGGTGAATTTCTGTCTTCTGCAGATATCCACTATCTTTGCACATTTCGTACTTACAACAGATAAAGTATTTCCTCTTACATCTCATTGAGCAATTATGATGTCACTTATATGCTTCATGACAATATTAATGTCTTTTAAAAAGGGAAATCTTAGACACTATATTATAGGTTATAATCATCACATAATGTGGTTTGTTGTCTCCACCAAAATATTAATAATCAAAGCAAAACTCAGAACTATCCAAAGCAGAAAACCTAGACTGTAGTCCCATTTGGATGTTTTCCACATAAATTCTATAGGTTTTGTTACTTATTACCTGTTACTTGGAATGATTTCTTTTAAATATTTTTATTCTCCAGTCATTGTTATGGTAGACCCTGAAGGTTAATTGCAAAGATGAGGTAGACCAGAGTTTTAACCTGTATGAAGATAATAGAAAATTGAATATAACAGAGACTTGGTAATATCTAATGGAAAAATAAAACAAACATTAAAACATGTATTTTCTAAGATAAATACAAATGGTTTATACTATTTTATGAGAAACACAGATATATAAAATTCTTTTTATTTTATCTAAAAACATTTTTATAAATGAATAATAAGAATATTTATTACACTGTGCATCATTATCTTCAAAGTTATCACTCAGTACAACACAAATAAAATGATTCTTGCAAAAAAAAAAGATAAATTTTTCAATGAACTAAGATAAACTTTTAGTATAATTGAAATAAGTTAGCATGTATATTGAAATTTTTTAAATAATGGAATATGTAATTTGGGAGAAGTATTTGAATATCTCCCTATTTTCTATTTATCTCTCTTCTTATTTTTGTTCATTATTTGTATGTATTTTTCTTATATAAAGAAAAGTGATATTTCAGCTTGTGTGTCTGATTTATTTCACTTAACATTATATTTTCCATTTACCTATGAGTGCTTCTAGTTTATTTTTCTTTATGACAGCACAATACTCCTTTGTGTATAATTTTCATTATCCTTTTACCTGTTACATTCATATACCATACTTTTTCCAAGATCTAGCTATTAAAATTTTTGCTGCTATAAATATGGGTGTATACATGTATCCCTATAATATGATCATTTTAATTCTTGGGAAGACACAGAGGAGAATAGCTAGATGAAATGTAATTTTTACTCTTATTCTGTTTCATTGATGCATATGCCTGTTTTTGTGCCAGTACTATAACTTGCCCTTTCCTGGTTCTTGGCATCCTGGGGAAAAGAATTCACCCCAACTGTCCCATGCATCATGAGAAACCATGTGCAAGAGAGGTAGTGGTTTCAAAGCAAAAGAGTTTATAGCAAAGTAAAATGTAGCTACAAGAGAGATGGAATGCCACAAGAATATGAGAGACCTTTTGTTTTTATTTCTGGTTCCTTTATTTCTTCCATGCTTCCTGACTCTGGGGTGTTCTATAGCCTCCTCCTGCATATTCATGACATACTCCTGCCCCACTTTAAATATTAAAATGTGGTGAGCAGAAACTCCCCAGTCCTTCATGATTGTCTCTCCACCTAGGTTCTCATCCTTATTGGTTGAGGCCAATTAACACCCTGGGTCTTCATCCCCTGTTCCCTCACCAGAGACAGAAGCTTCTTAACAACTTAACCTCAAACACCTACAGAAAAGGACAGCTTGTGCTCGGACTTCCAATGCTCAATCCTTTCCCACCACTCATATTTAACTGCCTGCCTAGAGTAACCATGCTATTTTAAACACTGTACCTTTATAGTATAACTTCAAGTCTGGGATTGTGATGCCATCTGCTTTGCTTGTTTTACCAAGGATTGCTGTTGCTATTCTGGATCTCTTCTGATTCTGGATAAATTTTAGGATTATTTTCTCTTGCTCTTTGAGACTAGATGTTGACATTTTATTGGGATTTCTTAAAATCTGTATATCAGTTTTGGAAGTTTGGCAATTTTAATTATGTTGTTTCTGCCTATCCTGGAAATGGGTTTATTTTTACATTTTTTGATGTTCTCCTCAATTTCCTTTTTAAGTCTGATATTTCATTGTACAAGCTACTTTGGTTAAGTTAATATTAAGTATTTGATTTTATGCTATTGTCAATTGTATTGTTTTCCTAATTTCTTTATCAGTAAGTTCACTATTTTGTGCATTTGTAAGTTACTTATTTTGTGCATGTATTTTGTATGTTGCTACACTGTTGAATTTAATTGGCAATTCTAAGAATCATTTAATTCACACACTAGTGTGTGAAGAGTAGAAGATGAGTTTATGACACCTAAAGAATGTGAGCACCACCTGTCACATCATAGCTTTTCCCGGTTCTTTCACTGCACTGCATCTTCTACAAATGAATTATGTATTAAAGTAAGTCAGAAAAATCACATTCTACTAAAAAAAGCAAATTAATCACAAATGTTTTGTCTGTATGTTAAATACCAACTTGTTCAATTTAACCATGACCCTTTTAACTCACTTCTCAGCAGTATTCACTGAAATTGATATGCATGTAATTGTTCAAGTGTAACTATGTCTATATTGGTTCCATTCTGAAGCTCTGTATGTTTGTTTTCTCCTACTCCTACTGCTATATATTTCAGTTGTTTTCTGTGAAGCCATGTAGGACCCAGTGCTTAACTCCATGCCAAGGTGGGGACAGGAGCTGCAGTGTGACAGAGGCCTTCCAGTACTTCCAGATTAAACAACTTTTAAATGCTGCTATTCAGGGGCAAAGAAGGCCAGTGTTCACTCATTGGCACCAATACTCAACCCTAGGTTCAGAGAGTTGGAATTTTATGAATTCCTTTAGTACTCCTATGCAATGCTTTACATCTAATTCCTGAACCTGAAATTTCCAGAAAGAGACCTACAGTAGGCCAGATTATTCTGGAACTTTACTCTGTGAAAAGACTGTTTAGGAACCTCTCTAGATACATGTATATTTGAAAGTAAAACACTGGTGTTTGGGAATAAACTCCCTTCATGTGTGTTCTAAATATCCCAATCTCAAATTGGATTAAATTTTAATTAATACTCCATCAGAAACATTCATTTTATATACTGATTTTAAAATGTTCATAGCTTTCTTAAAAGTTTGGCTTTTCTGTATCTGATCTTGGTGATATCTGACTACTAAAAATGACTCTTACATTTAAGTCAATCTATATCTAGTAGGACAGTTCAAAATTTCATGATATTAGTGCTGAGGTATGTGACTGACTAAAAGACTACAAAATAGAAAGAACAAGATAAACCTAGACAGTCTGCATGTCCGAAAGTAAGGAAATATTAATTGAAAAGCTTCACAGCAACATTTCCAAAGGACATAAAAATCAACTTGAAGGAGTTTTTAATAGCCAAATCTGGGAAAGTTAGGAATAAAATAAGTAAGGATAGGAATATATTACTACCCACAGAAGAAACCAAATATCCATGGTTTTATGGTATATGGGTACAAATAAATAATTTAATGAATAAATAAACATAGGGAAAGGAAAAGCTCTTGACACAATAAAATTTCAGTTAATCCTTTTATCCCTGGTGTTCCAGTCCTGGAATAGCACATGCCAATGGAATATAAAAGAAAAATTTATATTCTTCTTCCTTCAATTTTTGTAGGTAACACATATAAAATTTTCATGCAAACATTCAAAAAATTACAACCTTTGGCATAAATAAGTTAATAATTTAGAAGAAATATTGAATATAGAAAATTCAGCATTTGGCAATAAAATATTAATAACTAATGCAAGCAAGAATCAATGATTGTTAAAATTAGAGGGAAAATTATCAGATAGAATATTTATATGAACTCCTCCAAGTATGTTTCCTCAAAATAATCATTTATTACAAATTTAAACCTAATAACAGTAACTCTATAGTGGAGAAACCTGGCAGATATCACCTAAACCAAGTGATCCAAGTTACCAGCAGCAATGGGACAATTTATACCATTTTCCTTCCGAAATGATGCTTCCAGTAAAACACAATGATTTTTGTGTGCTTGCACCAAAACACATAATCTCAACTTTGAGAGAAAACATAAGACATACTTAAATTGATAGAAATTCCACAAAATAACTGGGCAAACTACTCCAAAACTGTTGAGATCATCACACACGCATGCACACACACACACACACACACACACACACACCTGAGGGTCTTTTTTGGATTAAAAGAGATTAATATGACTTAGGAAACAAACACATCATGTGACTATACATATAGATGCCTCATGCCTGGGTCAGATACAGAACATCGGTGAAACACTTGACCTGAATTGAACAAGGTATGCAGATTAGTTAATAGTATTGCATCAACATTGATTTCTTCAGCTTACTCATTGTATTGTAGTTATGTAAGCTAAGGATATGTTGAAACCTATTTAAAAAGTATACAAAGAAGAATAAAGGACTGAGGGTACCAAGTGGGAGTGGCCTCCATGGTAGGGCTCTGCCTGAGCCACAGGGAGCAGAATTGAAGTGAGTGAGTTCAGATATAACTCATGCTTGTTAGATGGCTTTCTAAAAATAAAAAATCGATTCCATGCATGAGAGCAAGTTACTGTTGCTTACCACTCAGAGACTTACAGGTGCTTGCCTGCATTGCAATGAAGGATTCATATATTGAGCAAGACTTACATTTGTCTCTTCATTTTGGAGAGTCTAATAAACTGTTATTATGGTTTCTCTACTGACTTTCAAAAGTTTTGAAGTTTGAACTAGACACCTTTGCAATTAACACAGCATGAGCACAGCCAGAACAGAGAACCATTATAATAGGTCTGCCCAGTCAAAATAGTCAGCTGAGGGGCCATGTGAAACCCAGTGGTGGTCCCAGAGGAGGGGGTACACAGCCACAGCCACAGATGAACCAGTTGAAAAACACCAGTACAATCTACAAGGGCATTCAGCAGTAAGCCCAGAGCAAGACCACCACTATAACGCCTGGTGATGACTGGGAAAAGACTTTAAAACTCCCTCCAAAGGAGCTAAGAATCCAAACTTCAGATGTGACCTCCACAAAAGGAAATGAGTTTGAGGATTACTGTTTGAAATGGCAGTTATTGAAGGGAAATTTTTAAATGGGCTGGGAAAAGCCATCCCCTATTCAAGAGGGGAGCATTCCCATTGCTTTATCTGGTAGGGATATCTTAGCTAGAGCACAAAATGGAACAGGCAAGAGCGGTGCCTACCTCATTCCCTTACTTGAACAGCTAGACCTGAACAAGGACAATATACAAGCAATGGTGATTATTCCCACTAGAGAACTTGCTTTTCAGTCACTCAAATTTGCATCCAGGTCAGCAAATACATGGAAGGGTCCAAAGTGATGGCAACCAGAGGAGGAACCAATTTAGGAGATGATATAATGAGACTTGATGATACAGTCCATGTGGTAATGGCTACCCCCTGGCAGAATCCTGGATCTTATCAAGAAAGGAGTAGCAAAGGTTGATCATGTCCAGATGATAGTACTGGATCAGGCAGATAAGTTGCTGTCACAGGATTTTGTGCAGATAATCGAGGATATTATTCTCACATTACCTAAAAACAGGCAGATTTTACTATATCCTGTTACTTTCCCTCTTAGTGTGCAACAGGTCATGAATTCCCATTTGCAGAAACCCTGCGAGAATAACCTGATGAAGGAACTAACACTGCAGGGAGTAACCCAGTACTAGGCATATGTATCGGAGTGCCAAAAAGTACACGACCTCAACACACTTCTCCAGGCTTCAGATAAACCAGTCAATCATTTTCTGCAACTCCTCTCAGTGAGTTGAATTGCTAGCCAAGATTTCTCAACTGGGTTATTCTTGCTTCTGTATTCATGCTAAAATGAGGCAGGAACATCGAAATCATTTATATGATAATTTCCGAAATGACTTATCCTGCAATCTTGTTTACACTAATCTGTTTGCCTGAGGTATTGATATACAAGCTGCGGATGTGGTAATGAACTTCGATTTCCCAAAGCTGGCAGAGACCTATCTTCATCATATTGGAAGATCAGGTTGCTTTAGTCATCTTGGCTTAGCCATCAACTTGATCACTTATGATGATCGCTTCAACCTGAAAAGTATTGAGAAGCTGGGAACAGAAGTTAAAGCTATACCAAGCAACACTGACAAAAGCCTGTATGTGGCAGAATACCACAGTGAGCCTATAGAAGATGAAAAACCATAACAAGTGTGCTTTGATACAAAAAAGCCTCCTTTGGATCTGTGATACATCTTTTTTGGGGGGTGCTCTTCTCTTTGAGGGCTTTTTATCTTTTATTTTGGAATTCTGAAGACTTAAAAGAGCTCAGACATTTTTTTTTCTTTTTTAACTGGTGAGAAAACTGAAAAGAAGGAAAATACCTTTTTTGTTCTACCTGTTTGCATTGTGTGCCGATTGAATATTAGTTGCACTAACTGCTAGGGTTTTTCTAAAAATGTTTTCTGGGGAAAAAGGGACAAGGAAGGAGGAAAAGAAGAGAAAGGGAGAAACCCTAAAAAGAGAAGAATCTTGATGAACACAAGTTTGTCTACAATTTTTTAATTCTCCAACAGCTGACTCGAGCGCAATTCAACTTCTCTTTCATTACTCATCCGTTTTTTAGCATGAAGAGCTTATTACTTATTTGTGTGAAGTGCCTTATGCTATGAGAACATTCAGAATATCATCTTTTAGACCCAGCCCAAGGAATCAATAGAGTAATTTTCATTTATTCCCCTCTGTTATTTTTTGTTGTTGTTGTTTGGTTTGTTTCGTTTTGTTGTTGTTGATGTTGTTTTAGTGCTGGGAATCGAACTCAGGTCCTTGTGCTTACAAGGCAAGCAGTGGGACCACTGAGCTAAATCCCCAGCCCTCCTCTTTTCTTTTATAAAAAAAATTTTGTCTGTTCATTTTGGTTTCACATTGAAGTCTCTCTTTCCTTTCTACCCAATACTGAAGCTCAGGGCTAGAAGATGAAACTTATTAGTCATATTAAATACAACTTTATGTTCTTTATATGGAGGAGTTGATATGCAACTGCAGTTCCACACACTGTAAATACACGTATTTAAGAAAACAATCCCAAGTAAAAATTTCTTCTGGACTGAGTACATAGAACATCATCACTCCCAAAGGAAAGAGTGGTCTATCACTGCAGAAGCCATATGACACTAGAGCAGAACACTAAAGACTGGTTTACATACACCTCCTTCTAATATTGGACTTGTTTCTCAGTAATGGTTATATTTTTTTTCTCATTGAGTTTATTGGTACATTTTAGGTATACAGTACAGTTACATTTATCATTGGGATCTTGTACCTTTACATGACAGGTCTTGGCTCTCATTTTTTCCCCATACTCCTGCCCCTCCCTTCACCCCCTCCTCCCTTCCCTATTTACAAAACCTTCTTTTTTCTATTTTTTTTCATTTTCTCATATTTCTTCTTTTCCCTTGTTCCCTTTCCCCTACCCTTCCCGCCTCCCCTACACCAATGTGAAAAGTAATGGTTATATTTTTTCCAGTGTTTTATTTAGATGAGAACTGGTCCCTATATTAAAACTATATCCAACTCATGTTCTGAAGTTAAAAAAAAAACAAAAAACTATTGCCTTTCACTTGAGAGTGGAATAAGTTTACCTAAAAGTTTACTTTTACATGACATGATGTATCTTGGTTCTTATTTTTTTTCCCCATTGCCCTAGCCTCCCTACCCTCCTCCACCCTTCCCTATTTACAAAGACTTTGTTTCCATTTTTTTTCTTTTTCTCTTATTTTTTTCTCTTCCCTTTTTACCTTTCCCCTACCCCTCCCATTTGCTCAATACCTTTAAACCTTTTCTTCCTATTACAAAACTGGGTTTAAATCTTTATTAACCTACAAAGTATGTAAACTTGAACAAATCACTTTGTTCCTGAATTAACTTCTGTTTTCTCTGCTAAAACTTAACGGGTAAAAAAAGAGCTGGCTCCAGAGCGGTTTTGGAGGAATTCAGAGACTTGCATGCATGTGTTGTTCCTGGGGATCCATGTGTCTCTGTTTCTCTTTTTGCTTATTTCTGCCATTCAGAGTATTTTATTACTAGAAAATCTGCTTGAAGAAATATTTCATGGCAGAAGAAAGGGTTCTTTTTAAATTATTGTGAAAACAAGGGCTTATTTGGTAAGATTATTTTTCATTTTAAACTTCACACTCAGGATTTAAACTACCTTGATTAGTTGAAACAGGATTAAGTGCTCAGGACTTCCCTACATTGTCAGGAAAGTAGACACTTACTGAAATTCGTATGTTCATCTGAAGCAAAGAAAAAGGCTGAGAGGACATAGGAAGAGGAGTAGAGGAAAGAAAACTGTGGTAATAGTCCAGAAAGTAGGAAGGCATGCGTCTTTACTCAAAATTTAAATCTTTGCTGCGATCACCCGGCGGCGTGCGCGTGAGCTCCCGGCCTGCGCGACAACAGACCCAGGAA
>NW_022900947.1:33508774-33562428 GCF_012274545.1 Fukomys damarensis | reverse complement strand
AATAAATTCCCCCTTGTCTAATTAAAGATACAGTTAATTTATCCACTTTTTGCTACAAAAATAACAGAGTTCTGATTAACCAGCTCTAGAGCAAAAGTAAACACTATGCTTCACTTAATTAAAAATTAAATTTCTCTAGAGGGTTAATTATAGCAGGAAGTCTAGATATGCCTCTGCTAAATGTGTGTTGTTTTCAGGACAATGATAGAGACAGACCTTAGGGCTTGTGTATCGGAATATACAAAAATATTCTCAGACATTCAATTACATATCTCTACATTTTTATGCTTAACAGGGATGGGTATTTAGGTAGAGGCCAAGGAGATACTCAAGAATTTGGAAATTATTAAGGCTTAAGATTCCAGTTACAGTTATTATCCACTTACAGCTATTGAAATAACGCACAAAAGGAGATTCTCAGTGAGTTAATGTGTGTGTGTGTGTGTGTGTGTGTGTGTGTGTGTGTGTGTGTGTGTGTGTACATGGCAACCATGCAAGTCTCAATTTAAATAATAAAGGGAAGTAGCATTTTTTTTCATAACAACATAATTCCTACACATCACCAAATTACTTCCATTGAAATTTATAATTAAATAAACCACTCTGGAACAACATTTCATTTTCTAGTCCTATGTGGATGTGTGACTCTTTGCTTTCTATTTTTGAAGAGGAAATACAATTCCATGTAAGGAACTACTGAAGATTTCATCTTCAAATCAGGAATCAAAAGCTTATTTGAGTAAAGACCAGACAGGTAACATAAGCGAGAAAGCAGATTTGATATAAAAGTTGAGAAGCCTGGAGACTGTAGTCCCCTGAGGAACACTGATCTCATTGGCTGATGACAGGTGGGTTGGGAGCCTCCGTTGTATGCTATGGCCGCTGCACATGTAGAAAGGAAAAAGCACCCCAAACATTCTTGTGTTTCTAAAGAAAATGGAAGTTGACATCTTATTGTGTAATATTCTGAACATCTGCACATTTAATGGACATAAACCTATGTTTACAATACATAAAGCACTTCTGTACCCATTGTTCAACCTGTACACTTCTAGTTTCTCTCCATTGAATGGACAGAGATTCTGCAATTTTTGACCTTCTTTGTAAAGGTAACCTGATACAGAAGAGAAAGCACTGATCTATAGGCTGGCAACTCCAGGTCCTGGACTGGTATGTCACATGCTTAGTGAATTACATGGTAGATACTGAACATATTACCATGAACCTTAGTACCCACAACCAAATGTATCTGTGATGTGTTCTAAGGTGTTTTTTTTTAATTTTAGCTTCAGCATTAAATATCTCAGCAAGTTAAAGAAGATTTCTTAAAGATTCCATCGTTTGGCCTTTCACCTGATGTTTGAGATGTGTCTATCTCACAAGGCACTATGGATAAAACCCTACAAAATTCATACACTGAAGCCTAATCTCAAATGTAATGGTCATTGAAAGATTACTAGGTTACAAGGGTGGATTCTGCATCAGAAAGATTGCTTCTTCTTTCTGTCCTCTGTCATTTGAGAATACAGAAAGAAAATGACTATCTGAAGCCACACATCTTTAGCAGAACACCACTATAAGAATAAATTTTTGTTGCTTAATATCTGGTCTATGGCACCTTCTGATAGTACTCTGAACAGATTAAGAGAGTGGGTATTATGGTCATGTACTCTTTACAGTAACATAGGGCCCGTGCTTACAAGGTTTTCTTGCTTAGCTTAACACTTTCCTGCCATTGAATTAAATTAAATTTACCAACAATAGTTTCTATGTTTTTATACTGGACCACATATATTACATAGCCTTGATCTCTATTCTACACCTTTGTCCATAATCTCTATGTGTTCTACCAGCAACCTGCCCCCTTCTACCTGGCTCAACTCCCAGCATCATATTTAAAATATAAACTCATCAGTGGTCTAATCCACTGATGATTATCATGCACCATAATCCTATCACCTCCCAAGAGCCCCACCTATGAGTACATGAGATTTTGAGGGTACATCTAGATATATACCCTAATACCATCTTTTTTTCTTTTTTTCTTTTTTTTTTTTTTTTTTTTTTTTTTTTTTTTTTTTGTACCTGGTTTCAAATTTGGGACCTTGCACTTATGAAGCAGGTGGTGGCACCACTGAGCTGAAATCCCGGCTCTACCCTAATACCATCTTGATTGTATGATTGAGGAATTGTTTTATTGACTTTTTCCTTCCATCAAAAGTTGTTTATTTATTTGCATCTAAACATTTAATTTTGTTGGCCGGGTAATTAGCTCAGTGGTGCCACTGCCTGTCTGAAAAGCACCAAGTCCCAAGTTTGATCCCAGGAACCAAAAAATAAATAAATAAATTTTGAAAGCCCTAATATAGATATAACAATGACCAATTCTAAAAGTTCTGAAAATCAAGTGAGCTATGCAAAGTTAAATACCTGATGCATTGCTTGGCACATAATATAGTTTAAAGAAACATTCTCCAGTCTCCTTTTTCATCTCCAAAATTAGCAATTTTCAATTATTCTGATATTAGCAAAATATCAGAAAGCATTATCTCTTGAGCTAAATTATTTGAAATTTGGAAAAGATGCTCATAGTTCTTGCTACGTTGTTCAACATGCCATAAAATCACTGAATTAAAGAAAATTAAAGAAAAAATTAAAGAAAAAAATCTCTAATTTTACATGTTTATCTGTATCTAGTTAGAATAACCCAAAATAATATATATTTATATGCCTGCAGAATAATGAAATTCATAAAAATATACTGTTGGTGTAGACACAATTTGTCATTTTATTAGAAGTAATTTTGTCTTTGAAAATTATTAAAATTTATATATATATTTAATACACTGAACATCAAGTACAGATAAATAAAATCTCTCATTTTTTATATCTAGTATAATGCACTAAGTAAAGCAAAACCTATTTATACAAAATTGTCTTTTAATCTTCTGGACAATCCTCTGTATTCTGTTTGCCAGTATCTTATTGAGGATTTTTTTTCATCTATGTTCCTTAGGGAGATTGGCCTGTAGTTCTCTTTTTTTGTTTGGGTCTTTCACTGGCTTTGAAATCAAAGTAACACTGGCTTCCAGGGATGAATTTGCAAGTATTACTTCCCTTTCAATTTCATTGAAAAGTTTAAAGAGTAATGGCAATAGATCTTTTCTAAATGTCTTGTAGAATTCAGTAATGAAGCAATCAGGACCTGGGCTTTCTTTATTGGTAAAATTTTAATTATGTTTTTAATTTCACTGATTGTAATTGGGGTGTTTAGACTTTTATATGTTCTTCATTCAACTTTGATAATTCATATGTATTTAGAAATCTGTTCATTTTTTTCTGTGTCCTCCATTTTATTAGAGTACAGGTTCTCAAAGTAGGTACTGATGATCCTCTGGATTTCTGCTAGATCTGTTGTGACTTCACTTTTTCATTCTCTTTTTTTTTTTTTTTTTTTTTGGTACCGGGGATTGAACTCGGGTCCTTGCGCTTCCAAGGCAGGCCACTGAACCGCTGAGCTAAATCCATGGCTACTTTTTCTTTCTTAATTGCGTGAATTTGAGTCTTTTCTTTCCTCTTTTTGATATGGTTGGCTAAGGGTTTATCAGTTTTATTTATTCTTTACCAGCAAGGTCATTGTAAGCCTCAAAGAAGGAGAATGTTAGAGACATTTCGGTGTAGGAATTTTTTAATAGTCAAAAGTATAATTATCATTTCACTAAATTATCATTAACATTTTCAATGTTTTTTATTTTCAGATTGGTTTCACTATGAATTGGAAAACTCAATAGTAATGGTGAGATATTTATGATAATTATTTTTTTCATAATGTATATAAAGAAACCAAGTCTTTTGAAAGTCTTTTGGTCATTTTTTTGCAATGATCCTCTGCTTGCCACTTTAATTTCTTGTGGCTGATTGGGCTCACTTGACACAGGAAGGCCACCTATTAAGGTCAGGGTTTTGCAAGGGAAATAGATTTAATACAGGACACATAATTTATAGGATTATTTTATAATAGTCGAACAGCCAAATGCAGACGAGTACAAGAGATTTAGCTGTACACCAGAGACCCAAAGAATCCAGACAATGGCCTAGATCCCACAGCAATGTCCCACACAAGTCCAACTGAAGACTTCGAGTCCAAAGCAATGTCATCCACGAGTCCAGCCAGTGCCTAGAGCCCACAACAATGCCTCATCTGTGCCTGTGTCCCATATCGAGGACCTGCACCTAAAAGTCCAAAAGCCAATGGTAGAAACTAGAAAACCTGCACCAGTGGCATGACTGATTTGTGCCACCAGGCTGAGGGATCTATACTGTAGCCATGAAGTGATGATGCTCCTGGGGAAGATCAGAGCTCCTCTGATGAGAACAGCAGCCATTCCAAGTGACAGCAAGGCCCCGAGATCCAACGGCTTATGATCTTCCCCTCCAGTTCTCTTTTTATGCTGTTGGCAGCAATCCTCAGGTCAATCTTCCACACCCAACCATGATGATTCAGTTCAGTTGGGTGTTCCAAGTTGAGCTTTAGTTAATCCACCATACCCTGATAGCCTATAAGATAATCTCTCTCACTCCAATCTATTCCTGATTTACTGCTAACCTCTTGAAGAAGAAAAAAAAAACACAAAAGGTTTGAGTCACAATAATTTTGCACAGCAAATACTAACTTTTTTCAGAAGATTTAAAGTATGAGAATTTATCTAGCTTTCAGCTCTTCAGGTCATCTAAGAGCTCCACTGACCAAGGCCTCAGCTGGGTTCACTCAAAGATCACTCACTGTTGCCAGCTATGAAATTTCTCATCCTAGCTATGCTCTGCTGGCTGTTGCTCTGTTACACTTATAGATCATCTCTTTCTTGGAACCGGTGAATTTGCAAAAGCATGTTTCTGTCATGGTGATAATAAAAGGGAAATAGAGCAAATAGAGGCAGAAAAGATCTATTGATACTTTAGCTTAGAAATGATGCATAGTCACTTCCACCCCACTCTGTTAGCTAAAAACTCTGTTAGCTAGTGAAATGCTAAATGAAGAGACAGAAAAATAAAGTGAGCCCACAGTGGGAAGCCTTATAGAGACCCATGGCAATGGAAGCACATTGAAGATGGGATGAGGAATGAAGACCAATAATGCCCCACAATGCTTTTCTATGTCTATGTATTCCTCACTCTCCCTATTCCTCATTATAGAAAAATAATATTGCAGTAAAAACATTTTTCAATTAAGTTAGTATCACCTTGAGATATCAAGTCACAGTATTCACAAAATCATGTTATAGTTTTTTACCTCCGTTTTTGTTTTTCGGTTATGATTGAAGTACAGAACCAGGATGCATCATGTAAAGGTACAAGATTCCAATGATGAATGTAAATGTATTGTATACCTAAAATAGACTTAATGGGAAAATAGTATAGTAGAGGTGTTTTGAAACAGACCTAAGGATTTCAGCATTCATTCATCCACACCCACATGTCATAGCAATGTCATTATGCTACCTCAAAAGCTGGTCCCTTAAAGTTAGTTCTAATGCAATATAAGAAGATGAGCGCACAAATTCTTTGAACATGAATATCCAAATTAATCTCATTTCTTAGAAATATTATTTTTTCTTTTGCTAAAATATTGTTAAATATTAATATGTATTATTTTGAAATTTACATAATTTATCTGGAGCTCTTTTTAAGTTATTAAATATTTAAAGTAGAATGACAAAATATATAAATAGTTAAATATATGAATAATTTTTTGGTTTTCATTTTGAGACTTTCCTTTATTTTATTTTATTTTATTTTGTACTAGATATTGAACCCAGGGGCTTTGCACAGAGCTACATCTTCAACCATATTAGTCTGTTTTTGTATTTTTTTTCCTTTTGAGGCAGGATCTCCTTGAAAAACAAAGTTGCCCACTTCAGACTCAAATTTACCATTCTCCTGACTCTGCTTTCCAGGGTGCTGGGATTACAGGTATGCACCACCTCACGTGGTTGTATTTTAGGTGTTTCAAGCTAAAATTTTAAAGGTAGAAATTTCCCTTCAGTATTTCCTCTTTTCTTTTACTGTCCTTTAAGTTTTGTTGAAATATTCATTTATTTATGCACTTATTTATCTTCCATCAAATTTTGTTATATTCTCTGAAGCTGAAGGGATACGTTAGACAAGATATATGATTTAGCAGCTCTTAACACAAGTCTAAGGAATAGGCTCTTAAATGGTTTGCATAATCATACTTAAACATATCTGTGCATTTTAAAAACAAGTAACATTAATAAAATGAAAAATTGTGACTTTCTGACAACTCTGTGAAAATGTAGAGGATTGATTGCCAGGAGGCTATGACCGCATAGAAGCAAAGAAAAGGTGTAGGTGAGGAATTCCAGCAAAGACTTATTAATAAGACACCTTGGAAATAGGATATTTCAAAGATAGACTTTCTGGTTTATTATGGTTTCTGTAGAATTCTCGCTGGAGTCAGGTTGAAAATGTTATTTGTCTGAGGTTTGTAAGATAAGTGCAAAATAATTATTACTTGGTTCAATAATCAAGGACCCCTTCATAAATTCATTATTGAAGACTAGAATAAAATATGAAGTAAAATTATAATGAAAGAGTATTGACACCAGGGCATCTTTGGAACATGCTTAATTTTAAAAATATGCCACTAAAAAAGAAATTTTGTTGTTTTCATCATTCTTTAAAAGCAAAGCAAAACAGTTTAATTTAAGAAGTGGTTCTTGTGTTGAAGTTTTACCTTAACATTTGAAACATTAAACAAGCTATCTAACTTAAATAAATAAAAATAGATGACAACTTTGCTTTATCATATTACTTATCCCAGGAGACTCACTTGGAGCAAGATAGTTGCTTTCTAGTTTCAGAAATACTTGAAGTAGATCAAGCTTTCCAGCTTGATAGTCTATAATGTGTTATCTGTTGATTCAGATAGAATTGAGCATATCTAGAAAACCTATGAAGAAAGTAATACAATTCCATCTGAGAATGATACAATGTATTAAATCACAGACTAGAGTTTTGAACTCTTATGGAGAAGAAGAAAACACATACATATATATATATATGCCAAAAGTAAAAATATATATATGAACTTATTTTTTAAAATGCTTGTTTGGGTTTTAATCTTCTCTGTTTGGTTTTTATGAATGGCATTTCATTTATGTGGCTTGATTAACAAGGAAACTACTGCAATGTAACCAATGAAAATGTAAAAATCCTTTGTCAGATATACCAACCCCTGCCTGATTGTGGAAACATGTTCAAGTTCTTAATCTCCTTGGACTCCTATCTCACTATACTACTTTGTGAATATTGTGTGTAAAATACATTAATTACCTCAGACAATGCCTAACAATGAGTAAATGCTAAATAAATACTAATTTTCTTTTTTCTCCACATTTTTCAAGAGACAAATTCACTCTGTATTATTGCTTCTGATATAAGAAATCGCTCATGTCTTTGTCTCTGGAAATAAAGTAAGGAGTCTGACTTCCTGAACATTTAGCCTGTGATATCATTGCATTATATGGCAGAGTTATTGAAACAATTACTGATTCATGCTAATATTGAGCACAAAAGTTTCACGATATCTAACAGTGAGAAGTAGTTGAAAGAGAATCAATAGCATGAAATCACTTTAAATCAGACTAGAAGAAAATCCTAGATAAACTTCTTCTGTGTGTGATGTAATCCAGCAAAGGCATTTGAGAAGCTATTCCTTTCATATAAAGTCAGGATGTCTCTTACAAATGGTTCTATGAAATTTACTCAGATGAGATACCTCCTTTGGGTGCCCTTAAATTCCCTGGTTCAAAACCACTATAGAAATAAGTTCTGTCTTAAAGCATGACTTTAACATAGAAGTAGAGAAAAAGTGTTCTATGTTGCATTTCTAATTAAAATATTATCAAATTTAAAATACAATGCTATAATTCTGGAAAAAATTTAAAGTTCTAACATGAAGAAAAATATCAAATATCCCATTAGACAATCAGTACTAAGACAATAGAGTTTACGAACATGTTAGCATTTCTTCTTCTCCAAGTAGAATTTACTATAATTATTTAAATATAATCATACCATATATACATTCTTCCCTGGTTTTTTTCTTCCACTTGTTGATTCCCTTTTCTCTTCCTTGCTTCTTTCCTTTGTTTCTCCCTTTTCCTCTTCCTCTTCATTTTCCTCCAATTGGGCTATTAAGTTCTGTCAATTAAAAAAAAAATGTTGCATAAATCAAAGAACATGCCTCTGTCTAGCCAATCTGAAGTGTTACTTTCACAGAAGCCAGTTCCAGTAGCAAATCATAATTATAAGGGAAATTGAATCATTTTTAAGTGTTGGAGAATGTTCAAGATGA
Source organism: Fukomys damarensis (assembly GCF_012274545.1). Classification (NCBI taxonomy): domain Eukaryota; kingdom Metazoa; phylum Chordata; class Mammalia; order Rodentia; family Bathyergidae; genus Fukomys; species Fukomys damarensis. Next base: position 33,554,051 of record NW_022900947.1, on the reverse strand, counting down.
TGGAAGGAAATTATAATATTTATGTCCCAAACACAAGGGATTGTTAAACTGAGGACGATCATAATGAAGGGAATCTCTCTGCTTTCTATTTACCTAAAGATGGAACAAAGCTTCACAAAGACAAAGCATCTTTCTGCCCTCCACTCCATTTCCCACTTAAAGACAGGATATAAATTTTCCTTTACAGTGCTTGCTCATCAGCTCTGAGTCAGAGCCAGAAGGCTACGTGCACAAACTGTTGTTCTATAAATTTACCTTCCCACAATTTTCCCACCTCAGAAGCCTAGGACTACTTTTCCTTAGTTGTGTCACATCTCCACAATGTACTGCTCCTTGTTGAAATACTATTTAAAGCGGACTCCTAACACTGGGCTTTAAATTGCTTTTCTCCTATGAGATGTGTACTTCACACATTTACTGCTTGTTTTTGTCTTCATCTGTATTTTCTGCAAAAATCTGTCCCAGGTATGAATTTATATGGATTAAACAAAAATTATATATACTGTGTTTCCCCTTCAGTGGTACATCATATAATTCATCTTTAATGCAACCTAGTCCCCCCACCTCTGGTTTATTTTTGAGACAAGGTTTCCCAAAGATCCTAAAATGGGGCTTGAACTTGTGAAGATCGTGTCCAGCTACAGCCGAGTTTCTCAGAAGGCCTGACCTCTAGTCCCTAATCCTGTTGCTGGTTACAATTTCTATCACATTAACAAGAAAATTTTCTTGCAAATTTCCACCACCTATAACTTTACCTTTTTCTCCTCCCAACATGTGACGTGCTCATTTGTATCAATTAGCTGGCCTAGATAAATTGATTTTTTTTCTTCCCCAATACTCAGATATTTCAAAATGGTCATATTTTGCAACACATACGTGCAAACAAAGAAACAGGAAAAAATATTCAAGAACCAGACTTGCAAATCCTCTCCTGTCCTAAGAAAGAAGAGTAAATTCAAGGTAAGAAGCCTTATTCTGTTAATAAATCTTATCCCTGTCATGAGTATAAAAAACAATATTCTATAATGTGAGAAACTATTTTGAATATATTTCAGCGGCCGTGTAACATTAATATAACCTAATTTCTTGAACCCTTTACCTGGTGTCAGGCATTTAAGTTGTTTCCAATATTCCATTATTATAAGTAATGCAGTCACATTTTGGTGCAAACAGCTTTTCTTTTGTGCTAGAGATGAAATCTAGGGACTTTCACATGCTAAGCAAGCATCCTACTGCTGAGCTACACACCACTACAATTTGATTCTTTCATATTCAGCATTTTCTTGGAATGTATCACAGATTATCATGAGAAAGATCATCAGTGCTTTAAAGACTAAAGTTTTAAGTCTTAAAAATTCAAAACACTGGGTTCATATTAAATTGAAGGGTTTTACTTCATTTTCACTTATAGTGCTCATGAATTCAGTACACTTTTCAAGTGCAATAAGTAAACATGCCATATCATCATTGATTTAATTTATGTTTCTTTTGTCATTGGTAATTTTAAACAGTTTTCATAGCTTCAGATATTAGCTGTATTTCTTCCAGTAAGTTTTTTGCAAGATGTGACTTATCCTCTTAAGAAACATATTGTAAAACCTGATAAAAACTGTACCATGGGTTGGAAGCCAGGAAAGAATTCCTTTCACTGAGGATTATATATTCTGTGTGAGTTATTTCTATTCATTTAAATCTTCCTATAATTAGTAAGCTCTTCAATGCATAATAGGTTATTTGAATGAATATTAAAATTGGAAACTGCTTATGTTCATTCTTTCAAAATACCAAACATAAAAGAGTGCATGCTGCTTTTCAATGCTATTAGAAATTTTTCCACCCACAAAAAATGTATAAATCATTTTTGTTACCATAACAAAATACCTGAAGGAGATTAACCTTGCAAACAAATGATGCTTATTTGGATTTCAGTTTTAAGAAGTTGAAAGTCCACCAAACAATGTAGTGCCAAATCTTGCAAGAGAAGCTTGGTGAGGAGCAGGAATGCACACAAAGGAAGAAATCACATCACTAAGCAGGAAATAGAGGAAGACTAAGGTCCCATAATCTTGCTCCATAGCTACGTTCCCCAAACAATCTAAAGATTCCCACTAGCCCCATACTTCTTAAGAACTCTACTAATCTCCCGGTACCAGCGTCGTGGGACCATGACTCACACCCATGAACCTTTAGGGAAACACATTTAAATCATATGCAAATGATAGCAAACATTATTAGGATTCTAAGTACAAAGGTGAGAGCTGGACCTTTAGTCAAAAAGAGAGAGGGCATCAGTCTACTTTTCCTCTTTTTTTCTTTATACATAATAAAATTTACACAATTAAGAGAACATTTTTATCTTAGTTACTGAAATGAAAAATCAAAATCTATGCAAAAGTAACTGCTTTATCTGCTCATTAAAATTTCTTCATTTAATTTGGAATACAAAAAAGTATATTTAGGATATGAAATATAATAATATTAACATCTTCAATTACATGATCACTATCTAATATTCTCTGTGAGTCAGGAGAAAGAAAAAAAAGAAAAGGAAAACAGCATTTATGGATTTATGGCTTGCCTACCATGTGCCTAAGTTTCAGAATCATTTGCGTAGTTATTGAAAGTCTTCACTGGATTGCATCCATTTTGACATTTGTCAGGAGAGGGATAATAGCACATAACATCTTTTGGGCATTCATATATCAGGTATCTTTTTAAAAATATTACATATTTAGAAACTGAGTTACTATGATGTATCAAACAATAGCAAGAGCAGAACCGTAGTTCAGACAGATGTAGTACAAAGGCAAAGTCTTGAATTTCAACTTATTTACTTATCACCTCTAAAATAATATTCTATAAATGTATTTCCAATACTATTTATTTTTTCTCTTTAAATTATAAGTTGGAGTATTTTACTTACTTTATAAGGGAGATGAAGCATAATTTCAAGAAATTGCTTTGGCCAGTATTATGCTGGACAGTTGCTTTATTGCTGTTTTTACAAGAAAAGAGATCTTTTCTTTCAGACTCCACCATCTTATATCCTATATCCCTAAAGGTACAGCCCTATCTCTCTCCTGTCACTTTTAGTATCTATTCAGTCTTACACCCATGGTCATTTTTATTTTGCTTTTACATCTACGTTGAAGCAAAATATTTTCATGAAACACTTTAGTTCTCATTGTAACTGACTACTTCATGGCATTTTGACAGTTGTTAAACCTACATCTAAAAAATATTCCCTTTTCATTATGTCTTTATTTTGTTGGCTAAAATTCCTACTTGCTCATTACTCTTCCTTGGTTTCTTAGTTTATGTGTTGCTGCTCTCCCCACTATTTCAATGTCAGTGGACTCAATGATTGCACTCTTTTGCACATTCCAAATATCATCTCAAATACATTTGATCTAATACTAAAAGTTGTAACACTAATCTGCGTGCTGGCATCTGCAAAATTTGCATTGAAAACCTTTTTCCTTGAGTTCATTTAGTGAACTACCTCCTAGACATCCCCTCAAAATTCTACATTCAAATAACTCGTTCCCTATCTGAACAAAATCTCCTGTGTTCTGTCCCTCAGAGCCTGAGGACAATCCACAAAATGACAGTGGAATAGAATTCTATTTGTTACCTTTAGATTTTCCTTGTCCATTACTCTATCACTACATAGATAAGTATATCATTTGAAGAAAACATACTTTTTTATCCCACTCTTGATTCAAGGAGTAGGGATGTTCCTCACATGCCTCTCTCTTCTCTTTTGTCTCCATAGGCCATATCTAGGATCTCAAGAGTGCAGCCACGTTAAATCTGTAGTCAGCAGTTGAGAGCTGACTGCAGAGCCATGGCGGGCTGCATAGAGTTCTGAAGGTCTCCCTTCACACTTGGAATCAATCCAGATCCTACCATGTTTGACATCACCGACTGATTGTTGCCTGTTCCAAGTAAAATATTGATGGGCATCATTCTAAGTCTTAACTTTGGCAGGAACAGCTAATACCAAGACTGCAGTTTCAAAAGAGTTCTTGTTTTGTTGGTGCCGATTCCAGAAACATGAAAGAGGCAGTTTGCATCAGAGGACGGCGTATTGGTGACAAAAGATGTATCATCGTGCACCTCATAGCTTCCTCAGGTGGGGCTACTACACTGTACTGTTGCACTTCACCTTCTATTGAACCTGCCTTGCCCTTCTGAAGGGAAATATTTTATCTATTTTCATTTGATAGCTAGTAGTCTAAAGTCAGGAGAAAAAACAATCATGCCCCTGCTATATATAAATTTTCATTATTATAAGTGTCTAATCTCAGCGTTGGCTACACTGGATATGATATTTGGGAAGACTAACTGGTTGTTTTTGCTCAGTGCTGTACGTCCTCCTCTCGGAGCCAATTTGCCCAAAGAAAGTATGGATCCTGCTGTATGACATGTGTGCATCCAATGGGACCACCCTGAATAAATTAGTGAATCTTTCGGATTTAAGACTCGGTATTTACAAATCTAATTAGAAATAAACTAGTCATGTCTCTCAGTCTAACTTGTCCCAGAAAATAAAAGGAATAGCCTGAGTTTTCAAGTTTTTTAAATGAAATGTCAGCTTTATTTCTCAATTTATTCAGAGTTTAGACTTGTAACTTCTCCCTGCATGTTATTAGAGCTTGCAAAATTAAATTTGTCTGTTTAAGGAGTTGCTCAAAGTAGATGGCACTCAGAGATGAGGAAAGTAACAAACACCACAGCTGCATCTTCCTTTGCTTTGCTAGATAAACTGTGCCAATAGATAAGCCTGAGCTTGGTACAACATGACATGAGCTAAACTTTCAATGGCCCTCCCATATTTTATTGAGAGGGATTTCATAACTCAGACTTGAATCCTAACATGTTTAATCTAGAGTTAATTTTTTTACAAATTTCTATTATTCTAAACATTCAGTAGAGTTGAGTTGAAAGTTGAGCTTGAAGTATTTCCATGTGGAGTTACAACTCCATCTCTCCTAAGTTTCTGAGCAGTAGACAAAAATGATGAACAGGGTCCTTTTTTAAGACTGGGCTGGAGGTCTCAGGACTCATGATTAGTGATTAGCTATTAATGATTAGCCATACCCAGCCCAGTGGTGATAACCACATCAGCCAACTTCAGCAGGGCCAGCACTGTGGCAGCATGTCTGGGGGCCAAAGCAGAATGAGGGGGACTTTTTTCTGAGCACTCATGTGACAGCTATCTGTGGAGCTCTTCGAAATAGCTGTGGGACATGCACAATAGGAGAAATTCTGTTACACAAGCACATGGGGTGATGCCTTGGAAATGCTGATATATAGAGTTGCTTGTGATGACGTGTAATAGTTATAAATTGGTCAGGACAGGGAAAGTTTGTGTTATGTAAGCCTCGTTTGTTATGCAACACAAGCCACATGAACTTCTCTTCCATTTTTATAACCTAGCACAGAGATGAAAACTCTATTTTTATTATTTCTTTTTCACTAAAAGGGTCTCTCTGTTTTGGGAGAGGTTATAGAAACTGCTATTTAACAAAAATATCTCTTTTTCAAAAGAGGTGACTTTATACCCTAAATAAATTAGTTGAAATGTGTGTAGTTAATTCCTGTTTTATAAACAGAAGCTTAGCATGTGGATGGGCTGATCAAAGCAATGAAACATCAATTCAAAGAATAAAATAAAAGAAATTGTCAGTCAATTCAGTCAGAAAGGAAACTGATTTTTATTTTCTGAAAATTCTGTAGAGGATGAGATAGCTGGATTATACCAACTGGGGTACCATTAATGATCCAAACATATAAAAATGTTTTATTTTCATAGATTTTATTACTCTACTAGATAATGAAGCTTCACAAATATCACAGACTGCAGGAGGGACATAATGGTGGAAGGCAGAGAGGAAGAATTAAATGAAATAATACATTTTGGAAAGTGTTTGTGATAGAAGAAAAGGTTAAGTAAAATCATGGGACATGCTATAGGTGAGATGAAGTCACCATATCCTGAATAGTAATATCATGCATATGTCATGGTGATTGAAGATATTTTCCAACTCTCAATAGAAAAGTCCAGTCTGAGCTCAAATACACTCCATCTTGCTCTTCAGCCTCTGGTCAGAGATAAAGCCTGAGTCAAATTAATCATTAATTAAAGCAGCATGAGATTTAACCCATGTTCTTCTTTATCTTGGAGGAAACATATTCAACACAGACAAAGCAATGAATGGAAGTTTTCAGGGCCAGTGATTTAGCTCAGTGTCTCAGCTGCCTGCCTTGCGTGCAGAAGGACCCGAGTTCGATCCACAGTAATATGCTGAGTTGATTAGAAATAAAGTAAATAAGAAATAATAGAGAAGGAAGGAAAAGCACGAAGAAGGGAGGAAAAAAGAAAGGAAGGGAAGAAGAGTAAGAAATAAGAGGAGAAATGATGAAGAAGGAAATCAGAATGAGGGAGAAAAGAGAAGGTGAAAAAATATGATTTAGAAACCAAGGTCCATTCTGGCTCCAACACTCATGAAAACTACAGTTACCTCATGCACTGGTAGTGCTTGGAGCCAGGTATCTCCAGTTCAGCATCCATCCCTGTTGTACACTCTATGTGGTGCAGTATCTCACGGAGATTATTGTCACCTACACATTCTTCCCCTCAGCCCACCTCATGCTTCTCCTTCTGGAACTCCAACTCCATTAGAAACTCATGACCCACAGCCTAAGATCTTCACAGACACTTCAACCTCTTCCTTCCTACTCCGAAAAACAAGATCCCACTTCCTTGAAATATTCTTTACCGTTGTGGTGCAGACTGGAAAGACACTCAAAAGTTTTGACTCCCACTTCCAACCCAAATCATGACTTTTCTCTGTGCAGTCATCTCCGCCTTCTCATACCCCTCTAACCCTTCTCCCCAACTCTCTGTACCAGCTGTCGTTGGTCTCTCACACACTACACACAGGTTCAAGTCTCCACATTCTTAGAAAAGTCTTCCTTGGCCTTATAGCCACATTGGCTTACCTCATTCTCTCTATTTTTTTTTAACCAAAATGCTTACCATTTTTATTGCCCCAATATCTGTTCCCCTGACTTTTTTCTCTCTCAGCATTCTGAGTCCCTTTTGCTTGATCCTATGTGTTCATGTCCCTATGTTTCTTTATTCTTCTCTTCTCTTTCACCATGGTCTCTTTGTTTAGTCAGGTGTATCCATTCCTAAACATTCAAATTTCATTTGCAACTGCACCACAGAAGTTTTTCACACATAGAATACCTACTGTACAGATTTCTCATGAGTACTTAACATGATTAGGACACAAAATATTTAACATCATGCCCAGAACTTAGGCTTAACTCATTTTTTTTTCACTATTTAAAAGCAGGAAAAAATATTTCATACACTGATGATTATCAAATATAACTATGCCATATATGTCGATAGTGAACTTGAATTTAAAAATGAGACTATATGTAACACCTGTGTATCTGAAGACCCAAGACAAGTCCAAAACTAGAGTTTCATTGCCTTCTCATCCCTTCCCTTAGCTCTCATCCATCCCCTAAAATAGTTGCATTAATTTTCCTTAGATGTTTTCAGCTTTTGGTTGAGGAAAAATTGTCTCCCATTTATGAAACATGTCAAGCTGTACTGCTCACCATAGGCAGTACATTTTACTTGCTTAGCATCTGGGATCCACCTTCTCTCCAACTGACCCTATTCTATTTCAGGTACACATCAATTCATTCCTGAATCATTTTCTCATTTGCCCTCTGGTCTGCTCTCCCCAAGTCCAGAGTCTATGTTATTGAAGAAAGGCAATAGTTATGCAAAATGCAACTTATCTTTGTATTGAAGGAAATAATCTTTTTCCATGAACACTTCATTTTAAGATGTTCAAAATCACAGAGAGCTCTTTAATTTCCAGTCCTCTGCCTACACCTATGGTGTTATCTTTTGCAAATGTCCCTTCTGAAATTAAATCCAACAATACTAAACCCTTAATACATCATATACCTCTATGCTGCTTATGTTTTTACAAACATTCTATTTTGTTGGATTATGCTAATACAACTGTTCCACCAGAAGACCCTATATCTACTTTTAAAATTCAAAATTACTACTTTTCTCTCATACACTAAGTAAGTTCCATCATGACAGAATAATTTATCTGTGTTAGAGTAAAGCATATAAGTTTAAGATTTGACTCTTGGCTTGGCCTTTTTTTTTTAAGCTATGTGGTCCTGGGTAAAGTCTGAAGTTTCCTCACCTGAACTGGGTGAGCCTAGGGCCAGATGTCCCCTAGATCCATATCAATTCAAAACTATAAATTTGTTTAAAAGTGAGATTTCCACAGTTACTTAGGTAAAACTTATTTATCCCAGCTGCACACAGGACAGCATCACACAGTAACTGTTATCAATTAGTTTCTGCTTGTCATATTAGTCTTCTCTTTGTTTTATTCAGTGTGTAAAATGGGGGCATTAGTTGTGGACTTAGCCACTATGAAAAACTATAAAATGTAAATGCTCAAAAAACTGCAGTTATCATGAGCATCTAAAGAACAATGTAGGTGCTATTAGTCAACACCCACCCAACATTTTTGTAATATTAGTCTGTCTTCCCTACTAGATTGTGAGATTTTTAAGGAAAGACACTTTGCACTATTCTGAATCTTTATCTTCAGAATTCAATGCTGTACCTAGCATTTAGTAGTTCCCCAAAATGTGGTAGTTGAATAAATATACAAAAATAAATCTGTTGTCATGTAGATACTACTGTGTGGCAAATAAGAATTCAGCAGGCTTCCAGAACACAGAGGAACTTTTAGTAAAGATCTTTGATCAGTCTCCAGTTGCATCGAAATCATATTCATAAGTCAATGTTTTTGGTTACTACAAAACAATTTTGTGAAGGGAATTCATGGAGACCAGATAAGTCTATGATCAAATATACAGAGGTAAGAATATTTTCGGCTGTGTAACTCCTGAATCTTCTCACTTTGGAATGCCTGTCTCCATTCACATATAGCAGGCTTGTTTCCAGGACCAATTACAGTATTTGAAATTTGCAGTTCTAGAGTTTGAGGATTAGATCCTTATCCAGGATTTTCTTCTTTCTTGATGATCTAATGAGTACGGTCTTTTGGCTGCCAGTTTCTCCTACCAGTCCATGAATGACTGCTGAATATATTCTAGTATGGATCTCTTACTATTATTCTTATTTGGCACCTTATACATCTCCACATTAGAGTACTGCTTTTTTTTAAGTTGTTGGCAATTATAGTAGTGAACACAGAAAGAAAGAAAAAAACAGAAACTAATATTACTTGGGCGTCCACTACACACTAGTCACTGTGCTAGGCAATTAATATGTACTGCCTTAATTCTCACAACACAAAATCATTTACATGTGAGGACAACGAGATCCATAGAGATTATGTAACTGGCCACAAAAGTAGCACTTAACAAAATAAAATTATTAATTAAGGTTTTTGTTCCTCCTAAGATAAAACTACACTGCTTCTCTTTAACCTTATAACCTATGTTTTAACCCAAGAAAGTATTAAATAATTATGTATGCTTATTATATACAGCCTTCAAATGGGAGTAGAGCCAGAGAAATGTTAGATGTTTGATATAATTAAGCTGATTACTAAATACAATTAAAGAAAAATATTTCCCAGTCGCCATAGGGAGCCTGGGAGAGAATCCAACAAAAGTACTAACAATCAGTGTATCAAGTTCTTATTTTTTAATATACTTGAATAACACATTAAATTAATATTCAAATATTATTTTTTAATTTAAAATATTTTAATTGAAAATATTATTTTACCAAGAAATTACTTGTGCCTTTGGGTCTTCATAACTAAATCCTTCTTACCATCTATTCATTGACTCCCACTCCGTTGGACACCTCTTTGACAAAAAAGAGAAAACTAAATGAAATAGAAAACTAATTTCATGCTAGATTTAAATAAGAAATCTTTGCTCTGTAGCTCAACAAGTTCAAGTTCATATTTGGCTCCCTTGTAGAATCTTTAGAGAATTGTTTAGTTACATTGTCGGGATGCCTCTAAAATTAAGGAAATTCAAGTCAATTTAATCTAAATCTAAAAATAGCACACATGATTTATGTGGACTGACAAATTACCAGAACAAGAATATTTTATTCTATAACGATGAACAAGAATCACTTTAGCATTTGGATTACTGCCTACTGTAGGAGACATCTATCAGACACTAACCACTGATTAGATAAAATGAAACTGGTCATTGAACTGAAGATTATGAAAATTGTCTCTCATTTCTTACAGAGTGTACTGGATAGATTTTAGAATGATAATGACCTCTGATTGCTTACATATAATTGCATCTCTCATATTTCCAAGGAAGAAGAATACAAACCTATTTTTTATATTCTTTGTGAAAATATGTTTTTGGGAAGTACTCTGCTGTTTGCCTGTAAAAACAAAAGCATTATAAGTAAATTTTGCCATTCAAGAAAACAGGATATATGATCTAATTCCAGTGAAATGGTTATTGCAGGACAATATTTTTCCACTGCTTCCTAGAAAATAATAATAATGCATTGTCTTTGCATAGCCCTCAGAATTGGATGAAAATTAGGACCTAAGACCATACGAGGAACTTCATTTTGTATAGGTTTAGTAATATTTTATCAAGCTACCAAGGCTTTGAATATTAGCTGGTTATGTAAAAATGAAATAATATTTTTGCAAAATCGTTCTTTTATGTTAGAAATTCTCAAGCCCAACAGAGTAAGTGATTATCTTCCGAATACTTCACATTCCCTACACTGTTCACACTATTCACTGTCTACTTTTTTCTTCCTGTGTGGATCTGAATGAACGCATTTCTTGGTCATTCAGTTTTCACCAGAGTGGTCACCTGAAGGGATTGAAGGACTGGAGAAAAGAGGGTCAGGAATCTCTTCCCCACTTCTTTACCACTATTTAAACTACTGCTACAGTGTATTAGGTAATAATGTTAAGAAAAAAGTCTGTGCATATTCAGTGCAGATGCAAATATTTTCAAGTATCTGTGATCTTGGTGGTTAAATCCACAGGTGCAGAGTCCATGAATACAAAAGGCTGACATGCGACAACTAAATTAACTTCAACATGGCATTCATCTACTCCTTGTGCTTTTTCATCAGGGAAAAATATTTCCTTTGCTTTTTAATACATATGTTTATGGTGCTACAAATATGTAAAATAAGAGAGCTGTTGAATTTCAAAACCCACAAGCTATTTGAAAAAATTAATTCATGAGGGGCCATCAAGTGAAAAGCCTGAGTCTCCCACTGAGGTGACATAAGGCCTGGTGTTGTACTAGTCACCATCTGCCTACATGATCTTCTCCAACACTTTTATCTGCTGATACCTCAATTGTCTAATCTGTAAATCAAGAAAACTGACCATCCACAATTTTCAGAACTTGCAATTATTTGTTTGTCTACTAAATTCTGCAGTTCATATATCCATCCATATCATCTTACGATCTTATCTTAGCTCATAGAGTAGATGCTCAGAAAATATGTGTCCCTAATGAGATTCTAACTTTAATATCTTTTGCATCAATAAGGTAGGGTCAGGATCCTAGCTGAACTATCATTGAGCATAATTAGTTGCAGGCTATGATTAACATAATAATAATTAGTAAATAATTAGTACATCCCAAAGACATGGGCAATTTCAGAAAAAAGGTGGTATTTTAAGATAGAAATACTTGTCACCTGATATATGTAAGAATGATAGATACTGCTATTAGTACATCTTGGTAGCTAGATAATCTCAAATCCTACTCAAAGAGTTGCTCTCAATATCTTCCTGCAGGACATGTCCAGCCCTCCTAATTAAGGTCAAAGTCCATTTGTGGCTTTGAGGAGACCTAGATTTGCAAGAAGTTTTAAGAAAGGCTGGTTTTAAAATCCCTCTCTGCTGCTTTGAGTTGTGTGACCGTGGAACAAGAACTACGAATATTTTAAGTAGGATTATTCATCTGGGAAAGCCTAGTGACATCTACTTATGCATATACCTTAGAGAATTGTCACAAGTCTTAAAGAAGAAAGCTCAACTAGAGTATGTATAAAATCCCTGAAAGTAATTGAATTTGAACTTTTCTATTCAGCTTTTGGGTAATTCATCTTTAGAAAACTTTAGCTTGTCACATTTCTTTCAAAGATTACTGTGAAAAAATGTAAATGATGGCCACTGTAATTGCAGGCATTATTAATGGTAATTATGTAAGATACAGTATTTAAAATCTTTACAGAATTAACTGAAGAATTAAAATAGTCGGTTAGCATACCTCCATACAAAGAGAAGATGAAATCTTTGCCAAAATTTAAAATGATAACTCCAGGAAAATACTATTTTAAAACAAGTGAAATTCCACTTCATAATTGAAAGCTGAATTTTACATATCAATACAATCCAAAGTAACAAGTGTTTAAAGAATGAGCTAGAATGAACTCTGCCCTCCAGCATAAGTACCAATAACAATCTTGACAAATACTAGTAGTCAACACGCATTAGCGACTTACCTTGAACCAGAACTGTGCTTCTGTGTATTAAATATAATTTCCTTAACAACCATATTGATTCAGGTCCTCCCAGTACTTGTATTTTGCAGACAAAGAAGGCTGAGAAAGATTGGGTAACTTACCCAAATCCCAGTAAATTGAACTCTGGAGCTACAATAAGACCTCAGGCACTGGGATTCCAAAGTCAGCACTGAGAAAAGAGAGATCAGTTACTGGAATGAGTGAATGATTGAACGCACCCCTTCCACATAGAAACCTACGAATCCTGCTTCAATTTGCCTGCACATCTGAGAAACCATTTATTGAAACTATTCAATTACCAAACATTGAAGCATTAATTACAAAGGTAACAACTGCTCGATCCAGCAGAGCTTCTCTCTTAGTTGTTGTTCTATTGCTAGACACATATGGACAAACGGTGGGTGGTAGTGAGCTTTTATTCTGGTCAAACAAGAAAACTTGTATCAAACTAGCAGCAAGACCTAATGTGAGGAGACCCCTTTCTTAGCTCAGGTTTGCCTCACTGACTCTAATAGGTACTAAGCAAATTGCTTTGGCTGAGTTCCATATCCCCATCAGAAAACTAACGAATTACTGCATTGGAACCACAAAACAAAATGGCTCACAGTATTTGTTTTCTCATTACTTCTTTGGATATTATTTTAAATTATAATTGCATAATTAAATATCGAATTGTTTCTTTTTTTTTTTCTTTCAGTCAAGTGTTTTCACCAGGTTTTTTTTTTTAATTTATGTATTGCTGATTAGCTCATTTAAGATACTATTGAATTCCACTCACATATATTTCAGTGTTCACTTTGGGGCAGTTGAAAAGTAAAATTTGAATTAAATTTTATTATATTTATCTAGCATTTTATTTTGTTTATCAGTCATTGTCCATGACTTTAAAGTCAATATGCTCAGTTTACCATCTGAATATATACAAAATATAAGAATACTTTCTGTAGAGGATAATTCAGGGTTTAAAAGACTCTAACATGCTTTCTATGAACAAAATCCAGAAGAGATGCTAAATGTTCATCAAACAGATTAAATAAGCTTACCAGGGAAACAGTTAAAGAAGATTGTAAGGGTTTAAAGATGGATCTGATAAGAATTCCGCCAGAGCCCTGCTACCCAAAGAGTAACGTAAGTAACTGAAGCATTGGTATTATTAAAGCAATTGTTAGAAATGCAGGATCCAAGACCTTTCTTGGATACATTGAATGAAAATCCACAGTTATGAGATCTTTAGGTGATTTGTATCACATTAAGGTTTGAGAAGCAGTACTTCCTAACACACTACCAATATTATCTGCCTACGAAATACTGAAACCCTTAGATGGATTATAATTTAAATTTAGTAAAACTGAGGACTGAAAAAATATTTTAAATATATGTTAACTTGAAGTATATCTTTTTATTATTAGGAAATAGTATTTAGAAGTAATTCATAACTATGTTTGTAACTAAAATATGAATTGTGATCTATATATGCGTAGGTTTATATATACACTTATATATCAGGTTTTTACACATTTCCTCATCCCTGAAACTCTAGAGGAAAATTATACATCTTACACCACCAAATCTCCACTTTTACAGGGCACTTATTACCTATTAGAAACACAGCAGCGCCACCTGCTAAAGCTGCTATGGAAAAGTTAGCAAAGTCTTTTGCACTGTTTTCTTCTATCAAAGGAGTTTTGCTATAATTTTACTGTGTTGTTCACAATATTCCCAACCTCCTATGACCATTTCACCCAACATTTTTCCTGTATTTATGAAGCTTTAATATAAGAGCTAAGCTTTATCCCACCAAAACCACATGGAAAAGATCCTAAAACCAGCTTCAATATATAAATATAGTTTATATTTGTACTGTTGGCGTAGATTTAAAACTGCAAGGACTATTGTTTTAATTTATGATTAAAAAAATAAAATCAGTGTAGCAGGTGCAGCTTATTGATCAAAGAAAAGACTTCATAGCAGTGTTCCAAACACAGGTTTTTGAAGCCCAGTAGCAATTCCTTTCTTCATGCATCTGGTTTCTGTCTGTGTTTGTAAGATAAGGAAACTCTCTTTCCTCTAATTCATTTTTTAATTTAGTATCACCATTTATAAATATATTTTATCTCATAAAGGTAATTTTCTTTAATCTTTATTTTCCCTACTCAACTCTGGTTTTACACCCAGAGAAACTTCTGATCTCTTCCTCACATTATAAAAAAATTTTTTTAAAAACTCACCTCCAAAAAAAATCATTGCTATGCTTTGGGTCTTTATGTCCCCCCCCTAAGTCTCGTTTTCAAAAGTAGATAAATCTAGAATGTGTGATGCTGGGATTAAGGGTGTGTGATCACTAAACTACTACACATAAGTGATTGGTTTGGCACTGCCCTTATCCCAGTAGTGTGAATAAGATAAAAGAGGCAGAAGGCTGTTAAGCTCCCTTGTTGCCTTTGCTACCTTGCAGGTGCTGTGAACTGTTTTCCCTCTGCCACTATGCCTTGCAGCCACCCAATTATATACTGAAACCTCTATGAACTGTAAGCCAAACAAACCTTTTCCCCTTTAACTTTGAGGGTCGGGTATTTTGTCTCAGCAACAAGAGAAAAGTAACTAACAGAGGGATCAATTTAGAAACCCTCTACACGAAAGCTAGCCTAAGATACTAGAATGAAATCAATCAAAAGGACATTAGGTATCTCAGAATTTCCTCCAAAAAGCATAACATTTCCACTATTTAGCAAAGAAAATCTTTCTGTCTTTTATTCTTTTTGTTTTTGTTTCCTATAATGCCATGTACCTATGGCATCACTTAAAATGATCCACTGAGGAAACACAGTTGCCTCCCCCAAGTAATTCACCTCACAAACATTGTATGACTTCCTACTGAAAGGGAATTCAAAATAGCCTATATTTCAGATGTACATAAAAGAATATCCCTGTATCTTACTTTTAACATCATCAGCCTCTATGGACAGATAATGTTTCAGTTTTGTAAAACTTAAAACTATAAACTAAAAGGCAAAGAAAATAATTTATTTAAACAATATATACTTTCACATCTTAAAATATCAATTCAATGTTTTAAGAGATGACTAAACATAAAACACTCAGAGCACAGAAAGCAAGAAAAATTGACTTCTAAGAGCTTTTTACATAAGATTGTGCATGAGATTTTCCATTTTACCCTTCATATTGGGTTTTATTACAATAATAAAAATAGATGTACGTCCATGATATAATTAAATATGGGAAAACTAATTAAGGTTGTTGTACATTTTCAAAGAAAAATTCCACCAGCTAAAGTTAAACACACAAGGAAGACTTTACTCAGGACTATCATAAAAGCAGAGAGAGATTGAATTAAATACTGCTGAAACAAAATGTAGGAGAGAGCGCAAGCACTGAGGTCTCAGGTGGAGAACGTATTAGCAGAGTTTCAAGGGGAATGAGTTGATCAGGTCATCTGTGTTTGCCGATTGGTAATTAACTAGTTCAAACTCCCACCTTCTTCCAGAGATAGAAAGATAAGATCCAATTTTATCTGATGATTACATTTGAGAGAGATTACTCCCAGATCCTTGAGGAAACCATTTTAAGGTTCAAAAAACTGAAGAAGCTGGGAAATTTGTACTTCTAAGGGGAAAAGAAAGAAGTTGTAAGATTTATAAAGTAAGTGCTCTAAGAAAAGTGAATTCAGGAACTACAATTATGAAGAAACCTGTCTAATCAAGGTGAAGAGGTGAAGGCAGACCTGTCAGCATCTGATTATTACAGAATTTCATTAATAAGATATCATTGCTTCTGCATTCACACCATGTCAATATGAGGGCAATAAACCTAGATTTCTTTTCCTGATTCACCAACCGTGTCTAACACTGACAGAGAATTTTTAGCCGATAGTAATGTCATTATGATAATTGAACAGCCTCACAATAAGAAGATGTTGAAGGGAAACACTCATTTGAACATTAGTAATTATGAGCTGGTCAAATGAAGTCAGCTCTCTTGATGATATATAAGTGATTCTATCCTTTGTCTTTGGGTAACAATCATTATTTTTCATAAATTGCGGACACTGTATTTTATTGTGTTATGTTTAAAAAGTACACCTTGTAATAGTGTTAGATATTGCCATAAAATCCTTGCACTGAAATCATTTTTCATGAAGTGTCTGGACCATTTCTTACTCTCACTAACAAAGTGTAAGGATTCCCTTTTCTCCATATGATCAATGATATTTGTTATCTTTGGATTTTTGGTTGCTCTTCAATATGATGTTATTATAATTATCCTCACAATCGTGCAGTGATATTTCATGGTAGTTTTGATTTGCAATGCCATAATGATTACCAATGTTGATTTAAGTACTTTTTCACATACATGTTGGTTGTTTGTATGTATTCACTGGAGAATTGCCTATGCAGGTAATTTGCCCATTTTTAATTGTGTTATTTGTGTTTCTTTCTGTTCAGTTTTTCTGTTCAGTTACTTATATTTTTTCAATATTAATCTCTTAAGAGATATACAATTTTCAAATCGTTATACCTTTCTATAACTTGTCTCTGTGCTATGTTGATTATTTACTGTGCAGAAGCTTTTCAGCTTAATATAATCTCACTTGTCTATTTTTGCTTTTGTCATCTGTGTTTGGGGGTCATATATATGAAATCATTAACACGATGAACATTCAAAAGCTTTCCCTCTATGATTTCTGAAAACAGTATGAATTTCTCTCAAAAATTAAAAATTGAAGTCCTAGATGACCTAGCAGTACTACATCTGGATATATAATGAAACCTCTATGTCCATTATTCAACCAAAAGCAGATAAAAATATTTATAAAAACATCTTTTTCTGTAGTGAGCATATACAGATTTTTCACTCATCATTACACCCTGTTTAGTCATAGTTCTCCAGGAAACTATACTTTGTGCATTGTGTGTGTGTGTGTGCTTGTGTGTGTGTGTGTATACACACATATATATTAATATAAGTAATGGTAAGAAGGGATTTATTACATTGGCTTCATGATCACATAGGTTGAGAGGGTCCTCAATTGCTATGCAGAATGGAGACCCACAGAAGCCAGTAGGTATCTGATCTAAGAAGCCAAAGCCTTCAGAATGAGGTAAAGACCAAGGATGCAGTCCCAGTAAAAAGCCAAAGCCCCAAAAGTTCCTGGAGGACTGCTGGTGCAAGTCTACATCCAGAGTGTGAAGAATCTGGAATCTGGACTGTTTCTCCTTTCTTTTCATTTTTCCTATCAGAGCCCCAGCCTACCGGGTTCTGGTGCCCACATTCAGTTTGGATCTTGCTATTGAATTTTACTGACCAGACATGCCAGTCTTTTCTGAAAAAAACGCATTGCAATACACACAGAATTGTGTTTCACCTATTCTCTAGGTATTATTTAACTCAGTCAAGTTATCACCCGAAGCTATCATAGTCCCTACATACTATAACAGCTATTTGTGTAGCGTTTAAACTGTACTAGATATTATCAGCAATCTAGAGGTGATTTAAAGTATATGGAAGTATGTGCATATGCTATATGTGAATACTTTGCCATTTTATAAGAGAGAATTGAGCATCTGTGGATTTTGGTAACCTCAAAGAAGCTCATCACCAACAATCTTCCATGGCTACTGAGAGATAGCTGTATATTCCAGAATTAAAATCATAAATTTAAAGGGGCATCTGAAGATTCACATTCACTGCAGTATTACAGTAAACAAATGTGGAAATAACTTAAATACCTTTTGACAAATGATGAATAAAAAATGTAATATATATACACACACACACACACACACACACATACATGAATTGGAGTGTTATTCAGCCTTTATCAAAAAAAATCCCCCCCCAAAATTCCCCCCATTTGCAACAATATGAATACACTTGCAGGATAAGCCAGTTTTAGAAAGACAAATACTTTATTATTCAATCTATCTGATGTGTCTAAAATATCCTCAGAGAAGCAGAGAATAATAGGCCTAAGGGGCCAGGAAAGGGAGAATCAGTTTAATGAGTAGAAAATTTCAGTTACGCAGATAAATTCTAAAGATCTGTTGTATAGTGTTTGTCTTTAACAAGACCATGTTGTTCACTTCAAAATGTTAGAGGTTGCTCTTGCCACAAACAAACAAATATAAGGGAACATGATAAAACTTAGGAAATGATAAATATATTTATGACCTTGATTGTGGTGAAGGTTTAATGGGAGTATACATCTTTCTCAACTCATCAAGTTGTATACATTAAATATGTGCCTTTTTCTATAACAGTTTTGCCTGATTTAGAAAGAGAAAGAGGGAGAGAGCATATCTAAAAATACAATATCAAGAAGAAGTTTGTAATTTGCTATGTCAAAAAGCATTGCTTAATTAGCTCAGCTTTTTGTTTTGGAATTTATAATCAAATATCTTTTTAATAGTTATTTTACATCCAAAAAATAAAATTTATAGTCATAAAATCATTGCCCACAATCATGACACTTCAACAGAATGCTTCAGTAATGCTTCTCATGCTTTAAAGTTTTAGTTGATCTATGCTGGATTCACTGGAGAGATTCAAAAGTTGGATTTAGATGACAAATCTAGACATACTCTATCAGAAGGGTGGTAAAAGACAGGAATGAGGCAGAAGCATGCAAAAATCTCTCTTTATAAATAGGCATATCTAACCAAAAAAGAAAGACATGATTGAACCCAGTATGGGGGGGGCACTACAAAATATGTGACAAAGAGCTCAGATACAAGGGAGAATGACGAAGCGGGGAGAAGTAATGCAATCAGCCACAGATTTAGTCATTAAACACTGAAAACTTGCTATGTTTAATCAGATTGTCCTTTTTGCTCAAGGAATGCACTGTCTAAGAGAAATCTATTTGAGCAAATACAAATGTTTCTATAAGAAATATTTGCAATGGATATTAAAGAACAGATGCTATTTATTGAGTGCAAATAGAGGGGAAAGTCTTACTGGCAGAGGAAAGATTGCAAACAGAAGATGAAATTGTGAAAACAAAGAACATATTGAGAAAAATGCAATTTCAATGGAACACTGAATACATAGAAAAGAATAATTTGAATGGTTCTTTGGAAATAATGGATTTAATATCCTTTTCTAAATTCTTATCTTCATCTAACTTCTTACATCTTAACAGCCTTTAGGATTTAGCCTTTTCTTCTTCCCTTCTTTACTTGGTTGACCTTATTTCAACATCCAAGTTTCATCAAATGGCTCCTACAGATTAAACCCTTGCCATAAACATTCTCTTTTTTATTCACAACTTCTAGTTCCAATGGATTTCTAAATATCTCTAGCAGAATTCTCTAAATATATTTTGGAGATATTTCTATTTAAGTTTCTCCTGTTTCAACATTTTTCTCTTCATAGTTCTTACCTCGGTATCAGCATTAGCATTATCAGCTAAAATCCTAGGTTTCCTAATGTTCCCCTGCTTTTTAATTCAACTACATCCTGTCATTCATTAAGTCACATTAACTCTACCTCATAAATATTCGGCATCTATTTTCCTCTGCTTTTGCATTTCCACATCATTCTCTTAGTTCAGACCATTGGCATGCCTTCTCTAAAATTGCCTTCCTTCTCCAGTACTTTGACTGCTACAATAATCTAGCCAAATTCAACTATTTGATCATATTATCCCTCTCTTTAAAAGTTCTTCATATTGTTAAAATTGTCCTATTTGACATTTATCCATTGCAAAAATCCATTTTGAATGTTTACTGTGTCTTCGGCCTCATTCTTATCAAGGGGATAGATTTGAATATCACAGGCAAGACTCTGCTCTAACAAAGCTGACATTCTAGTGGAACAAAAATAATAGGACGAGTAGAGAAAAATACCTCACACAATCGAAGGGAACGGCAAGCACTGCAAGGGTGTACTGAAGGGAAGAGGGTAATAAGATAAAGTGTATCTGGGTATAAACTGTCTATTTCAGACTCCATTTAGGAAAATAATACTGGTAAAACATGATGGTGACTTAGATGTAGGCTGGTAACCATGAAGACGTGATTTAAAATGTCCTGAGGTTAAAAACATTTTAAGTTTCAAAGAATATCTTGAAGTTTTGAGGTATAAATTACAGGCTTGAATTGTAGGTTTGTCCAAAGAGACTAAGAAAAGAGTAACCCAAGGGTGGCTTCTTGTGTTTAATCAGAATAACGGGTGAATGAACGCGTGGTTAGCTTGAGTGAGAAATATTGCGAAGCAGCACTGAGAAGAGAAAACCCCAGATTTCTAGTTTTATTATGTTTATTTTAAAATGGACAAAAATAAACATGAAATAATGTCTCTGTAGGGTAAAAATCAAAATCATAAATAATAAACTATGAATGTGTAGTTTAAGTAAATAATATATAACTTGAAATGAGAGCTTGAAAAAATATCTCAATGTGCTTCCCTCTTCTGCATTTTCATTTCCTTTTCAGTTGGTAGGATGGGAATCACTTTTCTGTTCTCTTTTCATTGAAATGACATGCTCATTTTAATGAAAAATGTAGGATTTTGAGCTGAAACATTACTCTTTAAAATTACTATGCATAATGGGTTACTACTCTTCCATAAGAAGGATAAACTTAAGTTATTTGTAGGAAAATGGGTATGTTATGGGACCATCATGTTAAGTGAAGTAAATCAGACATACAAGCTTAAATATCATATGGTTTCCTTACATGAGAACCCCAAATTATATAAAACAAAATAAAAATAGGTAATGGGAAGTAGTAAGGTAGATTTTTCTCCAATGTGCAGGAGATCAAGAGATTGGGGAGGTTGTTAAATATATGCCAGCTCTACACAAGGAATGTAAATATATGTATTACAAACATGTACTAATAAAATAAAAAGGGAAAAAGTTATGATAATGTATCTATAATGACCAATGAAGAATCATGATTCTACTAGTTTCTTAAATGAACAGATTAAACTATGTGTTCACTAATTCAAATAATAATTCAACAAATATTTATTAACCCCTTTGCTCCAGGTTCTATCGATTTTTACATAGCCAGCTTATGAATTTTTTTGCCCAAGGCTAGACAGAGGAAGTTTATACAGAAAAAGGCAAAACCTAAATCCACATTTCTACTTAAAAATTGTGGAAGAGGAGTCACAAAAATTGTCAGACCCTTGGTGTTCTCCTCTCACCCTTTTACTCCACATTTTAGGCACTACTTTGAAGAACTTTAAAAAAAAAAAAATCCCCACATGATTGAGCTTGAGCACAGTATTTTTTTTTTTCAAACACATAAGAGAAAAATGTAAAGCCATTAGTGAAACCTCAGCCTGGGCTCAGGCCCACATTCAGTACACTATAAAAGTGAATTATAAGGGCACCAATAAGAGGTAAATAGGTAAGTAAGCAGTGTTAGGCCTTTGTGTCCTACACTTTGACTGCTGGGTGAAAGACCTCAGAGAACTAAGCTGACTGATGGCCAGGAGAGTCCTGGTTTAGAACAGAATCTGTGTCAACAGGGACCTCAAACTCAAGTCCAAATGGTCAAAGGCACAGAGTCCAGCAATAGATCCAATGCATTGGTAGTGTCCAAATTAAGATATGTGTAACTTTCTCATAGAGAAAGATAATCTTAAGGAATTCAGTTTCCAGAGTCTCAATTTTCAAAATTTGTCTCTACAAAAAAAGGTTCTACATACACAGAGAGGCTCAACAGAAGGTACAGATGATTACTAAGATAAAGTTCCAAGAAACATCAGGTCCATGAAATGTTCAGTGCCTCCAACATTATTCCTGTTAGTTTTTTGCACCATTGATCAATCACTTGTAACAAATACAAATACATGAATGCATTTTGTAATAAAATGTTTATGAGTTGATAACATGCATATAAGTACAAAAGCTCTTATGAATTAACAACAGATTATGAATTTTCTGACAACATCAGCACAATAATACTACCGTAACACTACAAGAGTTAAACTGTGAAAATTGGTCCAAGACAGTAGAATGTTGCTAATTTATTCTTTGTATTTTCAAATCTTGACTCACTGTATGACACGTACAGGCTCTCAAAGAATGGTTGCCTCAAGTAAGGAACCAAGGACCCCCGAGGAGGTCTCTCCAGCTGCCTGCTCAGGCCCACCTGGTGGGTGTGTGACCTCCCTGACTGCGTGCCACCAGATCTAATAAGGAACCAAGGACCCCGGAGGAGGTCGCTCCAGCTGCCTGCTTGGGCCCACTTGGCAGGTGCGCAACCTCCCCAACTGTGCGCCACCAGATCCAGTAAGGAAGGTAGCTGCACAGGTGCCCTTGAAACAGCCCCACGACCGGCTACCCCCCTCATTCTCAAACCTCCTGATTGGGGGCCAGTTCTTGGACCCAGTCTGCAGAGGCATAGTTGGTAATGAAGGGTAGGTTTCTGAGCTCCCAACTTTGAACATCTTTAAAGTAAGGGTAGGGGAAATCTGTAATAGAACTGAGTGGAATTCAACCCTGTGGTTTGGGAAACTCAAGTTAGGCCTTGTGGACTGAGGTCAGTCTGAGTCATGGGGACCTGCCATTGGCTAGCCAACATGAGGGGATTCAGTTCTGCATATGTCTGTACATGTGGTATAGTATGACAACAGAGACATAGTCTGAAAGAGGCCCTTCAAATTCTTTTTTCTTTTCCTCATTCCACCCTAAAATTTCTTTCTTTTTTCTCTCCTCTCTTCCAACTCAGTCTCTTCTCCACCATATTATCCCTCATCTCCCTTTTTATTCCTGCTCCTGTCCTAACTCAGACTTCTTCTTTTATTATTTTTTCTTTTTTTTTTCTTTATGTTCTTTTCTCCTGACATTTTACCTCACTCATGGTTACATAGCTTCAAGGGAAGGCAAGCCCCTGTTACTGTTAAGGGGATATATTCTTGTCCTTATTCCTGCACTCTGTCTATCCCCTCTGAAGTGAATAGCTTCATAAAGAAAGTAAGGTCATTCTACATCCTCTGGTTTCACTTCAAACTTTCTCCAGTTCTTTCACTTATCTACTCCTCTCGTCCTAACTCAGTCTAACCCCCCATCCTAAATGGTAAAGTTGCTATATTGAAAAGTGTATTTATTGCAAAGATATTTTGGGCTGCTTCTTGATATTAATTTAATTCACATGGTTTAAAGGTGATAGATTAATGACTACCACAAGTGGTCACTTTGCAAGCTGTGCTTGATCCTATTTGGCTGCTGAATGTATCAATTGGGATAAAGAATTGTGATTGATTTACTGAGTTGTTTTCTCTGATATTATGAAAAGGAGGATATCTATGAGTCATTAGAGACTCAAAAGCTAAAATGCAACTATATCAGGAAGATTTAATACCCAGAAATTAAACCAAGGACAACCCAACAACAAAAATAAAAATGAGAAAACACTTAAGCAAGACACAAAGACAGACTTCTAGTTCACCAATGGCAAACAATAGGACAAATGAGCATGAAAAGTCTGATAGTGAACCAGCAGGACACCATGGACCCATAGCACAGGAGGTAACAAAACGGATCAATCAGGCTCTAGAAAAATTCAAATCAGAAATAATTACCCAGGTAACCATAGAGATTATAAGCAAAATGGAAGTCATGATTAGAGACTCTAGAACACAAACTGACAAAAAAATAGATGAGCTCAAGACGATGATAGAAGCCGTGAAGACTCAGCATAACAAAAAATGGAAACAATATGCCCCCAACAGAGGAAAGAAATGGAATCCATAAAACAGATTCAAACATATATCCAGGAGATTAAAACTTCTACTGGAAGTGTATGCAACAGAATAAAAGATCGTGAAGATAGAATTTCAGATATAAAAGGTAGGATTGCAGTCAGTGACCGTGAAAAAAGAGGTCTCTCAAAGACAGTAAGGGATCATGAGAAATCGACTTCTAGATGATGCAAAGAAAAATAACATAAGACTGATAGGAATTCATGAAATAGTAGGAGAAAACACAAATGACTTTAAAAAGCTCTTCACAGAATTAATGACAGAAAACTTCCCAAACAGAAGGGAAGAACTAGAAATACAAATAAGTGAGGCATGTAGAACTCCAACTAGCCACAATCAAAAAAATCTACACCTAGACATATAATAATCAAGATCCCAGAAATCCAACAGAAAAACAAAGTACTACAAGCAGTAAGAGAAAAGAAACAAATCACATGCAAAGGAAAGTGCATTAGAGTCACAGCAGACTTTTCAACACAAACCCTTAGGTCAAGGAGAGCATGGAGTGAGGTATTCCAAGGCCTAAAAGAAAATAGCCTCCAACCTAGACTGATGTATCCTGCAAAACTCTCTTTCAAAATAGACGGGGAAATAAGATACTTCCACGACAAAGAACACCTGAGAAATTTCATGAACACCAAAACAGCACTACAAGTAATTCTAAACATTATTCTAGAAAAGGAAAATGAAGGTCACAATACCATGAGGCCCAACAGACCAAATCAAATAGTCAAGGCAAGAAACTAAAAGGAGAGGGGAGAAAAAGTAAAAAGAGTCAACAAAAGGACAATAACAGGACAATAATAAGTCAGAACATATCAGTTATAACCATCAATGTTAATGGCCTCAATTCACCAATCAAGAGAAAAAGATGGCAGAATGGATTAAGAACCAAAATACAACAATATGTTGTATACAAGAAACACACCTAGTGCAAAAGGAAGACCATGGACTGAAAGTGAAAGGATGGAACACAATTCTCCACATGTCAGAAGCCCAGAAAAAAGCAGGGGTAGCAATCTTATTCTCAGACAAAGTAAATTTCAAACCAAAACTCATTAAGAGAGGCAAAGAAGGGCACTACATCCTTGTAAAGGGAACAATTCAAGAGGAAGAGTTGACAATCATAAACATATATGCACCAAATATAAATGCCCCCAACTATATAAAACAAATATTAAGTAACATGAAAAACCAAATGAGCAACAATACAATTTTAGTGGAGGATCTAAATACCCCACTATCACAAACTGACAGATCATCTAGGAAGAAAATCAACAAAGAAATAATAGAAGTGAACCAAGTTTTGGAACAAATGGACTTAATAGATGTCTACAGAGTATTCCATCCCACAAAATCAGACTATACATTCTTTTCGGAAGCACATGGATCATTCTCCAAGATAGACCTCATATTGGCTCACAGAACAGGTCTGAATAAATGCAAAAGAATTTAAGTCATCTCCTGTATATTATCAGATCATAGTGCAATCAAGCTGGAGAACAATAGCACAAGAAACTGTAGAACTTCACAAGCACATGGAAACTCAACAACACTCTCCTTGACAATCAATGGATTACAGAGGAAATTAAAGAAGAAATTAGACAGTTTTTACAAATAAATGAAAATGCCAATGCATCATACAGGAATCTATGGGACAAAATGAAAGCAGGTCTATGGGGAAAATTCATAACATTGAATGCCCACACTAGGAAAACAGAGTGGGCTCAAATAAACAACCTAATGATGAAACTTAGACTCCTAGAAAAACAAGAGCAAGAAAAACCCAAACTTCGAAAAAGAAAGGAAAATATAAATATCTGAGCAGAAATCAATGCAATGGAAACTAAGAAAACGATACAAAAAATAAATGAAACAAAGAGCTGGTGTTTTGAAAGAATAAATAAAATTGACAAATCCTTAGCTAATCTTATCAAAAAAAGGAAAGAAAAGGCTCAGATCCATGCAATCAGAAATGAAAAAGGCAAAATCACAACAGATCCAAAAGAAATCCAAAAGATCATTAATACCTACTTTGAGAACCAGTATTCCAATAAAATGGAAAACACAGAAGAAATTGACAGATTTTTAGATACTTATGAATTACCAAAGTTGAACAAAGAAGATAAAAATATTTTAAACACCCCAATTACAGTCAGTGAAATTGAAAATGTAATTAAAAATTTACCAAAAAAGAAAAGCCTAGGCTGTGATGGATTCACTGCTGAATTTTACAAGACATTTAGAGAAGAACTACTGCCATTACTCTTGAAACTTTTCAATGAAAATGAAAGGGAAGCTAAACTCCCAAATTCATTCCTGGAAGCAAGTATCACTTTGATTCCCAAACCAGGGAAAGATACAACTAAAAAAGAGAAATACAGAACAATCTCCTTAATGAATATAGATGGAAAAATCCTTAATAACTCACTAGCAAACAGAATACAGAGGACATCAAGAAGATCAAACATCCTGACGAAGTCGGATTTATTCCAGAGATGCAAGGGTGGTTCAACATATGAAAGTCAATAAATGTAATACATTATATTAACAAAGTCAAGGACAAAAACCATATGATCCTCTAAATAGATGCAGAAATAGCATTTGATAAAATACAACACTCATTAATGATAAAAACCCTGCAAAAAATGGAATAGATGGTCTATACCTCAATTTAATAAAGGCTATCTATGAAAAACCAACACCCAAAATCATATTAAATGGCCAAAAAATGAAAACCTTCACGTCAAAATCAGGAACAAGACAAAGATGCCCACTATCACCACTCCTCTTCAACATAGTTCTGGAAATATTAGCCACAGCAATTAGACAAGAGAAAGAAATTAAAGCAATAAAGATAGGAAAGGAAGAAGTTAAACTGTCATTGTTTTCTGATGATATGATGTTCCACATTGAAACCCAAAAAATTCTACCAAAAGACTTCTAGACTTAATTGACAGATTCAGTAGAGTATCTGGATACAAGGTGAACACTCAAAAATCAATAGCCTTCTTATACACAAATAACAGACTCACTGAGAGAGAAATAAGAGAAAAAAATTCCTTTTACAGTAGCGTCCAAAAAAATGAAGTATCTAGGAATCAATCTAACCAAAGAAGCAAAGATCTCTACACTGAAAATTACAGCACTCTGAAAAAAGAAATTGAAGAGAATATTTAAAAATGGAAAGTTATCCCCTGCTCCTGGGTAGGAAGAATCAACATAGTGAAAATCACCATACTACCAAAACTGCTATATACATTCAATGTGATGCCAATTGAAATTCCAACACTATATTCCACAGAACTAGAAAAATGAATCCAAAAATTAATTTGGAACCATAAGAGACCTAGAACAGCAAAAGCCATCTTAGGCAACAGACACATGGCAGCAGGTATAACAATTCCAAATTTGAAACTATACTACTAAGCCACTGTGTTAAAAACAGCATGGTACTGGCAAAGAAACAGGCTGGAGGATCAGTAGAACAGACTGGAAGACACAAAAACAACTCCAGATGTACTCAGCTACCTTATCTTTGACAAAGGAGCTGACAGTCCCCACTGGAGGAAAGATAGCCTCTTTAATAAATGGTGTTGGAAAAACTGGATTTCAACCTGCCAAAGATTAAAACTAGCCCCTTATCTTTCGCCATGCACTAAATTAAAATCCAAATGGATTAAAGATCTAAATATTAAAACAGAAACATTAAACTTGCTGGAAGCTAAGTTAGGCAGAACTCTAGAAGACATTGGCATAGGAAAAGACTTTATGAACAAATCCTCAGTAGCAAGGGAACTAGCAGATAGAATCAACAAGTGGGATCTCATCTTATTAAAAAGCTTCTGTAGTGCAAAAATAAATCAGCAGAACTAATCAGACAACCTACAATGTGGGAAAATTTTTTTACCAGCTGTTCCTCCGACAAAGGACTATTATCAAGAATATATAAAGAATTCTAGACAATCAGCCCCCCCAAATATAAAGACCTGATTCAAAAATGGGCATCTGAAATGAACAGACATTTCTCAGACAAAGGAGTAAAAGCAGAAAGTAAATATATGAAAAAATGTTCTACATCACTGGTCATTTGAGAGATGCAGATAAAAACAACACTGAGATTCCACCTCACCCCACAAAGAATGGCTGCTATCAAGAAATCACACAATAACAAATGTTGGCGGGGTTGTGGGGAGAAAGGAACCCTTCTCCATTGTTGGTGGGAGTGCAGACTGGTACAACCACTAT
Organism: Fukomys damarensis; assembly: GCF_012274545.1. NCBI lineage: Eukaryota > Metazoa > Chordata > Mammalia > Rodentia > Bathyergidae > Fukomys > Fukomys damarensis. Next base: position 33,525,493 of record NW_022900947.1, on the reverse strand, counting down.
GGAAATCAATATCAAAATACTTCAAAGAGCTTGGACTGGAGGTTCCATTTGACCCAGCCATCCCTCTGCTGGGTATCTTTCCTAAAGAACTAAAAGAATCACATCACAGAGAAGTATGCACACCCATGTTTATAGGGCACAATTTGTAATAGCTAAAACTTGGAAACAGCCCATTTGCCCATCCTTTGGAAACTGGATGAAGAACATATGGTTTTTCTATAAAATTGAATATTACTCAGCCATAAAGAATGAGAAAATAGATTCATTAATAGGAAAATAGATACATATGGAAGATATACTCCTAAGTGAAATAAATAAGGCACACATGTGTAAATACCAAATAGTTTCTCTGGTGTGAATAATCTGCCATAATACAGAAGGTCCTAATAAGATTATTGACATTGAGAAATGGGAAGAAAGGAGGTAAAGGTGTAGGGAAGGTGGGATGGGTAGGGGAAGGGTAATAAGGGAAAAGAAAAAATGTGAGATAATGAAAAGATGGAAATAAAGTGTTTGTAGATGGGGAGGGGAGGAGGGGGTGAAGGGAGGTCAGGGACAAACGGAAAAAATGAGAACCAAGACCTGTCATGTCTGAGGTACAAGATCCCCACAATGAATGTAACTGTACTGTATCCCTAAAATGTACCAATAAACTCAATTAAAGCTGAAAAAAAAGAATAGTTGCCTCATGAATGACCAAATAAAATCAAACACTAACTTTCTCTTATTATTGTGGAATTTTGTAAGAAATGTTTTTAAAATATGCAGTAAGGAAGAAAGAGGTTTTATTTCTTGCTGACCCCGGCATTGAAGAATTCAGTTGTATTTCATGGACCTCATCAAATATATATGCATCAAATGTAAAATAAATCGGTTTACATAGTAACCTCTGACTCCCTTTGTAACTCTAATTTGACACATAATTTTTATTCTAAAATGTTTAATACATACTTGAGAAGAAAATGTATGTGATATATAAAGCCATTGAAAAAATATATCGTACGTAATAAAGTGTAGGGATGTTGGAAGAATAGAGGATATTTTAAATGATTCATTCAAAAACATTTGAATGCATTCAAAAACATTTGAATGAATGAAGCAAGATCAATTTTTCTTGGGGATAATTCAAATCTTTGATAACCTAATTATCTGCTATAGCTGTTTGAAAAAATAGAATTCAAATGATATACAAAGTGTATATTGCTTCTTGGTGGGATACATGATGTAATAAAAATTATGGTGAACATTTAAATTTCAAAATATTTATTACAGTAAAAGACACCCTGTCATTTATCCCCTCAAAATAATTGCCTCGCTTCAAACACTTACACAAAGGTATCCCATCATTTGTGCCATTTTCTGAAGGAGCTCTGAAAGTCTTTTTTTTTGTGAGTGTCTTTAGGTGTCCTGTCATGGCTATCTCTAATTCCTGCATCCATTCAAAATGTTTACCTTTTATAGGAAAAGACTTTATGAACAAATCCTCAGTAGCACGGGAACTAGCAGAAAGAATCAACAACTGGGATCTCATCTTACTAAAAAGCTTCTGTACTTCAAAAGAAACCATTAGCAGAACTAAGAGACAATCTACAATGTGGGAAAAAATTTTTACCAGCTGTACCTCAGACAAAGGACTATTATCAAGGATATATAAAGAACTCAAAACAATCAGTCCCCCCAAATATAAAGACCCGATCCAAAAATGGGCATCCGAAATGAACAGACATTTCTCATACAAAGAAGTGAAAGCAGCAAGAAAATATATGAAAAAATGTTCCACATCACTGGTCATTCGAGAGATGCAGATGAAAACAACACTGAGATTCCACCTCACCCCACAAAGAATGGCTGCTATCAAGAAATCACACAATAACAAATGTTGGCGGGGTTGTGGGGAGAAAGGAACCCTCCTCCATTGTTGGTGGGAGTGCAGACTAGTGCAACCACTATGGAAATCAATATGGAGATACCTCAAAGAGCTTGGACTGGAGGTTCCATTTGACCCAGCCATCCCTCTGTTGGGTATCTTTCCAAGAGAACTGAAAGAATCATATCACAGAGAAGTATGTGCACCCATGTTTATAGCGGCACAGTTTGTAATAGCTAAATCTTGGAAACAACCTATTTGCCCATCCGTTGGAAACTGGATAAAGAAGTTGTGGTTTTTCTATAAAATGGAATATTACTCAGCCATAAAGAGCGAGAGAATAGATTCATTCATAGGAAAATGGATACATATTGAAGATATACTCCTAAGTGAAATAAATAAGTCACACATGTGTAAATACCGAATAGTTTCCCTGGTGTGAATATTCTGCAACAATGCATAAGATTCTAATAAGATTACTGACATTTAGAAATGGGAGGAAAGGAGCTAAAGATGTAGGGAAGGTGTGATACGTAGGGGAAGAACAAAAAGGGAAAAGAAAAAAATGTGAGAGAATGAAAAGATGAAAATAAAGTGTTTGTAGATGGGGAGGGGAGGAGGGGGTGAAGGGAGGGCAGAGGTAAGGGGAAAAAAATGAGAATCAAGACTTGCCATGTAAAGGTACATGATCCCAACAATGAATGTAACTGTACTGTATCCCTAAATGTACCAATAAACTCAATAAAAAAAAAAATGTTTACCTTTCATAGTCATTTTGACTTTCAGGAAGAGCTAGAAATTGCACACTACCAGATTCAGTGAATGGAGTAGCTGAAGACATACCATACTGTTTTTACAAGCTTGACTTTCAATTGGGTGGCACTTGACAGCAGCAGTCACCATATTCTTTATCACACTTATTTTTTTTCAGCTTTTATTGAGTTTATTGGTATATTTTAGGGATACAGTACAGTTACATTCATTGTTGGGATCTTGTGCCTCTACATGACAGGTCTTGGTTCTCAGTTTTTCCCCTTGTCCCTGCCCTCCCTTCATCCCCTCCTCCCCTCCCCATCTACAAACACTTTATTTCCGTCTTTTCATTACCTCACATTTTTTTCTTTTCCCTTTTTACCCTTCCCCTACCCATCCCACCTTCCCTACACCTTTAGCCCCTTCCTTCCCATTTCACAATGTCAGTAATCTTATTAGGATCTTATGTATTATTGCAGTTTATTCACCAATGAGAACTTTCAGAACTGCTTCAGATAGGGGCAAGAATTATGGGATAGATATTCTTGAATTGAGGAGAATATTTTTGAGGAGGATTAATAACAATGTGTCTTTTACTGTAATAATTTGTTTAGAATTTAAACATCACCACATAATTTGATCACCCCTTGTGTTTCTATTAGGACATATGATTTATTTTGGTTTTTGTTGTTGTTACTTTGTTTTGTTTTTATTTCTATACACAGTAATATCATATCTGAAAGAAAATCTATTTACATTTCTATATACAAAGAAGCATTAACCTTCAAAATTGGCAGGGTATGTTACTCTGCTTGGCTGACATAACAAACTACCACAGAAGAGGTTGTTTAAACAATAGAAATGTATTTTCTTCCCATTTCACAGGCTACAAATTCAAAATCAAGATGTTGGCAACTTTGGCTTCTCCCAAGCACTCTCTTTTTTGCTACAAGACAGCCTTCTTTTCACTCTGCACTCACATGGGCTTTCCTCTGTGTGTGCACAGAGAAACATCTCTGGTGCCTTTTCTTATTCTTAGAAGTACACTGATCCCTTCATATTAGGGCCCTATCCTTAGAACTCACTTGACCTTAATTACTTTCCTAAAGGCTCTGTTGTCTAAATGTAATCACATTGGGATTTAGGGCTTGTAACATTAGAAATTGAGGAGGGGACACAATTCAATATATAATATATGGTACTTTAAGAATAAATGAAAACATAATAAAAATACATAACATTTAACTGTACACCAAAACTATTTTGAAAACCTAATATTTATCAATTTAATCCTCTTTTGTATTAAATAGTCTTTGGGTTGCATACTATGATCATCACTATTTGATGTAAGAAGACAATTTGGGGCACATAGATGTTAACTTACCCAAGTTTACCTTGCTAACAAGAAAGGACATTGCTAATAGACCCAGGATTCAAACTCTTCATTCCACACACATGCTTGTCAATGTATCTTGTAAAATCTTCAATCAGTTTAAAGTTGGGTTATTGAAGCCCAACTTGATCATCAGCTTTATGAAGAGAGAGGCAGTCAATACAAACCACTATGTCATATTGAGGCTCATTTGATTTTAAGTAGAAGAATTTCATTCACCTGTTTGAGTCATAAGCAAAAGACTTCCTAGGGGAAAAAAATCAGCTGCAAAATGCTTTGTGTTCCTGCATTGGCTCAACTAGTGTACATATAGTGTAGATACAGTTGCCCATCTGAACAATTTACAGGAGATGCTTCACAGGGAATGTTTACACCAGCATGCTGTGTTCAAGAAAGAGTAGGTAGAATAAGAGAGAAACTGAAGCCATGAGGACACCGCTTCATAGAGCTGGCTTGGATCCTTAGTGTCTAGTTTGTTAATAAACTCATCTGAATAATTCACCAAACATTAGGACATATGACATAAACATATCTCAAATTTGAAGGCATTTGAAAGTATAGTGTAAATGGACAATAAGTGGCAAAAAATGCTAGAAATGAAAAACGGCAATCTTCAAAACCAGAGAACAGAAATTCTTTTGTTTTCCAAAACTTGACCTATTCAGACAGTAAATGGAAAAAAGAGTTGCCTTCCATCACTTCATCAAACACAATTTTGTTTTTAAGTCACTTGTATTATTTTGTTTGGATATTAATTCTCAACATTAAATCCTAACTGAAAAAGTGCTTAAATATCTGTGGTTCTTTCCATCTCATGGGCCATTGGGCTAGGATTCCCATCAAAACTGAAATACTGCTTTTTTGTTGTTTGAGACATTATCTTAATCTCAAATTATTCAGTGTGAGTATCACCTCATTAGAAACAGCCCCATTTACCCTGTTGATTGATATTTTATGATGATAATTTTTAAAATATATTAGAAAAAATGTGAGATAATGAAAAGATAAAAATAAAGTGTTTGTAGATGGGGAGGGGATGAGGGGGTCAAGGGAGGGCAGGGGTAAGGGGAAAAAATGAGAATCAAGACTTGTCATGTAGAGGTACAAGATCCCACCAATGAATGTAACTGTACTGTATCCCTAAAATGTACCAATAAACTCAATTAAAGCTGAAAAAAATATATTAGAATAAGTATCACTTAATTTAGTCTCTTTTCACTCAAAATTTTTTATGTTTTAACTATCTTCTACTTTTTACATTTTTGTTGTCTCCTTCAAAAATAATATGATAAAATCTCCTTTTGAGAAAATCTGTATAGAATAGAAGCTGATTTTGTTGTTGTTGTTGTTGTTGTTGTTGTTGTTGTACAAGGTCTTGATATATAGTTCAGGTTAGTCATGGACTCACTATGTAGCTGAGTCTGGGCTTGAACTCATGGCAATCTTCCTGCCTCAGCCTCTACAGTGCTAGTATTACAAGTAAGTGCCACCATGCCTGACTTAGAAGCTGATTTTTAAAATAAATATTTACTAAATTAGATTGCAGATGAAACAACAGAAGCCATGGCAATGATTTGTGAATGACTGATAATTATACCTCATTACATTACTCCGTTATGTACTTAAAAATCTAGTATTATTTTTATTACTCCATTATATTTAGATTTTCAAAATAAAAGATACATATAACTGTGACAAATATATAAACAAAGCTAAAATTTAATAGTGATTTTAAATTTTTTAATGTTACACTAAATACATTGCAGGTGCAACTCTAGTCCAAGGCTTTCACACTGAACTACATCCACTTCCTATTTTTCATTTTCCAGACAGGGTCTCAACAAGGCACTAAGTTGCCCAGACTGGGTTTGAACTTGTGATCCTCCTGCTTCAGCCTCCCAGCTGGGATTACTGGCATGCTCCACCACACTCAGCTTGCTTGCTTGCTTGCTTTCTTTCTTTCTTTCTTTCTTTCTTTCTTTCTTCTATTTTTAATTGAGTTTATTGGTACAATCAAGGTATACAATACAGTTACATTCATTATTGGGATCCTGTACCTTTACATGATAGGTCTTGATTCTCATTTTTCCCCTTACCCCTATATTTATATAAAAAGACCAATAATAGCAGTATGTTATGCAACCATAGCAGCAACAGCTTTTCCAGGTTCTGCAGTCATCTGAACAAAATTATAGACATTCAGCACATTCCATTAAAAAAACAAAAAAAGAAAAGAATAATATCCAGAAAACAGCAAAGTTCTGTTGCTGTTGTGGTACCTGGCACCATTTTTTTTATTAGCATCTTAATCATCATCTGGAAAGAGAACGTTCTAGAGTAACATCATTAAAAATAGCTCTGATAAAGCACGGTCCCTACTATCATAAAGCAAGTACAAGATATTTTACATTCACAGAGGTATGATACAGTACCGTCCTACATCAATAATACTAGAATCAGTTTTGGTTTGAAATTTACTTTGTCTGCACATAAGATTACTACCCCTGCTTTTCTCTGGGCTCCTGTCCCATGGAGAATTGTTTTCCACCCTTTCACTTTCAGTCTATGGGCTTCTTTTTGCACTAGGTGTGTTTCTTGTATACAACATATTGTTGGACTTTGCTTCTTATTTCATTCTGCCAATCTATTTCTCTTGATTGGTGAGTTGAGGCCATTGACATTGATGGTTATAACTGATATGTACTGACATTTTTTTTTTCTTTTTTGGTGCCAGGGATCGAACTCGGGACCTTGTGCTTGTAAGGCAGGCAGTGAATAACCACTAAGCTAAATCCACGGCCCTAATATCTTTCTTTCTAATAGCAGTTAGATATCATTATAAATTTCAACTTCTCTTTTTTAAAACAAATCTTAATCATAAGCATTTTATGCAAGCTCTCGGTAGCAGAAGAAGCATATAAATTATTTAAAGTTAAAAGACTTTTAAAAGAAAAAGATGTATGCCTTGAGAAGGATACTGTTTTCTAGTGTTTTAATTTTTATTTGTTCTTTTAAATTCTCTTTTTGTTTTGTTAGTTTTCCAATTTTTAGAATAAAAAACTAGAGGTCAAATTCTCACACAGAGTGAGTTTAAAAGTTTTGCTAGTTCAATATGCACTTTGAGTTCAAAAGTTCTGCATTTATGTCTGTTGAACAGCCAAGTGTCCAAGAATAAATAATTGCCCAAAGAGAGGGTGACTAAAGTTGAGGATGGCTCATCCCCGAATCCATGCTATTTGGTTAGGAATGAAAAATATTTCCCCTTCCTTTTTGTAGGACTCTATCAATCACTCATCTTCTGCTTTTGTTCTGTTTCCCTCCCACTCCTACCCTACCTTCCCCTTTGCTCCTGAAAGTGAAACTACTGGCTGTACAAATTGGAGCCAAATATCCCTGTCTTATATTGAGTGTTGCTTTCTATAGCAGTATGGGCTAGGAGCCCATTTGCTGACCTAGGGAAATATCAGAGGCAAATATTTACTGTGTGCTTTGCTGTTCTGTGAAGTGGGGGTGAAATCGTGGACAAAACCACCAGAGCCCCTGTTCCGAGGAGTGAGTGGTCCAGCCATGTAGGAAAATAACAAAAACAGTAAATGAGGAAGGTAGGAATATGTCAAAAATTATAATGATATGCAACTAATTAAAATAAGTAAAATGATACTGTGTCTATAGAACCTGTAATTTAGTCTTTTTTTGTGCCTTCTACACCTTTCAGAAGGTGGAAAGGTGAGTGGCCTTTATATTTCTCCATAAATTGTTAAATACATTAAAGTTTCTTCAAGTGTATGGTATAGAAAATCCTGAAAGAGTGTGAAAATAAACAATTGCAAATTTTTCTCATAAATCACATTTATTGTTTGATTGACTGATTGATGTGTTATAACTGCTCAGGGACAGAGTATGACTTATTAGGCTTTTCCTTCTTGGTCATAAATGACTTCTACATAACTTTAGACACAGCTGCAACATAAGAAGAAAGGAGAAAGATCCATGAGATATAAATATATACATTTCAAAACTGCCCATTTCTATCACCCAAGAAAATTCTTGTTTTCTCACCTGATTTCTTAAATTAATTCTATTGGTACATTTAATGTATACAATATAACAGCATTCATTGTTGGAAATTTGTATCTTTACATAGTCAATCTTGGTTCTTATTTTTCCCCATTCCCCTTCCCTCCTTTCAACCCCTCCCTCCCTATCTACAAAGACTTTGCTTCCATTATTCTTCATTTTCTTGTATTAATTTCACTCCCTTCTTTACTTTCCCCTACTCCTCCCATTTCCCCTTCCTCTTTGTCCCCGTTTCTTCCTTTTGGTCTCTGTCTCCATAAGGGAGTAGCATGGCCACTTCAAGCTATAAGGAATCTGAGAAGAAAACACAAAATGGTCATAGTAAGTACACATCAATCAAGACCTATTACCAAGAACCTTCGGATTTTCTCCGTGTATAAAATCAGAAGACTTAGAAAAAAAAAAGTGGTAAAAGATAAACATTTAGTAGACAACCAAACATAACTTCCACTTACTGATTTTTTATTGTACGTATTTATGGGATACAAGATTCTCAGATACATGTGAATATCATTTATTGATTCAATTGTTATTTAACATCTCCACCATCATATATATAAATTGCTATGATAAAGAACATTTAAAAACTAGTCCTTTAGCAATTTTTAATCATGCAGTACATTATCAAATACAGCCACCAAGTTTTACAATAGATCAGCAAAGCTATCTAATTGAAACTTCTGTCTTGAACATCTCCTCCACCCTATAATCACCATTTATTTTACTCCTTACTTCTATGATTTTCAGTGGTTTAGGCTCTATATGGATATGCGATCATACAATGTTGAGGTAAAGTTTGTGTCGATTTAATTGGCTTGGGAGCTATCTAGGGAATGGGCAGGGCACACTTCTGTGTGTGTCTGGATAGGACACTGAGGCATGACTTTGGGTAATATATTTGGTCTCTGTTATGACCTGGGTTTGATGTCCCCCCAAAGCCTCAGGCAGTCACAGCTGGGGCTTTTCCTGGTATTGATTGGTGGTGTAATGCTAGACTCAAGGGTACTAGGATTTAGGGTGTGGATGGTAGCCACCCTAAGTAGTCTGTATAAAATGAAAGGGCCACAAAGACTCTGTTGAGGTCTCCTCCCTTGTTCCCTTGTTGTTTTTGCTACCACTTGGGTGCCATGAACTGTTTCTCTTCTACAATGCCCCTTTGCCATGTGCCACTCTGCCTTGGAGCCAGCCTATTATGGACTGAAACCTCTACAAGTGTAAATCGAATAGATTTTTCCTTCCTTCACTTTGGGTGTTAGGTACTTTGTCTCAGTAATGAGAGGAAAGCAACTAAGACAATTCCTCTTTTCTTCCTGTCTGGCACTATTTTCCTGCTCAATTAACCAGCTACCACGAAATAAGCATCTTTGCTACAATATGCCCTACCACCCTGATATTTTTGCTCTGGAGCCAGCTAACTGTGGACTAAATCCCCTTCAAACATGAGCCAAATTAAACCTCTAGTGCTTTAAATTTGGAGGTATCTGGTCTTGAGTCCAACATTAGGAAAGCTGACTAATACACGCAGTATGTTACTTTCTGTGCCTGACTTGTTTCACTCAATATTCGCTTCATGTTCACCCCTAACTTTTGTGTCTCATTTTGTATAGGGCAATAGTATACCACTGTGTGTGCATATCACGTGCCATTCTCCGGTAGATGGACACCTAGCCTGACTCCCTTTCTAAGCTATTGTAAGTGATGCTGAAATGAAAGTCGCAATGGAGACATCTCTGACTCACTGTCCTTCGGAAATATATGTCCAATGCAGAGACTGCATGGTCATATGGTAATTCCATTCTTCAGGTTTTAAGGAACTTTCATATTGTTTTCCATAATGGCTGCTCTAATTTACATTTGCAATAACAGTGTGCAAAAGTTCTGGGTTTTTCTCTTTTTTTAAATCTTCAACAACACTTGTTATATTTTATCTTTATGGCAGTACCTATTCTTATTGCAGTTATGTGGTTTTAATTTGCATTTTACTTATGATTACTGATGCTACATATACCTGTAGCCATTTTTATATATTCTCTTGAGAAGTAACTATTTGTGGCCTCTGCCCACTTTTTTAATCAAGTCATTTTTGGCATCAATTTAAGATTTTATGCATTTTGGATATTAACCTTTCATCAGATATATGGTTTAGAAATATTTCATCAGATATATGGTTTAGAAAAGAAATACACAAAAATCAGGAGCATTTCTATTCACTAACAATGAACTCTCAGAAAGTAAGTACTTAGCAGTAAATTTAATCACATCAATTTTAATTAATCATAATTTTCACACTTTAAGAAGAAATATACTGCCTCAGCATGAGAACTAGCACAAAGAATCAACAACCAGGATCTCATCTTTTTATAAAGCTTCTTCACTGCTAGAGAAATAACAAGCAGAGCTAAGACACAACCCACATGTGGGAAAAAATTTTACCATCTATTCCTCAGACAAAGGTTTACTATCTAGAATATATAAAGAAGTAAAAAATAAAATCAGACCCCCCCAAATAGAAAGACCCGATTCAAAAATGGGCATCTGAAATGAACAGACATTTGTAACAGCAGCAAATAAGCATATGAAAAAGTGCTCCACATCACTGGTCATTTGAGAGATAAGATGAAAACAACTCTGAGATTCCACCTCACCCAGAAAGAATGGCTGATATCAAGAAATTAACCAATAACAAATGCTGGCAGGGTTGTGGGAAGAAAGGAACCCTTCTCCATTGTTGGTGGGAGTGCAGATTGGTGCAACCACTGTGGAAATAAATGTACATATACCTCACACAACTAAGATTAGAAGTCCCATTTGATCCAGCTATTTCTCTGGTGAGTATCTTCCCAAAAGAATTAAAAGAATCATACCACAGCGATATATGCTCACACATGTTTATAGCAGCACAGTTTGTAATAGCTAAAACTTGGAAATAACCCAATTGCCCATCACCTGGAGACTGGATAAAGAAGACTCTTCTTTTTTTTATATAAAATTGAGTAATACTCAGCCATAAGAAAAGAAACTAGAGATATTTATACCTAAGTGGATGCACACTGAGACCATAGCCTTAAGTGAAATTAATGTCACACATCTGTAGATACTGAATAGTTTCTCTGGTATGAAAAACTAAAAGTGTAAATAAGAATCAAGATGTATAACTGATATTGAGTAACAGGAAGAAAAGGTTTAAAAGAGAAGAGGAAGTGGGAGGGGTAGGGGAAAGTAAAAAGGGAAAAGAAAAATATGTAAAAAGGAAAAATATAGAAACAATGTCTTTGTAAATAGGGAAGGGTGGAGGCATTGGAGGGAGGGCTGGGGAGTGGGAAAAATAACACCAAGATAAGTCCTGTAAAGGTACAAGATCCCAATAATGAATGTAACTGTATTGTATACCTAAAATGTGCCAATAAACTTAATAAAGATTAAAAAGAACTCAAAAACTATCATTTTTAATATATTTTCAATCTTTAATCATGGCCCCACATCCCAAATGCTATAATACTAGATCCAAGAATGAGATATTCATCTAATTCTAATTCATTACAAGCACATCAGTAAATATCTAGTATAAGGTGTAATGAACAATATGGTGGAAAAGAGAAAACAGTGGATGAGAAAACAAGGTAATGCTTTTATTTCATAGGTACTACTGATCAAGGCGAGATAATCAAGAAGTATGGAAAATATTTAAATTTTAAAGAATTTATCACAGTAAAAGCCATATTGCCATTAATCCTCCCTCAAAATATTCCCCTTTGATTTCAACACACTTATCTCATCATCCTTATAAATTTTTCTTTTACTGTAATATGAATTTTTTATTGAACATTAACCATATTTTTCTATCACTATATGATTGGAAAAATCTCTGGTTTTCAGTTTCTAAAACTAATAATTACACAGGGCAATAAGAAGAACCAATTGTTCCGATAACAAAACCAGTAGGCTTCCAGAATGAGAAGAACATAGTGTAAAATGCTTTAATTTTTCTCCATGGCTTGCATGGCATTTCATGGTATAGAAACTGAACCTGGAGAAACGGTGAAAATAACAATAGGAAAAAAGTTGATAAATTTATGAAGTTTAAAAAAAAAACCTTACCAAAACCATTCGAAAAATGCAAGAGATAAAAAAATAAAAATACTTCCTGATCTGTAAGACATAATTTCATGATTCGCAAGAGGAATTCAAATGAGTAGAAACTTCTACTGGTCTTTCACTCCACCAGAAATACCAAAGTGCATTAATAAAAAAGCTATAGCATTCTACCCATGGCCGCTTTCAAGTTTTGGCAGCTGCCAGTTCTTTACTACATCTTTCTCTGGAAAATTTAGCTTAGCAATGAGGCTCATCTTGCCAGAGAGATCAAGCCTATTTCTTTCTGCTCTTGTTACTCTCCCAGCCATGACAGCCTACAGCCAGTGACTGACACACACGTGAAGAAGATTGCTCCTTGCTTCAAGGCTGTGTCCAAATCTGTTAAGTCAAGTTATGAGCGCTCTGTGGGATCAATCAGATGCTAGATTGCTGTTGAGATAATGTCCTCCTTAACCCACTTCTCCTGCCTTATTCTGGGTCCCTTGTTCCTTTCTCAGTAAAACACATGCATTTAAATCCCCACCTGAGGATCTGTGATTTGAAAATCTCACATAGCACAAAAGTGAGACATATTTTTCCATGCATGGAAATATTATATATTTGTAGGAGCAGTGAGGGAGGCCTTCAGAGGCCACTTTTCAGAGAAAAATATCCTATCTGGGCTTCTTTGTGGTCTGTGGATAGTAGTAAAATTTGGTAGGAGCTATTTCTGATGTCCTAGATGTGTCAATTCTCCCTGGGGTCTCATAAGTTTATTATAAATTCTATAAAATATTGGCAAGCAAGCATTCCCTTCCCCCTCAACATCTGCTCCTCAATCATTCTCTGCTCCTTTTAGTGTAATGTTTTAAATCCCTTTGTAGTCTTCTACAGCAGACACTGAACCCTTCCTGAAAATAACACTTTACAGAAAAGAAAGAAAAATGAAGATTCTAGAGCTGGCAGCAGGAAGCATAGTGTTAGACTCCAGATAGCCCACTAGGGCACAAGAATAATAGCACAGATTTCCAAATTCCAGCTGGGCCAGTTCTTTTTTACTAGGTTCTAGTGCAAGTAACATTAAAAGTTGGCATAAATCCTAGACTCCTATTCATATGTTCCAAAAGCAGTTCTGGTAGCTGTTTTTCCTAAGATAAATGCACAAATGTGTGTGTGTGTGTGTGTGCATCTATTTAGGTTTATATTAAAACATGCACACACATATATAGTCATATATGTATATATAGTTATACACACATAAATACATATATATACATGAATTCACATATGGAGATATATGTCTCCGTAACGTGTTTTTCCATTCCTAAAGTCACTTACAAGTATCAAAGTTCACGCCATTGCTGTTTTACTTAAATTCGCTCTCTAGTATGAAAATATATTTCTTTCAGTTCATAACTTCAATATTTACTGCATAATTGTGAAAGTTTAAAACTGATGATCGTAACAAATCTAAATCCTTTTATTCACTTCCTCCCTCAAAAGTTTCATTATTTTGTTAACTCTGAATATCTACAAGACATCTATTACTAAATTAAATTCCTTCATGCTATAAAGGAAATCCAAGAAAAGCACTTCAGGGGAATTACTACAGTTTCTGGTGATTAAAGTCACTCAGCTTGTGCTCTCTAGTTCATCCCTGAGGTTTCTTAAGGAGCTAAAATGTTTATTACGACACAAAAGCCAAGTTCTCTAACATCTTCCTTCAAAACAGAAATGACAAAAAGCTTTTGTTTCCTACATGGAGGTTTGAAAGCGATAACTTTGCATAGTAAGGAAAGTTGCCATAATGTCATTTTCAGAAAAGGCAAAGACACACACTGATGAAGCTGTTGACAGAAATATAAATGAATAATGGCTTGGCAAAGCATAAAGCCATTAAAGGAAAAATGTCCTCCAAGTCATCCCTAAGGATCAGCAGGTTTTATAGTTGACAGCTTTTCTTTGCTTAATGGAGTTACACTGGGAAATATAGTAGCACAGTTTGCATTAGATAATTCTTTATTTAACAAGTGAAACATGGCTCACTTTCAGAGTAAGCACTAGAGGCAGGGAATAAGGACCATAGAGGCTTGCCTTGAAATGGGAAATGAAATTCCCTGTAAAAACTTTTACTCACACTTGTAAGTGATATTTTAGGGAAAAATACCTCCTCGGAATGAGAAATAGATTGGATAGCTTACTGTTTTGTTTTATTTTGTTTCCAGCCCTGCTTGCTCTGGTGTCTCATAATTTTATAACAGACTGTATTGAATCTCTAAAATGAAATTCAGAGATCCCTAAACCTAACATTGGCTTAACTGAATTTGTCGTCATTATCAGGATGAGTTACTGTCTGTTTCATATCCAATACACTTATTTGTAGATTCTAAATCATACACCATTGGCTTCAAAATGGCAGAGCTTTCAGGAGATTGAGTCACAAAAGGTAACAGAAGAACATTATTTAGTGTGAACATTGTTTGGGCTATATGCTATGGTGAAGATTTATTTCGTGATTAATCCTTTCAATAGTCCTAAGCAGCAGTGAGGCTCTTTTTTCTTGGTATCAGAAACAAATGATTTAAAAGCAATTATTTTATGTCATAGAGTTAATATGATACATATTAATCATATTGTAATCTTATTTTAAAATGCATAACTCAGTCAATTGCAGGATATTAAATACATACATATACACACATTATACAAAGTGACTTTTAGGTAGCCTTTCCTAATAATGCACCAATGTGTTTGAGGGAATAAATATATTGCTAAAGGTCAATGAAAAATGATTCTTTCACAAGTTCAAAGGCCTTTTTGATGCATTAGGTGTCCAACATCATATAAGAAAATGCACAAACCAACTGAATAAAACATCACTTCCTTTATATAGCCAAAAGCCATTAAATACTAAACATGAACCCTTGAGCAGAAGCTATTAAGCCAGTTTAACTGAATCAGTATTATTGACCTAGAACCCCTATTTGAGACATGGTGAAAAAGAGAAATCAATTTATCTGGAAAAATTTTAAATGAACATTTCACTGTTTGGAGAGATTTATGATTGGCATGTAAGGTGAATGGCAATGAGAATGAAGGAAACTCTTTATTAGGGTCTACCTTGAATTTTATTTTTATTAATTTGCCAAGCCCACACACAACAGGCAATCTGAAACCCAGGTCCACCATATGACCTGAATATGAGAAATATTTGTCTTTTTCTAAGTGAACAAGTGAAAATTACAAGAAATGATTTTTTATTTAAAAATTCTAGAGCAGGAATGATAAATTAGTCTGTAAAATAATTCCAGCCACAGGCCAGGGATTTATCTCAGTGGTTCCACTGCCTGCCTCATAAGCACAAGGTCCCGGTAACAAAAAAAATAAAATAAAATAAAATAAAATAAAATAAAAAAATAAAAAATAAATCCAGCCATTTACCTGTTGAAGAAATAAAGTTTTATTGGAATGCAAACCATACTCATTCATTTACTTCTCATCAATGGAAGGATTGAGTAGTTGTCTTGGAGACTGTACAGCCCATAAAATCTAAAATATTTACTGTGTTAACACAGAAAGAAAATTTGCAGATCTCTGATCTAGAGGAATCCTACTCATTTCTTTTCATATAATCATTCTTACTTCATCTTTCCTCATTTAATTCCATTATGATTGGACCTCACAAATAACAATACCCACAGCCACTTTACCCATGCTAGAATTCAAACCGTGGCACATCTTCTGCCTTTTACTTCCTTTTCCATTTTCTCCTATTCCAACAAATTTTCTTATGTATTTCTTTCTCTTTTAATCATTTTAAAGATTTTAAATATTTACTTTGTTAGACTTTATTCTTTTTTTATTTTTTATTTTTTCCAGCTTTAATTGAGTTTATTGGTACATTTTAGGGATACAGTACAGTTACATTCATTGTTGGGATCTTGTACCTCCACATGACAAGTCTTGGTTCTCATTCTGTTTTTCGTATCTGTAATATATTCTCTGGTTCAGCTCTATTTTTAATTAGAACACGTTTTATACCTTAAACTTATTAATACACGTCAATAGGTGAGTGGCTTTCCTCTTCACTTTTTGTGCTGGCCTGATCAGTGTACTCTCAGATCTATTCCTCTCTCCCTGTTCCTTTAGCTTTCTCACACAGGGGAACCAATTCCCACAGGCTGAATTACATACGTTTTTCCAACAGCTGGCGTCCAGACGGGATCTGACAGATGGGAGGGAGGAGAAGCCAGAGCTTCTCTCCAATTCCTTTCCTCCACAGCCCATCCATCCCTGGTGGAGGCTGGGGAGGAGGGACAACTGGGCCACAGCACTTGAGTGCTAACAGCTTCCTCTCTTCTTCCTGGAGGTGGCCGAGACTCTCCCTGTGTCAAGTTTCTAGAGCCTCACCATTCCATGGGTAACATATAGACATTCCGTGTCTCTTCAATCGCTGCATTACTATTCCCCTGCATAAAATCTTTAGATTCTTAAAGTGATTTTATTTCTATTTTTTATTAACTGATATAATTTTATTTCTTATAGTATTTGGAGA
>NW_022900947.1:33495331-33508554 GCF_012274545.1 Fukomys damarensis | reverse complement strand
ATCATATTGTAATCTTATTTTAAAATGCATAACTCAGTCAATTGCAGGATATTAAATACATACATATACACACATTATACAAAGTGACTTTTAGGTAGCCTTTCCTAATAATGCACCAATGTGTTTGAGGGAATAAATATATTGCTAAAGGTCAATGAAAAATGATTCTTTCACAAGTTCAAAGGCCTTTTTGATGCATTAGGTGTCCAACATCATATAAGAAAATGCACAAACCAACTGAATAAAACATCACTTCCTTTATATAGCCAAAAGCCATTAAATACTAAACATGAACCCTTGAGCAGAAGCTATTAAGCCAGTTTAACTGAATCAGTATTATTGACCTAGAACCCCTATTTGAGACATGGTGAAAAAGAGAAATCAATTTATCTGGAAAAATTTTAAATGAACATTTCACTGTTTGGAGAGATTTATGATTGGCATGTAAGGTGAATGGCAATGAGAATGAAGGAAACTCTTTATTAGGGTCTACCTTGAATTTTATTTTTATTAATTTGCCAAGCCCACACACAACAGGCAATCTGAAACCCAGGTCCACCATATGACCTGAATATGAGAAATATTTGTCTTTTTCTAAGTGAACAAGTGAAAATTACAAGAAATGATTTTTTATTTAAAAATTCTAGAGCAGGAATGATAAATTAGTCTGTAAAATAATTCCAGCCACAGGCCAGGGATTTATCTCAGTGGTTCCACTGCCTGCCTCATAAGCACAAGGTCCCGGTAACAAAAAAAATAAAATAAAATAAAATAAAATAAAATAAAAAAATAAAAAATAAATCCAGCCATTTACCTGTTGAAGAAATAAAGTTTTATTGGAATGCAAACCATACTCATTCATTTACTTCTCATCAATGGAAGGATTGAGTAGTTGTCTTGGAGACTGTACAGCCCATAAAATCTAAAATATTTACTGTGTTAACACAGAAAGAAAATTTGCAGATCTCTGATCTAGAGGAATCCTACTCATTTCTTTTCATATAATCATTCTTACTTCATCTTTCCTCATTTAATTCCATTATGATTGGACCTCACAAATAACAATACCCACAGCCACTTTACCCATGCTAGAATTCAAACCGTGGCACATCTTCTGCCTTTTACTTCCTTTTCCATTTTCTCCTATTCCAACAAATTTTCTTATGTATTTCTTTCTCTTTTAATCATTTTAAAGATTTTAAATATTTACTTTGTTAGACTTTATTCTTTTTTTATTTTTTATTTTTTCCAGCTTTAATTGAGTTTATTGGTACATTTTAGGGATACAGTACAGTTACATTCATTGTTGGGATCTTGTACCTCCACATGACAAGTCTTGGTTCTCATTCTGTTTTTCGTATCTGTAATATATTCTCTGGTTCAGCTCTATTTTTAATTAGAACACGTTTTATACCTTAAACTTATTAATACACGTCAATAGGTGAGTGGCTTTCCTCTTCACTTTTTGTGCTGGCCTGATCAGTGTACTCTCAGATCTATTCCTCTCTCCCTGTTCCTTTAGCTTTCTCACACAGGGGAACCAATTCCCACAGGCTGAATTACATACGTTTTTCCAACAGCTGGCGTCCAGACGGGATCTGACAGATGGGAGGGAGGAGAAGCCAGAGCTTCTCTCCAATTCCTTTCCTCCACAGCCCATCCATCCCTGGTGGAGGCTGGGGAGGAGGGACAACTGGGCCACAGCACTTGAGTGCTAACAGCTTCCTCTCTTCTTCCTGGAGGTGGCCGAGACTCTCCCTGTGTCAAGTTTCTAGAGCCTCACCATTCCATGGGTAACATATAGACATTCCGTGTCTCTTCAATCGCTGCATTACTATTCCCCTGCATAAAATCTTTAGATTCTTAAAGTGATTTTATTTCTATTTTTTATTAACTGATATAATTTTATTTCTTATAGTATTTGGAGACTACACTCAGCGTTTTGTTAACTGTCAAATATGATTTTACCCCTCCCCCCAAAAAAGCTTGCAATTATCAATTGTCTAAGTAAGTTCAAATTTCATTTTCAAAAATTAACGAAAGGGCCAGGAACTTAGCTCAGTGGTTCTGCCACCTGCCTTATGTAAGCACAAGGTCCCGAGTTTGATCCCTGGTGCAAAAAAAAGAAAAAAAATGAATGTAAGACCACATTTTAGGCATGATAGGTTTCAATTTAAAAGAAAAAATTTTGATCCTAAGATATAAAGAATTACTAGAAATTTTAAAATAAAATATGATGTATGGAAATTACAGGGGGGGAACCTCTCTTTTCCATTTCCTCCTGTTAAGCTAAATGCTCAGTGAGAACTCAGCATGAGGCTACAATTTCCAGCATGGAAGTTGAGGGCGGTCTTGCATGGGTCCGAGACCTCAGAATAAGTGGGGGCAGTGGAAGCCGACTGAGGCTAAAACTCCAAGCTGGGGTCTTCTGGCAGGATTTGGATCTCTGGACCACTTGACTAAGCCACTCATTCTTGCGCAGGGTCCTGGGCTCCTTCAAAGGAGGGTGCAGCTGACCGCTGGTCCAAGGCATTCTAGGGTATGGCAATGGCATATGTTCCTGCTCTCTCAAGAACTGCAAGGGCTCCAACACCATTTATTAAAGAGGCTATCTTACCTCCAGTGAGGATGGTTGGCTCCTTTGTCAAAGATGAGGTAGCTCAGTGCATCTGGAGTTGTTTTTGTGTCTTCCAGTCGGTTCCACTGATCCTCAAGTCTGTTTCTTTGCCAGTACCATGTTGTTTGATCACAGTGGTTTTGTAGTATAGTTTCAAATTGGGAATTGTTATACCGGCTACCATGTCACTGTTGCCTAGGATGACTTTTTGCTGTTCTAGGTCTCTTATGCTTCCAAATTAATTTTTGCATTCTTTTTTCTAGTTCTGTGAAATGAAGTGTTGGAATTTCAATCAGCATTGCATTGAATCTGTATTTAAGTTTTGGTAGTATGGCCATTTTCACTATGTTGATTCTTCCTACCCAGGAACAGGGGATATCTTTCCATTTTCTTATATCCTCTTCAATCTCTTTTTTCAGAGTGCTATAGTTTTCAGTGTAGAGTTCTTTTGCTTCTTTCATTAGATTGATTCCTAGATACTTCATTGTTTTGGTTGCTATCGTGAAAGGGATTGTTTCCCTAATTTCTCTCTCAGTGAGTCTGTTATTTGGGTACCAGAAGGCTACTGATTTTTGAGGATTGACCTTGTATCCAGCTACTCTGCTAAAAGTGTCAATTAGGTCTAGACGTCTTTTGATGGAATTTTTGGGCCTTCAAAGTAGAGTGCCATATCATCAGCAAATAATAACAGTTTAACTTCTTCCTTTCCTATCTTTATTGCTTTTTTTTTTTTTCTTTTGTACTGGGGATTGGCTTGCAAGACAAGCCACCAAACCGCTAAGCTAAATCCCCGGTCCCCTATCTTTATTGCTTTAATTTCTCTCTCTTGTCTAATTGCTGTGGCTAATGTTTCAAGAACTATATTGAAGAGGAGTAGTGAGACTAAATAAA
Source organism: Fukomys damarensis (assembly GCF_012274545.1). Taxonomy (NCBI): domain Eukaryota; kingdom Metazoa; phylum Chordata; class Mammalia; order Rodentia; family Bathyergidae; genus Fukomys; species Fukomys damarensis. Next base: position 33,505,046 of record NW_022900947.1, on the reverse strand, counting down.
GAAGATGTGGGTTTTCTATAAAATGGAATACTACTCAGCCATAAAGAATGTGAAACTGGACTCTTTCCTAGGAAAATGGATGCATATTGACGATGTACTCCAAAGTGAAATAAATAAGTCACACATGTGTAAATACCAAATAGTTTCTCTGGTGTGAAAAATTAAAATGGCACATAAGATCCTAATCATATAATTGACAATGTGAAATAGGAAGAAAAGGGATAAAGGTGTAAGGGAAATGGGAAGGGTAGGGGAAAGGTAATAAGGGAAAAGGAAAACAATAAGAAAATGAAAAAATGGAAATAAAGTATTTGCAAATAGGGAAGGGAGGAGGGGGTGAAGGGAGGGCAGGGAGAAGGGAAAAAAATGAGAACCAAGACCTGCCATGTAAAGGTACAAGATCCCAATGATGAATGTAACTGTAGTGTATACCTAAAATGTACCAATAAACTCGATGGAAAAGAATATAATAAAATCAATAAAGTAAATAAGTTATGACTTCAAAGGGACTAATATGTACTTCAAGCACATTACCACAATCAAGATAGCAAATCTCCCCCAAATTTCATCATGCTCTATTTTAATCTTCTCACCTTCTTCTGTCTATGCGCTATTCCTAAGCAATTCTTGAACTGCTTCTGCCACTGTGTATTAGTTTTATAGAATAGCAGCATGTATATGAAATCATGCAGCCTGTAATCTTTATTGTCCTGTGTCTTATTCAGCATGATTATTTTCTGTATTCATTCATATTGTAGCATATATTACATTTCATTCATTTTTGTTTGGGTTTGGTTTTGTTGTTGTTGTTGTAGGTTTTGGGGGGTTTTTGCTTTGTTTTGTTTTATTTTGTTTTTGAGACAGGGTCTCACTATGTAGCTGAGACTAACCTGGAACTCACTATGTAGCCCAGGCTGGTCTCAAACTCACAGCGATCCTCCTGCCTCAGCCTCCCAAGTGCTGGGATTACAGGCATGCAGCACCATGCCCAGCTTCACTCCTTTTTAATGCTGAGTTGTATTCCATTTTATAGATATACCATAATTTTGTTAATCTAGTCTTCTGCTGTTGGACACCTGTGTTGTTTCTAGTTTTTCACTAAAGCTATTAGGAACACTCACATGATTTTGTACACTCACATCTGTTTTAACTTCAGGTTAAGCAGGGATTTTGCATATACAAAACTAAAAGTATAATGTAAGAGAAGTAATTAAAAACTTCTGTTCACACCAGGTGCGATGGTACATGATGCCATAGCCCCAGGTACTTGTCTTGCTGAAGCTGAATAATCAATTCATGACATAAATTTGAGATCAGCAGGGGCAATAGAATAAGACCCTACTTCAAAAATAAAAACTCAACTCAATAACTCAAAGCTTCAGATTAAAAAAAGCACACACAAAAGGAATAAAAAGCCAAAGACTGGAATAAAATACTTACAACTGATATGTATGATAAAGATAAATGAATTATACAGAAAATATATTTTTCAGACCTCAAAATTCAGTAATTAAAAGCTGTCAAATTAAAAATTGGAAAAATTTTGAACACCTTGCCAATGAAAACTATATAAGTTGAATATAGAATGTGAAAGATAATTTCACTAGTTAATAGGGAAATTCAAATTAAAGCACATAAAGAGATACTACAACATACCTATGAGAATGACTGAAAATATAATAATTTAAACCAACCATTAGAAGGATATAAAACAATGACAACATTTGCACACTACTAAAGGGAATTCAACATTGTCACAGTTACTCTGGGAAACAACTTAGCAGCTTCTTAAAATCTGTCACATTAGAAAAAATAAAGGTCTTAAATCAATGACCCTTGCTTTTTCATTAAGAAACTAGGAAAAGAACAGCTAATGAAACACACAGTAAACAGAAAAGAGAAATACTAAATATCAGAGGGTAAATAATTTCATCTGAAACCCCAGATCACTTTCACATCCTTCACAAGTATTCTCAGAGCAACAAAAAATAATTGTGCTGAGCGAACAGTCTCACCTGCAGTTATGCACTACCTTCTGTTTCGATTCTGATTCTGTAAACAAGTGTCTGTGTCATGATCCTTCAGTGCCTTACTTTCCACATTGTTGTTCATTTTTGTTGGTGAACAAGCGTAGTCCTAAAGTGCTATGTCGTGCTCTAAAGAAAAGAAGCTACTATGCCTCAGAGAGAAGATATGAATGTTTGATAACCTTCCTTCGACATTAGTTATAGTGCTGGTTACAAATTCAAGGTTAATAAATACATGTTAATCAAGGCATGTTTAAACAGAAAGCACACGCACAACATGGCCACGTGTTAAGTAGAGAAGGAAAATGCTCTGACAAGAGGCTCGTAAGAACTTCACCATGTGTTTCCCCTAGAAACCACGGCTCAGGATTTGCTGATTTAGTGTTCTATGTTGACAGAACATAATCCCTGTGAAAAAACAAGACTTGAATGTAGGCAAATTAAAAACTGGTAAGCATAAAATTGTCCTTATTCTCAGAAATTACTTCTACTTAAAAAAAATTATATGAAACTCACAAAAAAGCCACTAGAATATACCAGTGCTTTTAACAAGATTCCAGAATTTAGGATTACTATATAGAATTATATTTGCACAAAAAGGAAAAAGATCAGAAATTGAAATTTTCAAAAAAAGCAATACTGAAACATTCATAAATGCTTAGAAATGAGCTTTATAAAAAAAGAAGTGAAAAGGCTGAACACAGATAAATATAAAGTAATTTCAAAAAAGAATAAAAAATAAAAAGGAAGACATGCCATGTTCGTGGAATAGAAGACTCAGTATTGTAAAGATGTCAATTATTCCTCAATTTATCTAAAGCTTCAACACAATTCCACCCAAAATCCTTGCACTCTCTTTTGTAAAACTGACTAGCTTATTCCAATTCACAAGCAAATTCATAAGAATTTCAAAGATCCAGAAATGTCTCCAACTGTTTACTCCAAACACTGTTCTCAGAAACTCATTTTCCTTGCTCATGGGCTAATAGTACAATATTCACCCCATGAAGATGGGCAGATTAAAACTCAGTGAGAGAAGTGTGTGCAATCAATTTTTCACACAAAGCACCATCCACCTACTGATGTCATTACAGTTACAACAATCATGAGTGATAATAGTCCAGACTGCTGGGGCTCATATTGCAGTACATCCTTTAAGTGTCAAAGAGGACTTTTCTGAGACTCATTCATACCATTGCTATTTCTAGTGAAATAATGGAATATTTTTAAAGATATAAGCAAAAGATGACCTTTACCCAAGAGTTTGCTATGAACATGCACATTGCAACAGATAAACTTCAGCATCCTTATCCATACAACCAGCAGAATAGACAAGAAGAAGTGAGACTGCATTGTCCACCATGGGGAAAATGTTCTTGAGCAAAGTGCCCACTGCTCTGTCACCGAGGGTCAGTGTCTCAGTGGTTAGGATGACTTAGGGTTGGTAGGGCTCCCATGAAATGGACTGAAGACCGGCTGACATGTAATCAACAACAAGTAATGATAAATGATGGTGTGCTGAGTTGAGGTGATGTGATTAATAGAATCTGTAAAAGTCCAGGCTGCCTTTTATTTTGACTAATATTTTCCTGAATGCACTCAAAGGGAGATTTTTTTTTTCAAAGCACATCAATTTAAATGAATAAGAAAGAGTGGAGATGACAGATGTTTAAACCCAGAAGATAATATTGTTCTTCATGCTCTTACATAGCTAACAGTGCAGAAAGATCTCCCATAGTCTATCATTTAGCCCTGTTATGGATGTAATGAGTTAGGTAGAGGAGAGATTAATGCCATTACACAGCAAAATTTGGAAATCTTGGGTCACTTGTCCAAGGTCATATAGCCAGTAAATCTCACAGCAGAGTATACAGTGAGCATTTGCTCTATTTTTTATTCTATTCAGCACCTGTTGTCTATTCTGAAAATAATACCCTATTTTTGTTGGGGGAAATTAGCATTCTCTCTCTCTCTCTCTCTCTCTCTCTCTCTCTTTCATCATGTGATTTTAATGTGGTTAATTCCACTCAGGTTCTGGAATGTTTTAGAATTCCTGTTTGCTTTATCAGGGATATACTTTCTTTTGCTATTGGGGCTGTCAAAGTGTTTACATGGAAACACAGATCTACAAATACTACCACCTACCATGGAAAATGTTTACCTAAGGAATGCAAATGAGAGAGAGAGAGAGAGAGAAATCTAGGATTAATACTTGAACTCTGGAGTTCAACACCATGCTATGTCAAAAAAGATTACACCTACTGTTGAAATTGTAAAGTTATGTTAGCCTACAAATTCCCAGTATTTTGTTGAACCTAGCCAGATTTTTTTTTTACTTTACTAATATGGATAAGAATTCAGGACTTTGGACTATTTCCAGATGTTTCTCAGTGCACCCAAATTCTTTTGTTGTTAATTCAAAAACGTAAAATTATAATAGTTCATATGTGTATATAACAGCTACTGTTCTGGGAGGTTAACATACATGTATTAACTTTTTAAATCATTAGAACAGCATTCCGAATTTGATTCAGTCATTATTCACATTTCACTATGAATTACCTGAGGCCCAGAGAAATTGAATGACTTTACCCTGCATATTTACCCAGTCACTGCGGGAGATATTTGATCCCACTGCATGTGGAAACTTTTATTGAGAAGTTGTCCCTATTACTTTTAGAAACCTTCCATTGTTTTATGAAACACATAGGACTAGTGATTGGACAAATGTTAGTTTGGAACTAGCAGTGATTAGGTCACATGTAAGAGGGAAGATCAAACTCAGCCCATTGTCAGTCTTCCGGTCCACTTCTGTTGAGCTAAAAACCCAGTTGGGGGGCAGAGAATCTCCTCATCCTTTTCTGTCCTTCCACTGCACGTTCTAGCTCATTTGATAAAGCTGGCAACCCAGTCAGAGGAGGTCTGTATACCTGAAAGCTTGTTTTCTGTGCTCTAAGCCTGCGTTCCTTCCCACTATATGCTAAGTTATGCTTTGGTTAATTTAGCAGTCTGAAGTCAAGAGTGACAGCGTCATATAGTTACTTTGAAATACATTTTTTGATACAGCGGATATGTTCCCATATATTATTTCCTTTGATTCTCCCCCACAGTCAGATCTGTGAGGTGAGCCAGGCAATAAAGTCTCCATCTGTAAAATAAGAAATCTGAGACCTAGATGGGATGTCTTGTCTAGGGTCACACAACTGTAAATAAGGATGTAAACCAAGGCTGGAACCGAGATCCCTAGATTATTTATTCAGCATTCCTTCCACTGCGTCATTCCATTTTTATTGTTTTCATGGGTGAAATCTTTATTTCTTCAATTTTGCCTAGAAAATATGATACTTTTACCTCTTCAGATATGATCAACCTCAAGCCCACAGTTCTTATCTCTAGCTCATTCCCTGCTATCCTCGGTGATTCATTTCTCATTTTCCCTTCACATATGTCCACTTCAAATGCCGTGGCCTTCGTCAGAATTACCCTCCATCTCCACTTGTCACATACCACTCTGAGAGCTGACATCAGTATCTCTGGGCCAAGGTTCACTTTGGGAAGGTTTAACTCAATATGACACCACCAATCTTCTTCCTAACACTCGCTGTCACTCAAAGCACTGGTCACATTCCCTGAAATCTGCAGCAGTTCACCCCACCCTTTGCAAATCTCCCACTTAAACCCTGCAAACAGCCACCTGTTCCCAGATGGTGACTCCTACCCAACCACTCTCAACAGGTGATGCTCTTCTTCTGTGTGATAATAACCTATCATGAAGAAGCAGAATGTGTACATTTGCACTGAGCTTCAGCAGTATACTAAATCCCGAGAAGGGAATAGGATCTGTATATACAGTCTGCATCAGATTTCACCCGGGTTCCAGATTCAGCATCAAAAAATACATTTTGTCTTGTTGTGTTTTGTTTCATTTTGTTTTACTTCCCAGGGGAGTATAACTATCAGATATTCCAGAGACAGACTCTTCGTAAACTTGTGTGGATAACTTCTTATCCTCACTCCTGCCATCAAATCTTTGATCCCCACATCACCAGCTGGTATTGCAGTCTTTCTCCTTTTTGGAGGCTGGACTCTCTAACTACTCCAGGAAAAAACCCTGACCGTCTGAGATACTGAAAACCCAGATTGCCAGGAGAAGGAGTACAATGAATGAGCGAGAAAATGCATCTCTTTCTGGTCTTAGTGATGAGAAGTGCCATTTCCCCCAGAGTACATACGACATTAAAGTGTCGTAAAAATGATTAACTGATTTTAAAAATAATTATAATGAAAGGAAAGAAATATCAGGAGTAATTTTGAAGTTGATAACTCAAAAACACAGGATCCAATGATTCCTATTTTGTCGTAGTCAGCTCTGATTACTGAAAAAAGAGGCGTCAAGACCATTATATTTTAAAAGTCCATCCTAATTCATGACCGCTAGTAAATAAAAGCTTGGTATTGGTATCTCAGTGCCCATAAAATGGTCTTGTATATGAGGGAATGAAGGTGAAGTAGATTGGAAAGAAGCATAGGCAAGATGTATAGCAAAGCAACTATGATAAAAGAAAAATCAACATTTGGTATGTGCTATGCACTTCACTAAGGACTTCGTATGTGTGACCACATATGAATTAACTGATGAAAAAGCTAACTTTGAAATTGCAAATTAAAAAGAAGGAAACTGTAAATTCAATCTTTCTATATTTGAATAACATTTAGCCATTTTACTAAGCTTAATTTTAAAATATTTACACTTTAAATAGGTAAATATTTCAATTGTACACCGTATCGATGTAATGACTATGATTTTTATTGTATATATAGATATTAAACTCTGATTATCCTTAGATTTTTGTTTAAGTATTTTAAACACTAAATAATATGAAGAGAGACACTTAAGGATAATACTCAAAATCTGAAATAATAAGGCCCATTTTTTCTTTTATTCTGGCACAATATTTAAGTACAATACCCCTTTCTTTTCTAGTTAATTATTCTCAGTGACATTTTGAGATCAAAATCAGCATGTAATTATTCTTCTTCTAAAATCCCTGAAATTAAAGTTGAGCTCATAAAAGAATATTTAAATCTAAGAACTTTTGAATAATTACCTCTGAGTCAGCTAGAACTAACTTTATTTTGTTAAGATTTCTGTATTTAAAATTTTTTTGCTCTCCAAGGTGAATATGAGGTCTCATAATGGAAGAAAAATGGTAGAGTATCATGAAAAGAAAAATCTGTTACTTAAATAATGAAAGTAAGGTTTTCTAGAACAATAAGAATTAAAAGACACTAAGGTCAAGCTCTTTTCCAGTTCTATAACTGCACAAAGATCTTTGTCACCTCAGAGACTTCCTAGGATGCTTCCTTTCTTTAGATGCTCACCTCACCACGGCACACCCTCCGTTCCTGAACTAATTTCTAATTATTTTGCAAATCTCAGCTCAAAAGTCAGTTCCTCGGGCAAACTTCTCAGATCTCTCCAGATAACTGGTAGATGCTCTGATTTAACAATACACTTCCAATACTTATCTGTAGTTGTATAGTTATATATTTAGTAGTTATATACTTATAACTTATAACTGTAGTTATATACTTATCTGTAGTTACATATCTGTTTATCTTCCTTGTAACAGTGTGAGCTCGGTTCTGTAAAGCTAAGGATGATGTTTCAGTTGTTTTCTGCTATATCCCAACAATCACCAAACACAATGTTTGAATCTATATGTACTGCAAATGTTAAAGTTTTGAAAATTAGAAGGATAACTTATAAATCTTGTGAGAAAAAAGCAACCTAACAAGGACCCGACTTCGATCCCCGGTACCACAAAAACAAACAAACAAAAAGCAACCTGAAGATTATAAAAGAAAACTATAACAAAAAATATTTTATTTCCAATAGCCCTGTAACAAGGTACAATATCAAATTTATTTAGTCAGAAATATTTATTGATCACCAACTCTGTGTGTCAAATGATGCTGATCAAGATGCACTTGAAGTATTGGAAAGTCCATCAAAGAAATACGCAGTAAGGAACAATGGTGAAATACTGTGACAAGCATGACAGCAAAGTAAGGATGGATTACTTTGGAGACACAGGAGGGGCACCAATTCCAGAAACTGTTGCAGTATTACAAATTGTCATAAAATGCAGTGGCTAAAGTGGTTTTCCATTTTGTCATAGTAGTTTTACTTTTTCCAAATTTGTCTATCTATGGTTTTAGTTATTAAGTGGAAAACTCTAGAAATAAACAGTTCATAAGTCTTTAGTTGCACATTATTTTGAGCAGGAGGAAATCTTGTGTTCTTCCACTACATCTTGCCAAGGATGTGAATCACCTTACTGCCCAGCCTCTTCATGCTATATATTCTACCACCCATCAGTCATTGGCCACTTTGATGAAAGGACAATTGTTATATTATCCCAGTGTTCATGTCCAGGAAACGCTTATTTTATTAATAATGGCCCCAGAGCAAGAGCCATTGCAGCAATTCAAACATGTCAAAGTGAGGCCATAGAGTACTTCCAGTAAGTAAAATTCTTAATTTAATGAAGAAAGGGGGGGAAAAAACCTGTATGCTGAGGTTGCTAATATAGGTAAGTTGTTATTAATCTCTTACTGTGCCTAACTTTCAAATTCAGTTTTGTCATAGGTGCTATCTGTGGTTACAGGCATCCACTGGGGTCTCAGAAAATATTCCCACAAATAAGAGGGGAACACTAAATCTCATAATTTTGTGAGCCAGCAATTTAGGCAAAGAATACACAGACTTCATGATGTCTAGGGCCTTAGAATAATTGTAATTGATCAAGATTCAAATAGAAGGGTGCTAGCCAAATATGTTTTCATATACTCTCTCTCTCTCTCTCTCTCTCTCTCTCTCTCTCTCTCATTCCTTCCTTCCATGTTGCAAATCTGGACTTCACAACATGGAACTGTAGTAGAGCTTCTTATATGGAAATTCACAATTTCAAGAGAGTGATCCAGGAGTCAATGGGTGGAGATTGCCTGTCTCTTTAGAACTGGATTTTGGTCAAAATGGGACTGAATTGGATGAATATTTAAAATGCTTAGGTCATATCTTGGGATGAGCCAGTGCCATGGCAAATGGTATTGGGCCATCTACACTGCACCGCACACTATTTTGTAAGTTCAGCAGAAGCTTTTGAGGAATAGAAAAAAAATCTCTGCTGACACCTAAAATAGGTATGAATTAGGACAATGAAGTGGAGGCATTTGAAGGAGCATTCTGTCAAGTCTCAGGACAAAGGTAGCAAAAGTTTGTACAGGAAGAAGAGGGTAAATGAAAAAGTTTCAAGTTCGGAGAGCTAAAATGTCAAGTCTTGATTCTGACATATCTAACTGTACAACCTTCAGAAGGTCCCTTGAGTTCCCTGAGTCATACCTACTATAACTTTAAAATAAGATGAATCATTTCTTTTAGTGGTATTTTATATTAGCTCTCATCATAGCTAATATTTATTTAACAGAGTGAGTCATTGAACTAAATACATTACATGCACCATTTTGTCAACTCTATAAGATAGGTACTTTCAACACCTTTTATAAGAAAGGATACAGGAATGGGTAATAAAGTGCTTTTTCTGAAGTTGCTTAGAAAGTTAAAGTATTAAGCCAGGCGTGGTAGCTCACGCGTGTAATTCCAGCACTTGGGAGGCTGAGGCAGG
>NW_022900947.1:33453077-33495234 GCF_012274545.1 Fukomys damarensis | reverse complement strand
AAAAAAAAAAAAAAAAAAAAAAAAAAAAAGAAAGTTAAAGTATTAATAGGACTTGAAGCCAGGCAGTATGGTTTCAGAGAGTGAACTTCTTAACCAGTTCTTGACGGTTTCTGAGGATAAAATAATATCAGAAGTGCAACACAAAAATCTAGCTGGCTCTATAGATAATCAATGCATGATAATTATTATCATTTGATTGTGACACTGAATTCTTGCAAGGCAGGTGGTGGAACCACTAAGCTAAATCCCTAGCCCTATGTGACACTGAATTCTTCATGGCATGGCTTGAAAATTATTGGGAGTCTATGTAATATTATATACCAATCTCTGTATTAATAGCAACATTCTATATGTGCTCAGAAAGTTATTCAGCCTGCATTTAATTCCATGTCTTTGCCAGTCTGTAGTAAAATTGATGTGGGATGAATGGAGAGAGTAGCTAGAATTTTTGCCCTCAGTTCATCTCACTGTAATGTGGGCTGTGGTTTCTATCAGAAGCAAGTCCGGAGGCAAGGATTCAAAGACAAGTACAGATTTATTTAGGAGGAGTTCTAGGAAATCCCTGTACTGGATAGGAAGTAAAATAAGTAAATAAAGTGAGCCAAAAATTCACTATCCAACAAGTTACCACTGGACAATAGAGCTTTGATCTACTAGGGAATTAGGCAATTACTTCAGATCTTCTCACCAAGAGGCAAAGAAACCCACATGTCCATTCCTTAAATCCCTGGCTATTATTGATTATAGGCTGCTTTAGGATCATTAATTGACTGGTACTTCAGCTTTCAAACAAACAAAGGCCCTCAGACCAAGAGTCAAAAGTGTTCACAGTTCAAAGGATTCTGGGTTGAGGGAAGAGCAGGGATGAAGGGGCCCTGGCACAGCCTGAAGTGACAGATTATTAAAATTGAGAATCACTTAGTTAGAAGCTGATAAATCCCCAGATAGAGTAAGGCCATATCAAAACTTAAAATGTTTAAAGCTCCTTGTTGAAAATAAAGAAAAAAAGGACCAATAGGAAAATGGCTCAGTAATTAAGGGCTTGCCTAGGTTGTGGGAAGTCCTGTGTTTCCTTCCAGCGATGCAAAAAGAGAGGGAAGGAGATAAGAGGGAAGTAGGAGGAGGGAGGGGAAGGTAGGAAAAGAGAGAAAGAGAGATGAGAGAGAGAGAGAGACTTCCCTCCTCTTCTTTTTCTTAGAGTTTATTCTAGAAAATTTCTAAGTACCTCCTCCTCTGTGTGCCACACATTTAAATTTGAAAAGTAGACAGGCTTTTGTCAGCTTGGTGACTCAGAAATTCTTTCTGTAGGACTTAAGAGTTCTCTCTTCAAAATTTAAACACCAGGGAGAAATAATCTCCCAGATTCTGGGGGAGAGTAGAAGCCTAACTTTGCCCTCCCCTGGGAGAACGGGTGTGTGACTTGCTCCTAGTTGTAAAACTACTTTCTATCGTAAAGATGCAGGAAATCTGCTTTTCTTCTAAGACCAACAAATTAATATAGATGATCATCCTAAAATTACCAACTAAAATTAAAATAAACTGTGTGACATGGAACTTTTACTGGAGGGTGGGGGTCTTCTTACTTGAGGACTACTTACTATTTATCTGGAAATTGACTATGTAATTGTAACTGGAAAATAATTCCCAACCTGTTAGATGTCAGATGTGCTGAGTGTCACAGCATTGAGTAGGAATGAAATCATGAACCAGAGGTTAGGCTAGTATTATTGGAAATATGAAGAAGAATAGTTCCTGGATTTCCAGGACAAGTCCCAAGTGGTTGGTCAGTGAGACTCTTTTTGAGAGTATTTTACACAGCCAAATCACAACATGGGTACAATGTGGGTCAAACTGCTATCAATCCATAGGATTACAAGTACAGTCGCTTACCTAATATTGGTCCAGTGGGGAAATGAGGCATAGAGCAAGGGTGTATAGTTTACTGTTCATCCATAGCTAGTGGTGAAGGATTAAATATTTTTAACACAACAAGCAAAATAGATCTGTATATGTAGTTTATAAGTCATGCTAACAGCCAAGAATATAAATTACAGTCTCATATAATTTGCTTTTTGGCTTTGAGAAAATTCTTCATAGACATCTAGTTTCAATTACTTTACCACTGACATAAGGGGCATTTGCCATCAAGTCATTATCAAAAACATCATAATTAATTCATCTTTCATTCATTTGTGGAACAAATATTTATTGATCTCTTGGCAGGAACAAACGCTGAAGTTTCATTCTGGGGATTCAGTATGGGAAAGACAGAGACCTATGCTTAATGAGTTAAATAATTAAGCAAATGATTAAAAGCAAACAAGTTATCATAACAAATGCATTAAGAATTTCAATATACTGTAATTACTGATCCAGCTCAACAAATAATATTTATTAAGGAACCTCTACTTGTCAAGCAATATGTTAGATGCTGATAAGAATATCCAATAAAATAGCAGAATTTCTGCTTTCTTAAGCAGGCTATGGTCTAGTATCAGTAATGTGTCTCTGTTTATCTGTGATTTAATGAACATTCTGGAGTAAAGACACACCTAGCTCATAGCTGCAGGTAACATCAATTGCACTTTACACACAAAGTGTAAAGTTATCTTCATGTAGTTTGCAGGGAATAAATGCTTACTCTGTATTAATTATTATCAATGCCTTTAAAGGCTATTAAAAGATGGTTTATATCATGACCAAACACAAACAGAAAGTTTGTTTGTTTTCAGAAAAGAACATCCACATTGATATACTTGAAAACAATAAATAGCAGATATAGCTCAGTCCCAGATTTATAAGGGATAAAATGTTTTTAATGCCTTTCAAAGGCTACTTTAGGTTGTTTCTTCAGTTGGTCATTCTCATCCCCTTTTAGTTGGCTTGTAGCCTCAATTTCAGAAGGTGAGGTTAAAGCAATTCACTCTAAAACATTTTGTTTTCTTAACTAGTTAGCAGAACACATGATTATGGACCCCTAAAATATTCTGATAATAATTTTTTTTATTTATGGCAAATTGGAAAGATTTATTCTTGGCATTTTAGGAATTAATTAAAACATTATGCTAATAATAGACATTATTGCTATTAATGGTACAAAGTCATGATAAGAATTTTTGAGAAAATCAATTAAGTAGCATAAATATATGTAACTGCATATTCTGCTTAGAATAATTTGTCAATCTGCTATTAGTGTAAGCAAAGGATACTTTTGTGTGTAGATGTTTGGAAAATCCTAGCTTGTTAATTTGCATTTGCAAAATATATTTTAGAAAACTAGAAAAGATTGAAACAATCAACATTTTGTGATTAGGTGAGAAATAACTGTCCATGAATTTCTCAAAAAACTATTGCACTTTTCAGATCCAACAATCAATGCCTGATCCTTGCACTTTGATGAAAAGCTTCTAACAGAGTATATAACATACAGTAGGCAATCCATAAATTATGGCTATTTCACTATTTCCTATATGGCAGAAATAATTAAATATCTTAAAAGTTGTCATTGTTATTCATGAAAAATTAAGTACAAATTCTGAGAAAAAATTAAAGAGATGGAAAACAACCTTTCTTAATTTTGTTAACCAATCCTAAATATTCTAATGCCTATTGTCTTAGTTTCTCTCCCATCACTGTGACATGATACTAGACATCCACAACTTGCCAGAGGAGAGCTCTGCCTTGCAGTTTCAGTGGGTTCATTTCACAGTCAGCTGGCTCCACAACAGAACTGGTACAATGCGAAGGCCAGGAGAAGGCAAGCTGCAGCCAGGAAGCAGAGATGAGGGGAGTGTTTGAGAATAAGAATGCATCCTTCCAGGTCATGTTCCCAGTGATCAGCTTCTAACCAGGCCAAACCTTCTAACAGCAAGTTAGCAATGAACTGATCCGTGGATTTTGGTCCCATGATCTAACCACCTTCCACACACATGAAAATTTGGGAGGACATTTTAGATCTAAATGAATGTAAACCATAACATACCAGTTGTATAACTTTGGGAAAGTCATCCCATCTCTTATTTTATTTATCTTAAAAATGATTTGTTTAGGTGGTGAAGGTCAATCAATGTCTGTTCTACTTCTAAACCTCTGATTCTATAATTTATGTAACCTAATATTTCTTTAATATATAAATGGAATATTACTCAGCCATAAAGAACGAGAAATTAGATTCATTCATAGGAAAATGGATACATATTGAGGATATACTCCTAAGTGAAATACATAAGTCACACATGTGTAAATACCGAATAGCTTCTCTGGTGTGAAAAACTATAATAGTACATAAGATCCTAATGAGATAACTGACCATGTGAAATAGGAAGAAAGGGGCTAAAGGTGTAGGGAAAATGGGAAGTGCAGGGGAAAGGTAATAAGGGAAAAAATATGAGAAAATGAAAAAATGGAAATAAAGTGTTTGTAAATGGCGAGGGGACAAGGGGGTGAAGGGAGGGCAGGGACAAGGGGAAACAAATAAGAACCAAGACCTGTCATGTAAAGGTACAAGATGCCAATAGTGAATGTAATTGTACTGTATACCTAAAATGTACCAATACACTCAATTAATAAAAAAAATCAACATGGGGCGGGGGGTTTAGCTCAGTGATTCCATTGCTTGCTTTTCAAGTACAAGGACAAGTTCAATTGAGGTACCAAAAATAAAAACAAACTAAAAAATCAACATGATCTTTACATATAAAGGAAAAACCAAAGATTATCTTTTCTTCTAGCTAGTAACTGTGAAGTAGTAATCTGGGAAAATAACTTTAAAAAATCCTGATTGAAATAATGAAATATAACTGCTATTGCTTACTTTTCTCCTTTCTTTTTTTTTTTTTTCTCTTTATGTCTGTTTTCATAATTTGTCCATTAGGAGAAGGCAAGAAGTATAGGTGTCTGTCAGGGTTGAGGCAGTGGCCTGACGGGTGTTGAAACCACATTAAAATGAGTTCATTGTCAGTGCTCAGGTAAGCAGTGCTGGAGTCTGTTAGCAGAGCAGAGCAGAGTGAGAAGAAAACCCCATAAGCAGCAAGGGGATGGGGACAGTGACAGTGTGATCTTGGAACATACTGGAAGAATGAATTTACTAAATAGGTGATTACGGGACCTATATTCTTCCATATAAGAGAATTATAAATATGGAAAGGAAAAAATATAGAATAAATAGATTGCCACTGAACTGTAATTGAAAGTATCAAATTAATTCATCATTTTATATAAATAGATACACACATATAGAGATTATGCTATATATAATTTATAAATGTACATATCCATGTGTGTATACACAAGCATACACTGTACTTCCTGAGTCTATCCATTGAGAAAAGATCTGGAGCGGTGACATTCCAATAGCAATAAACACATTTACTATCTGTATCTTGGCTTCTAAATATCTCTATCCACTGAAAGGAGCCAAAACTCTTTGTTGAGTGGATGATTTTAGACCTGGAGTAACAAAAATTTAAAAATGAGCCTGAAAAATCTTTTATCAGTAACAAGAAAGTACTGAAACAATACTGAAGACATTAAAAGAACAAAAATATAGTATCTTTAAGGAACCTTGACCACATTTGGCACAATTTGACCAGTGAATCCACAATTATATAAATAAACAAACAAGTGGGCTTAGATAAGATTAGTTTTTGGCATAGTGTCAACCCAATGTAGAATGAATGATAGAACTAGAAAAATCACAATTTGGCATAGTAATATTAATTTAGCTAAGACATATCAGGGGATGCTAAAATGAGATTAAAATTTGATGAGCAATGGGAATATAGATTGTCTCCTACTACCTCCCTACAAAACATGTATTAGTCACAAAAGGACACATGAGTATTATACAGTGTGAAAGCATAACAGATGTGACCTTAATCAAGTGATCGAAGTTAACATCACCAGTAATGGGACAAATTAGAAGTGTACACTACCTAATAGGGGACAAGGAAAAGAACATTTCACTTCTCTGACATCCTTGCCTAAAATGCATCTTACATGTGTTAATCTTAAAACTCTACAAATACTAAATTCAACAGAGTTTAACTGAAAAAAAATGACTCGTAGCCTTCAGAACTAGAACATGCACTGCTACTTGTTACTGCTGGGTAGCAAGGACAGAACTGAAAAGAATAGTGCAGTACAAGAAAGTAAAGTACAAAGACAGCAGTACCGGTTAAAGTTGGCCTTTCCCTCATTTGAACCTGGGTTGAAGAGTGGACTCTGCTGCTGACTGCAGTTCAGCTGCTGCGATTGACTGAGACTTGTCTGCCTGTTAGAGAGATAGTAATAGATTTTACTCATCCAGTAAGGTTTCAATCCACTGTGTAGGGAGAACCCTCTAGGCCAAACTTAAAATATGGACAGAGGTAGCTTTAGGCAAAATCTAATTAAATCTAGAAAATCTGATAATGAGAAAGTATCCATAAATCTGAACTAGGAAATAATCTACAAGGTAATATGGAAAAATATTAAGACCATGAAAGACAAAGGGAGACTGACAAACTATTTCTGACTGAAAGACATTGAAAAGACTTCAACACACAGTTGTGGTTGGGACCCTTGAGACAACTGGTGATACATAAATGGGATGTGTGTTTGATAATGTCAGTATTAATTCTGATGGTTGTATTGTGTTTCTGTAGAGGTTAAGCTGGTAAGAACTGATATTTAAGGAATCTACTTATAACCCATTTCTTTCAAAAGAATTCTTTTTAGATTCATTATGCTGCAATGAAAGAGGAAAGAACTCTAAGATTTAAATTTCCAAAAGTATCCACTGTAATTTTGCTTTCAGTTCATGGGTGGATTATTCAGTGCCCTTAAGTGCCACCTCTAAATTATTTAAAGGAAACTAAGCAATCTAAATTCTTCTGCTGCCTGAATTATTTCGGTCATAAATGTTTCCTGTTGAATGCTTTTGTGGTCACATTTGTGTCTTGGCCTAAGTGAATAAAATTAGCTTCAATGCAATAATACAAAAGCAATATCTAGAAATAATATATGAAGTGACTGTCATTTTTTTCTTCTGCAATTGATGAAACAAATGTTGGAAATAATACTCATTTTATTTTTTTTAGTTAAGCTTTGTACCACTAAAAAATTTTTCCTCTGTGGTGTGTGTCTTGCTTTTACGTTGCATAACATGAAAACCAATTGAGTATAAATGTTCCTCTGCCAAATTTTTAACTTATTTGCTAAATCTGCCATTGCTAGCACAGGTTTCCAATATCTATTACAATATTTTATGTTGGCAATAATATACTTAGCAGTGTGGCCAATTACCTTACTGAAGAGAAGCTAGCAATCTGCAATTTTATGTGAAATCCTGTGCATTCTCTCTGGAGTAAAGCTTTGATTATATTGCTAAAAGATAATGTTGGGCTTCACTTGCCCCACAGGTGTAAGAACAGACTACTTTTAAATCTTACTAGAACCTCATTTTTCTCATTAAATTTAATTGTCTCTCATTTACTGCTGCTTTGATCAAGTCCAGACTATATGACTTCAATTTCAGATTTTACTTCTTTTTTCATCCCCTTGTTGGATAGAGACGTGGGAGATTGGAGGAGAAAGGTCAGTTAAGTTTCAAAATATAGGGCAGTAAGAAAAATAAGGTAATAGAAATCACTAAATGAATCATACAGAGAATACATAATACTGAGAATAAAAGATACTCTACTGAGTTAAAATGAGATATTTTCCAATTAAACAATATTTTAAATGTATTAAGAATCTCGTGTCAGAATTTTATGACCACACATAACAAAAGCCAATTCAAGATATAATACTTTAAGTTGGAAAAAAATCAACTAGATGGACTGGGAAATGGAATATTCTGCATGGACACAGAGCTATTTCATAGAATCTAAGAATGATAATTCCAGGTCTCCAGAAGTAGTTGAAAAGTGGTAGAGTTCTCATTACGCCTCCTAAGTCTGACTCCCCCTGGACTTTCTCTCCATTGTCCTCTCTCTGTAGACAATAGACAACACCACAAGCCGGATTTAGGGAATCCAGATTTCGCAGGATTAGATGCAGCGTGTTCCTAAGAAGCCCAGACTCACCTACAATTCCGTGGAGGGAGCATCTATCACTCTTGCTTGAATCAAATACCTTCTCCTGGTCCAATCAACTGTGAACAAGAATTTCATGAATATTATATGGCCTGAGGGACAGTAGTTGCCACAAGTTCCATATCAAAGGAGAAACTGTTTATAACGGGAGCAGATACTGAAATTATGCCTCCTGCAGGACCCTGCAGCTAAGAAGTTTACCTTGCCAAATTCTATACCTTGTGTTCACAAATAAAAAAATTAAATTTTGACTTTTCAAGTGTCATGACATATGTAAATTCAGTGTTTTTTTTCTCCCTCCACTGTCTACTTTGTCAGTAGTTTTCATATTTTCATATCTGAAACACAATTTTCTGTTCTCTGAGTTATTTTCAAAAACTTGGCTGTTTACTGTCAGTATAAAAACACTATTTAATCTGAAATTATATTTCTTTCTGTTTTCATATGCTGTAAAATTTCTGTCCTCCAGAGTCTATGCTCTTATTCATTCTAAAATTAAATCCAAGATATTTTAGTATTTAATTTTCATGTCAAACTTTTGATCAATTCATTCAAGGTAAACAAACTTTTCAAAGGCATTCACACTCAAAATGCATTGTTTATATTTTAATAAGTGTAGAACATCATTATTTTAAATATATCATTTTCCCTTAAAACCTCCAAATCCTTTGGGGATTAAATTTGGTAATGGCTATAAATTGGTCTTTTTTTTTTTTGTATGAGGGATCAAACCCAGGACCTTGAGCTTGCAAGGCAGGCGGAGGCACCACTGAGCTAAATCCCCAGCTCCTAAATTGGTCTTAATGTTCATAATGTAGGCATCATCAAGCAACCACTTTCAAACAGCTCCCTTTCTCCTGTCTTCTACTTTGGGTGTGGCTCAAGGTGCGAACATATTTGTGTTCTCTAAAAGTTTCAGAGTCAGGAATTCTTTATTTTTAGAACGCCTTTGAAAACTTCATTGCCCCCTGCTGATAGGATGTTTGCAGCATAAAACATCATTTATCTTTCTATGCTTTGCTTGTAGGTCTTTACTTTCATTAAATCCAGTTTGGGGTACTGGATTTCACCTTGGTTATTGAATTTGTATTAAGTTCACATCAGAGCACTGGGTGAAATAAGCAGAGTACGAATAAATCAAGTCAGCTGAATAAAGCATTAGGTGCGCTGTTCAATGGGGCAGAAGTGTATGCATGTTTGCAGGCAACTCAATACAAGATAAATGGCTTTGCATCTCATGTAAATACCAAGGCAGGACTCCCAGTGAGCTGGCCATAGGCAGTAAGTCTCTCATTCCCACTTCAGTGGCCTGTACAGCTCAAATCTGCATGGCCTTTGAAATCCAGCTATTTTTTCTTCAAGACCAAAGTCTTTAATATGAATTTCACCCATTAAAATAAGCATATACATTGAGAGTTTACTATGCTTTTGGCTAGAATATGTGAAATGATGAAATTATTTAGATACTGGTGAGGGTAAATTCGTAAGTATCAAAGCTTCCTCTACTAATCTGTTTTTTTTTTTATTTTTGCAGATTTTAGACCCAATATATTGTTTTAGAAATTCTGTACTTTTAAGTGAAAATTTGTCTTTCAAATGGCAGTAACTTTCTAATTTTCTTTCTTATAAAATGATGTCTACATTCAAACAAAGCATACTTCCAGGGTATGATATCTCAAACAGTGATAAATACTAGCACATATTTCACAGTACCCACAACCTTTGTTCAGACCATGAAAAATGTCAAAACATTTCACCCAGATCTGCTATGTGGGCAAGAATTTGAAAAATGTTAATATAGGCTAAAAAACAAAAACTGACTGTATTATTTGTTACAATTAATTTTCAATACATTAACAGACCTCACTGAACTAGTGAAAAACACCTTAGTACTCTTATATAACAACAAAAACCAAAGATAATACATGTAATTTATTATTGAATTTTATATTTAGTGCTTTTTATGATATGCTAACATTGAGTAGTGAAAGAAAAAATGGAGGCACTGAGGTATTGGTCAATAGTATGAAGAAAGTGGTCCAATGCATCATTAATTGCAAAACAGCTTCTAATTTTGATGCTACTTATAAACATATACAGAGGGGCCAGAGATTTAGCTCAGTGGTTCCGCCACATGCCTTGCAAGAGCAAGGTCCTGAGTTCAATCCCCAGTTATGTATGCAGAGATTTTTGAGAGTAATTTATTTTTAATAATCCAGCTCTGCTCTATGATTTTTCAATAATAGCCCAATATAAATATTCTAGTGAGTTTCACCCATATGTTCTTTCAGCATATCAGTGGTGTTCAGAATGCACACTTCATTTTTTTTTTTAATATAAGGCATCAGGGACAAGTTGAGAAACAAGATGGATTATAAAGGCTCAGTAACAGACTATGTTAAATTCTAAGTAATAGCAGAAATATTCTCATTTACGACATGAATTTGAACTGTCCTATTTCTACTTAGAAAAGTAATGATTTTTTGCCATCTATGAAGTGAAATTTAGAAATTGTGCTAGTGTGCTTCTACCTAGGCACTTTTTAACTCATGTTATTGCTGCACTCCAGCCTATAAAATATTTATGTTGGTCTGACTAAGGTAATATATAGGAAATATCATTGGCAGGAATTTCAACTTTTCTGAAATAAAAGGAACATGGTGCTTAGCCAATTTCTTTATGAGAATTAGAAGACTGCACATTTGAGCCACCCGTTTCCTTACATCAAATGCTTCCTTAAGCATAGAAGGGAAAGGAAAAAATGGAAACAAAGTCTTTATAAATAGGGAAGTGTAGAGGGGGTGACGGGAAGGCAGGGGATAGGGAAATATAAAAACCAAGATATATCATGTAAAGGTACAAGATCCTAAGGATGAATGTAACTGTACTGTATACCTAAAAAGTACCAACAAACTTAATGAAAAAAAAAGTATACTTTGGGTGGCTAAGATTCCTCTAGGAGCCAGGAATGTAGCATCGTGGCACCATGCCAACTTGGCAAGTACAAGGTCCTGAGTTAGACTCCCAGTTCGAAAAACAAAGATTCCGCTAATGCTTTGCATTTACTTGGTCTTCAGGGGCATTATCACCACTCCAAAGCCAATCTAGAAAGAATCTTTGAAAAAAAAAACAAACTCAATGTGTATTTCACAGTGCTTTTTCTGGTCACTACACAATTGGGGAGTAATTGTACTTAGAATGAGAAGGTAAACACCGCTGGCTCTGTAGGTGTGGTTAACATTCCTTTTTCTGAGTCATTAATCAGTGTTCAGAACAGAGCTATGAAGAATAAAGGAGAGGAGCCTGAAATTCCTCAACCTGACAACTGTGGTTATTTGTATAGCTGGGGCACAAATCAGATACCTAAAGTCTCCATTCATTCTTCTTCTTCTACCTCTTCCTAAGAGGATTTGAATAGACCCAAACAGTGGAAACTGGTATGTTAGAGATTTCAACCTGCTATAATCAGAATCAGATCTTTGGGTCTCCATCTTGGTATTTTTCCGTGCTTAATAAGATTTGAGTAGTAAGAGATGTGTGAGCAGTAAAATGGTCATTCAGAAAAATCTTAGAAATAAAATGTGGTATAAGCATAATAAAGGCTAAAAACATATGGCTACTACCAGCTAGAAGGTTGCAGTATAATCAGAAGATTCCATGAATTAACTAATCTGTCAATATTCCCAACACTCTGGTAAAAATATAAATCTAGAAATTCAGCATATTAATGTTTAAAAATATTTTAGATGTTTTATAATGATATCTTGAGAATCAACCATAAGAGTTCCAAAATGGTCAGATACAAAGTGATTTTAAAAGTCAATTTCTGAAGCAGTTTTAGAAGTCCTCTTTCATAAATGTCTTCGGGAGATGTGGTCAAAAATATTCCATGAATTGGGCTCTACGTGTTATCCAATGGAAACTTGTGATAAACTGGTAAAAACATGCCGTGTTCTCATATATATGCCTTATTCAGCAGATCTGGTACTATGTGACTTCTGACTTTTCCTCAAAATCAAAATGAGCGTAAAAGATAGATGGTTTGAATTGCTTTATAACATCAAGGAAGGCAAGGCAGCTGGACTAAAGACACTCATGAAAGACTTCTAGGCCTGCCTCACAAGGTGGCACGAATGATGGAATAAGTGCGTTGGAACCAAGAAGAAGTATTTTGAAGGGTATCAGTGACAATATGTCTTCCACCATAATAAATGTTTAAACACACATCACATTTTTTCTATCACACCTTGTATGAACTTAATATTCAGAAGTAGTTATATACTTTAAAAACCACTCTTACTGCTCAGATATGCAAAGAAAATGTTCTGGCATACGTTATTACAATATTAATTTTTCCAACCAATTTCTCAAGTCTCTATCTTTTATTATTAGCAGGTTATAAGTACCTTGCACTTAAAGATTTCTTTAAGCACTTTCATGTTTTAAAATCCTGGGGACTGAGTTTTCTGATCCACCGTCTGATCATTCCACTAGCGGCAGGATCCTCACATCCACAGGAGCTTCCTGTTGAAGACCCATCTTGCACAGTTTCATGAGTGATGCCCTGTTACTTCCCACAGGGTTCCACATTACTGTCCACACAATGAGAAGGGACTCAAACTTACACTTCTGTTTAGTTCAAACTCCCGTCTCTGACCATCATTCTCCAAAGGACAGCAGTACACCAGACTAACGTTATTATTTTTCTCATCAGCTCCACACTGTTCTGAAAATATCTCCTTCCAAAGCAAAGCAGTAAATCTTTGATTTTACTAAGATTACTGCTCTAAAACCAAAAGAATTATGGCTGAACTAGATAAGCAATACAGCTGGAGAGAGAGGGAGAGGGAGAGAAATAACTATCAATGATGGATGGGACTTTGCTGTGTTTTTACTGTAAACAGTAGAGGAAAGAATAGGTAGGAATATTGTTTCACAAAAAGAGAGATGCATCTAGAGAAAATAAGGGGAACTGTAACAAGTGGATAACTACTCTCTGCATTTCAACTGCTCAGGACATTTGATTTATATTTATAAATTTCCTCAAATTATTCCATATTGTCTTCCCTTGGTCAACTCCTCAGTGAACGGAGTCTTCTCCTAGTACAGTGATCCCAAGCTTGTTGTACAGGACCTCCTATCCCTTGGTTGTCACGTTCTTGTCACAGTACTGTGCTCTTCCATTTAGCCTCTACCACTGAATGTGACTCCAGAGCTGCTTGGGTTCTACATCACCTCCTTCCGGCAGCATTATTTTCAGTTGAGAAATAGAATCAATCGTCAGCCAGACAGTAATCTTTTTTCTGTTGGTCTAATGGCAGCAAAAGCTAAAAATACCAGTGGAACTCTCAATTTTCAGTTCAAAAGAACCATTGTCTGTCTAATAGAGAAACAGGCAATGGTAACTTCATAAAAGAAGGCTATGAACAGCCAAATACTCACAAAAAATATAAAACATCGTTAGTCATCAAGCAAATGCAAGTTAAAATTGCACCATAATAGTAGCTCAAAATACAGTAGTTAGAAGAACTATAACGGAAACATCTGAAAATACCAAGTGTCAGCATGGTGGGAACAACTGGAATTCTGATACGCTGATGTAAATGTTAAATGGTACTATCACTCAGGAAAACCATCTGCCACTTTCTAATAAAGGCAACTGTGCACCAGTTCAGTGCTTAGCAATTATAGCCTTAGTTATTTATTCAGGAGTGATGGAAGTGTATGTCCACATTTATAAGAGTTTCATGGAAGGTACATCGAGAAGAGCCAGATAGTGGAATTATTTCAAACTTTCCATGACAGGAGAATGGATGAGAAATTTGTGGTATGTTAACCCAGCAGCAAAGCAGGAATACAGAGAAACAAGCTGTTGATTCTCACAATAACATAGGTGAATTTCAAAAACACGGCATAGAATAAACTAGCTAGGGACTGGGTTTGTGGCTCAGTGGCACCAGGCCTGCCTGGCAAGCACAAGGTCCTGAATTCCATCCCCAGTACCAGGGGTAGAGGGAGAAGAAGGAGAAACTAGCCAGAAAGGAAGGGTGTGTACTATGTGATCTATAGAGTGATTGTCATTGTTGTGCCCAAGTCGCGAAGTCCCCAAAGACCACCAAGGATTCAGGTCTGATGCAATTGCAAGAGGAGTTTATTGCAAGCTCGAGCCTGGACTCTAGGGTGTCACAGGCACAGCGGCTTCAGACCGAGAGCCCAGATCCATTTTTGAAGCGGGTTTATATAGGATTAAGGAAACTTTTTGCTTATATAGTTTCTATTTTTAGCTCTCACTTACCATTGGATAATTAAGGGATACTGGGAGGGCTTTTACATATCATTGGATATTCAAGGGGCACTGGGAGGGCGCTTATTGGAACATTACCTAATGCCTACTTTCGAAGAATCAATTCCTCCTTTTATTAGATCATCTGATTTTGCAAACCAGAATATCAGCAGGTGGCTACCTATGTCAGCTATGACTAATTTCTATATTAATTAAACCAAACAGAAAAGAATTCATCTTGGGATCTTAAAAAGTGAACAGAAACAGGGTGGAGATGCCCTAGGATAACTTGCCCTTAAAAGAGGAACAGAAACACAGAGAGACTGTCACATAGAATGGAATTTCATAAAAAGGAACTTTTGCATTCACTCTGTTTTGGGTAAGGGGCATGGAGCCCACCTTGACCTGAAAACTTGGTTCTCACAGTCATACAGGGATGGGGGAAAATGGAAAAGGTAAGTATGATCAGAGCTAAGATCATGGTATAAGATAGGACTAGTTGAGCTTTGATTTTCTTCAGTCTTGTGAAGAAGGGAGAATTTCTCATCAGTCTTCCAACAGGGATGTGAGATTCTATGAAACAGTAGGGCCTACCAATGAACTTTTGGACTGTTCAAGTCCTAGCTCTGTTTTTGTAAATTCACTTAGAATCTCCATGTATTCCTTGTCTGAGGTACAATCAAATGAGGAATTGGAATACTATGAGGGAATCTAATTTTCAAATCATATCTTGTACTATGGGCGCTGAAGAGAAAAACTCCGACTCTCAACTGTATTCACAAGGAATTTATTTCTTTTTCTATCTTCTATGCTCTTTTTGCAGGCATTAACATGGAATTAAATTGCTGTGTTTTCTGCTGATTATTACAAGCCTCTAAAGTAAAGCATCATGCAAGAGTAATGGGAAAAAAGAAACAAAAAATCCCCATAGACATCTGGTAGATTTGCAGGAGTTAGTGAAAACAATAGCTTCAGAATAAGCTTATAACAGGCTTAAACATAAATTTATGTCAATTTTCCAAGAGAGCTTGGTTTAGACAATTCACATGTGTTTCAGTTTTACATCACGTAGGTGGGAGATGATCATACCTGCTCTATTTACATCACATTGTTGAGTTTTAGGATTAATTAGCATATATAGAAGTGTACTTTTAAAAAATCATGCACAAGGCAGAGCCATAAAATAATTATAAAATTAACACAAACCTATGCATTAACATAATTGTGTGTGGAATCACTCTGTAGATCATATAGTACATACCCTTCCTGTCTGGCTAGTTTATCCTAGGCAATGCTTTTGAGATTTATCTGTGTTATTGTGAGAATCAACAGCTTGTTTCTCTGTATTCCTGCTTTGCTGCTGGGTTAACATACCACAAATTTCTCAACCATTCCCCTGTCATGGAAAGTTTGAAGTAATTCCACTATCTGGCTCTTCTCGATGTACCTTCCATGAAACTCTTATAAATGTGGACATACACTTCCATCACTACTGAATAAATAACTAAGGACTAAGGCTATAATTGCTAAGCACTGAATTGGTGCACAGTTGCCTTTATTAGAAAGTGGCAGATGGTTTTCCTGAGTAATAGTACCATTTAACATTTACATCAGCGTATCAGAATTCCAGTTGTTCCCACCATGCTGACACTTGGTATTTTCAGATGTTTTCATTATAGTTCTTCTAACTACTGTAATGTGAACTACTATGGTGCTGCAATTTTAACTTGCACATGAGTGATAACTAATGATGTTTTATATTTTTTGTGAGTGTTAGGCTGTTCATATGCCTTATGTTATGAAGGGAATGTGCTGCCTGTTTATTAGATTGTCTTTAAATTACTAATTTTCATGGTTCTTTATATACATTAGATTTTTAGTTTTTGGCAGATATTGTATTATGAATATTTTCACTCAGCTTTGGCTTCTATTTTTATTTTTTACATGCCTTTTGATGAGGCTATTTTAATTCTAATGAAATATAAATTATCATTATAATGACTATTGAACTAATGTCTATATTTTAGGAATCCCATGTTTTTGATACCTCATTTTTGGAAAATTTCCTGTAACTCCATATTTCCTTTAACTCCATGTTTCCTTCTAGCTCATATTCCCATAGCACACTATTCTGTTTTGTATCATTTATAAGACTAAGCTTTATTTCTTATATATTTTCTTCCCCTAGAAAATGTAGGTTTCATGCAAATGGAATATTCTTTTCCACAGTTTCTGACTCATTAGTAAATAGTCCATAAACACATGTTGCCTTTTAGAGAACCAAAGCACAAAAGAGTTTGATAACTTCATCACAGATATTATGAGGTTATTTTTTAAAATCATAAAACAATCCACGCACAAGTACACAGGTAGTCATACACCAATAATTCTAGAAAAATGTATTTTTGTTCACTTTACTAATGTTATTCAACATATGTTTATGGTACACAATTTTTGCAGCCAGCTCAAGAGTTCTGTAATCAGCTTTAAGTGACAGTGACACAAAACATTTATTAAAAAAAAAAAAAATCCTCCAGCCAGGGGCAATAGTGCATGCCTATAATCCCAACACTCTGAGAAGCTAAGATAGGACAACTGTAAGATGGAGCCCAGACTGAGCAATTTACTGACTTAATAAGATTCTGTATCAAAATTAAAATAAATAAATAAATAAACAGTTTGAGGATGTAGCTTGGGAATGCCCTGGATTCAATTCCCTGTACTGGAAATGAATAACAACAACACCCTTTAAAAATAAAGTAAAATATAACAAATCTAGATAAGACTTCTTGAAGCTTTTGTATCATTCCCAAAAATCCCACTGGTAATATTTATGAGGCATCATTCAAATAATCTGCTCCAAAACTATTCCAAGGCTAAAAAAAAAATCTACTCCCTAAGTATAAAGATGATATCTTTTCCCCACTATCCGGAACACCTTTCTCTGCAGCTGATGTATGCCTAGAAATGCGTTATGTTACCTTGGGAAGATTTTCATTGCTCCTCTTAGCTAATAGAAACACTGTTAGATAATCTTTTCTTTTCTTTCATTTCTGTTCTGTTCTTTTCCTTAAAACAGAAAACACATTTAAGGAACCAGACTTTGGACATCTCGGAATGGAATTGGGTATTCCATTAATTCCAATTAGAAACTAGAATGTAGCTCAGGGCTACATTAGTTACTAAATAAATATTTATTTAATAAACCAACAAAAACAAACAAAAAAATCAAGACAGGCAATTACAATAAACAAACTTTATTGAGTAATCCAAAAACATGACTTCCTTTTTTTAAAAAAAGTATAAACCAAACTATAGCCTGTGGTTAACAAAATGAGGCTTTTTCTTAATGTAATCTCTGACTAACCAGCACAGTTCTTACAACGCTGGAGACCGTTCTCATTGCAAGCTGTACACTTCAGAGCTTTGAAAGAGTCTGTAAAACAGTTTCGAAACACTGACATCTTGCTCCCATGGCACACAGAGCACGGAAGAAAGCCAAAGCCTCCACAGGAGGGACACTCGTGTGGATGCTGCACTCTCTGTGAAGGGTAACGGAAAAGAGAGGAGAGAAGATGAATTAGTATGAACAATCCCATCAGTCTTGCTTTCTTTCCATACTGTGAGTAGTTGTGAGGCAATTTCGGCATAACGTAACTCGGCTGTGCACTTAAAATCACCTACTATTAATATACATTGGACTTAGTGGGGGGAAGTGAAGTCCTCCTTCATTGCCCCACAAAGGCCATTATAGCAGACTTAGTTTGTAAAAGCTGGTAAATGTTAGATTAAATGGTATATGCTTTCAAAAATTCCATCATATTTACCAACCAAGTAATTCAGGAGATGGTTACTGCATTACAGAAAAATACTTTAACTTTCCCTTTTGTATCTCTTAAGAGCTTTATGTCTTTGTGCACAGAATAGAGCCTCTAATGGCGAATTTGGAAAATCAGAAAACTATAAGATAAAGTGAGGAGGAGCCACTGTTAACTGAAGATCCATCATTACATTGCCGATTTGAATAAGGCTTTATTCTTTTCAAAGCACTTTCGAATGCATTATTATGTAGAATTTCCCCCCACTCCCCCCTCAACACACACAGTCATCTTCTTCAATAAAGACATAATTCATGGTTCATTATCCTCACTTTATGCATAAGGAAACAGGCATAGAAATCTCATGACATTTACGCACACCCGTAAAACTTTCCACAGCAGCCCCCAGCCTTTCTACCTCAAGGAAAGATAAAAAATCGCTAATAGCAAAATGAAAACAACTAGGCAGTGAGTTGAATATAATATTTTAAAAATTGTTTACATATATTTTTATTTGCCTTTTTGATCAAGTAGCCTTTGTCTGAGGCCACGAGTGTTTCCACCAGTTCAGAGGTGGTGTGACGCCATTACAGAGGGAACACAGAGAGAAAACAAGTGAATTGATGCTAAACTTCGACTTGCAAAATAGGAACTGAATCAATCTTTGAAAGCTCAGCTTTGTAGAAAGAATAATGATGAGAACATGATTGGGGATGGAGATACACACAGAGAGACACAGAATCAAAAGGGCATAGTGCTTAGAGAAACATGCTTAACATGCTCATACATGCATACAGGTCTTCTCCGGAGGTTCATAATTCACCTGTTAAAATCTCCAAAAATTCCAATGCAAAAGGAACGTGATTATCTGAACTTAACCCAGCAGTTCTCTACTGTATATAACTAAAAGAAATTTTTCCTAGCAAATAAATATAATTCTCTCATAATAAGGAATCTGTGGTTATACTTTGGGAAATAAACCTTAAAAACATGGTTGACTTAAAATTTATATATTCCCGAAACACTTTTCAGACATACATTTTCTACATATAGCAAGATTGACTTATGATTACAGCTTAGTTTAACTATTATGTGAACTGTGTAATTTTTAACAGCATAGAAATGTTTTTATGAAAAGCAGTGGTTGCCAATCTGAATAACACAAACAAGGAACTTTGTCAAGAGTATAGAAATTCAAAGTTCTTCCCCAAAGAAGAATCAAATGTATGTAGAAATTTTGCTATTTTGTAGTTAGGTTAGGCCATTGCCTGATATGAAACTGATGCCCAGAAAAGGTTGCAGTGAACCTAACTAAATCTCTTTTGTTTGTTGTTTTTCAGGACCTTGCACTTTCAAGGCAGGAAGCTGAACCATTGAGCTAAATCCCTGGTTTAACTAAATCTTTTATAATATTAAAATGTTCTGAAAAAAAACTGGAATAAAAACAAACCAAATGATGAAAAAGTGCACTTTAAAAAGTAAGATATATGAAAATTATCAAGTGATATCTTACCAGGTTTTAAAGAGAAACTGAATACAGGTAGATCCATGGTATTATTGAACTCATAACAGCAGGTTACACTAAAGTTATTTAATGATTTGTAAAATAAGTGCACCAACTAAAGGGAATAGGTGTTGAGCCAGTCTAGAGTCTGGAGCAAGGAACCATAGGGTCCCTGAGTCCACTACTTCATTCCTCAGAACTGGATTGTGAACAGGTCAAAGCGCCTACTGGACGGGATTGTCAAACACTGCACATAAAAATACAAGACGCTCAGTTGAATTTGAGTTTCAGATATACCACAAAGAATTTTTTGTAGGAGTATAGAACAAATATTGCACCAGACACACTTAAACAAAAAAGTTATTCATAATTTACATGAGATTTATACATAAGCAGGCATCCTGCATCGTCTCCAGTAGCTCTACAGGGCAAGGGCTGTCTGGCCAAAGGAAGATGTTTGAGCAGCAGCTATTTTTCAGTCAACACGAACTATCCAATATCTTAAAAGCCAGCACAATCATGTGTCAATATTTTAATAACTGTGCCAGTGCTAAGCTGTGCTAGTGCACACTGAATGAAAATCAACTCCTTCTCTGTCCCAGGACACTTGTACATGACCAAATTTTGGACTAGCATAAAATACATTGATGAGGACAAGCGAAAAACAACCACTATAAAATAAAATCTGAGTGCTAGAAGCTTCCTAGGTCCACTGTCTACTATGTCACTCACCCTAAACACCAGGCTGTTAGTAAACAGTTCCCAAAATAAAAACTGACAAATTTTAAAATTATTTTACATCAAGGACCTGCAATGTAGTTCATAAAGTCTACTTTTAAATGAAAAATGCCACGTTAAATCTAATAATACCAAGAATCAACTGTTTCCTCATAATTTTACCACAAGTCACAATAAATAATCTTTTCTAAAGTAAAATGACTATGTTAATATTTTTGAAAGTATATTTTCATGTTTAAGGGTAATTACAACTAGTTCAAGACCATTCTAGAATCAAGTCGTCATAATCCATGCTATTCTAACATGAGATGTGCCTTTTATTCAAAGAATTATTTAAAGGATTAAATAAGTTAATTATTTCACATTGAATAGAACACTGCCTGTCTTACATAGAATGTACAACCTGTGCTCCCCTCTCTTACCGACCTGATATGATAGAGTTATCATTGTATAAATGGAAAAATCAACTATTCCACTAAGGAAAAAAAAAAGACAGGTCACTGTTAGAAAATTGGAGATTCAAGAGCTCTCTTCTTGAGCAAAATCTATGGACTTTCCTCTGTAACGTTAGTTTCTGTTGTTGCTTTTGTTTGTTTGTTGTGCATGCTGAGATTAAAATCCAGGTCCTCATTCATTCCAGCCAAAAATATTACTGCTGAGCTATGTTCTCATCACCCATTTTGTCCTAAATGATTTACACATGGGATCCTCAAAAGTAAGAAAATTAAAGCCGGGTGTGGTGGTGCACCCTATAATCCCAGCACTCAGGAGGCTGAGGCAGGAGGATCTCTGTGAGTTCGAGACCAACCTGGGCTTCATAGTGAGTTCCAGTTCAGTCTCAACTACATAGTGAGACCCTGTCTCAAAAAACAAACAAACAAAAAAAATAATAATAATGATAATAAAAGTAAGAAAATTAAAATGATAGATGCTTTACTAATACATAGAAGTGAGGATGGTGAATGGTCTTGAGGCCACCCACTACTCTTCCTTGGTCCATCAACCTCCAGGAATAATATTTCTGTTACATCATCGAGGAAAATCTAAACTATTGACTCTTCTAATAAACGTAGATATAGTTCAGTCTTTCCTAGTTACCTGCCTCAAAGAGCACTTTCCTCATTCCAAAACCCTGATTCCAACTTAAAGTGTTACCCAAAAAGTGGAAAAGCTGGCTTTTTGTTCTACCAAGTCTAAAACTTCAGTAGACAGTTTGTCCTTAAGGAAAAACACAAAAAAATAGCTAGGAAATTTCCAAAAATTTCTGATAATGTTTCAGGCTGAAAAAATAAATAAAAAATAAAAAAATAAAAAAAGAGGAATAGCTAAGGTTAACAATAGTTATTAGTAAAAAAAATTTTTTAATGAAGAGACTGACTACAGAAACAAGCAAGTAAGGGATCTAAGATAGTGCTTCAGTGTCCTGTTTGCCAGCAAAATGAGGGACCATGAAGACCTGGTTGAAAATAACACACAATTAGAGTACTGAATCTATAGACTGTTCCTCTGCTGAATAATTGTTTAGCTTGAGGCACCTCAATTACAATGGGATTCAAGAAAGAAGGAGCAAGAAACCATTCTCTTTTTATAGCTCTTTTTGTTCATAAAGTCTTGCTGAAGGGCTTCAAAGAATACTCACAGTGATATTGTTTTACTGATTAATTCATTACACAAATATGTACTGAGTGTGCAATAGCCACTCATATCTATGTATTTTAAACTACATTTAACAATTTAATTCATCCAGTGCTTGTTAGGCATTTATTCACCTCCCTACTTGACCAAGCTTCTAAGAAAATA
Organism: Fukomys damarensis; assembly: GCF_012274545.1. NCBI lineage: Eukaryota > Metazoa > Chordata > Mammalia > Rodentia > Bathyergidae > Fukomys > Fukomys damarensis. The sequence goes on along the minus strand of NW_022900947.1, from coordinate 33,473,016 downwards.
AACAAAAACTTTCCTGATTGTCACTGTTTCCAGAACTTCTCAATTTACTATTGGGGAAAGAAGCCACCGCATAAAGTGAAAACACAGAGGAAATTTGTAGTTTATAATACTAAATGCCTGAATATAAGAGCCCAATTCATGAACCAGATGGGATGGATGACGTAAACCCACTTGGACAGGTGTTTAATTTCCAGAGAAAATCAGATGGTATCACCTGGTGTCCCCAAGTGAGAGGGAACACTCTACAGCAACAGCCTCTGAATATGCTATGTCTGTTACCCGCTCCTGACTCTCAGGATTTAACTTCTCCAGAAAAACCTCAGGAGGGCCTTTAACAGCCCCAACCCGCTATACTCACAACCTGTGCCATTTTCAGTGTCTTCGATGTGAAGCTGAGAATCCTCCCTCTGTTCCTCATGAACAAGAAGTAGGCAGTCATCAGCCCTCTGGGGAATATCAGACTAAGGAAATTGTTACAAAGTTTACAAGAAAGAAAAAGTCAGAAAATGGTCATGATGGTAGCAATCCCAGTAGAAATGACAACAAAAGTTTGTTCCTATTTGCAGAAAAAAAAGAAAGAAAGAAAAAAGGAAAGCAAGGCAAAAGCTTACTCAGCATTTCTTTGACATATAAGAGCTTTAATATATTTATCTGCCAGAACTAGTAGGATGTTAGAACATCTTGGCTCTCCCTGGCTCTCTGCATGGACACCAAGATCTCTATCCATCTTCCTGGCATTTGTTGGGAACCCTTAGATATGTCTTTGCCTCTAATCTCTAGACTGTTTATTAATATAAATAAACAGAAATACAGAAGTAAAAAAATTTACTAACTAAATTCACTGTTTTTCACTCAGACACGTTCTTACACGAAATCATTTTCTTTCCCTTTTATCTCTTAACTGCTTTGCTTCCTCTAAAATCCTTGGATGACAGAGGATACATTCATCTGTTCACCAAACAAATATTTGGATGTCCATTATATGCCAATCCTTGTTCTGAACACAGGGCACAAACTGGTAAAAGACTGAACAAAATAGATAAGAATCTTTTGGGAGGATCACCCGCCGACTGTTCTCTCGGGAGCAGAGTGTCGCTTGTCACAGGCAGCTGTGGACGCCGAATCTCCTTGCTAATTATCATATATTTCACTTGCTCCGGCTGCCTTTGACTAGTTGCTCATATCTGAGGCTGCTCACAATTTCCATCAACAAGTCACATCCTTTCAGCTTCCCTTTCAGAGCAAATTATCTATCAGCAGGACATCTGCTGGGAACCTTGACCCAGACAATTTAAAAGTATTTGCTCTCTCCTCTTCTGATGGCCCCGATACAACTGCTAAGCCTCTTTCTTCACCATCAGCTGAAATAATGACTGAAAAGTGGGACCTGAACCAGAGGTTGTTACCGACCGCCAATGCAGTGTCTAAGTCAGACAAACTAGGAGTTCGCAAGATTTAATTTTTCTCTAAAGCTATTACCACTGGCCCATCTTCCATGATGCCCCTGTACTATCAGAGTCCAGGATTAAAACCTACTCTACTCTCTGGACCTACCATATTTTTTACTTTCTAGTAAGTTTTTCACAAAGACATCCCATATTGCCCTGACACAGTCCAATTTTCCAGATACCTATACGTCATTTAATTTGATAGTAATGACAGCTTTGCTCATGCTTAATAGTATGGGCTTTGGCAGCTGTTTAGAATCAGAAATTAAACACTTTCTGCAATGTCTCAAGTGGGTGATTTAATCGTTTCAATTTCCTTGTTGGTAAAATGGAGAAAATAATAGAATCAAATTAGCAGAGTTACTATAAGGTTGCTATCATTTAATACATACACGACAACAAGAGTATTACTTGCTACATATTAAGGGCTCAGAAGTTTCCTGTCTTTCAAGTATTTAACTCCTACTCTATTGTCAAAGCCGATTAGAAGCATAGGATTGTTTAGATTTGAATCTTATATCTCTTATCCCTTTCGCTTGGCCTTCCTAATGCATCTCTGGGTACAATCTTTCGTTTTAGTTTCCATTCAACCCACTCCACTCTCTGGCAGAATTCTGACTTTCTTGGATGGGAGAACATTTTCTACCAGCTTTACTATGTGGACAAAGCAACCCAACAGAATTATAGCATCTCACAGTTTCTAAAACAGTAAAAACCAGTATACCATTCCTTTGAAGACTAGGAATAGTCTTAAATATTTGTGCTTTATTTACATTGTCTATGAAAAGTTGATAAAGAGGAAAGCTTTTCCAAAATATTTTAAGCTGAGGGAGGGAGGGTGATTATGTTAATCTAGCATTATGGTTTTAATTGCAGAGTTATAGAATTATGGACTTAGATAAAAAGTTCAGAATATCTGTATATTAATATTAATCTGTATAAAGGAAACTATTGAAGCTTACTTACCATACTACAAGAGCCTAAAAGGTGTCATTAATGTATAGAAATAAAACAATGTATCAGCATAATAAGAAACAAAATTAATAAAATATTAGACAATGTTTCAACATTAAGATAAAAGGATACTTCAAAATAAAAGTGCAAAAGCACAAAATATAAGAAAAAAACAATGCATTTCTGTTGGAGGAAGGGTACCTTGAAATAAGCCAACAAAGAGGTAGGAAATATTGACACTCACTAAAATCAACCAGAAATTAATATCTACAGACTAGAATAAACTTTCTAAAATCAACCAAAAAGAAAAAAAAGAAACAATTCCAAAATTTTAATGGTCAAGGAATAAGAATGCATAATGTACAGAAAAATAAACGTAAAAATCTAATAAGTGTACAATGAGATGCCCAAATTCCATAGAATAATGTAACTTAAAAGATTAAAGGAATATAGCTCGATACTTATTACTCTGTGAAAAATTAGCAAATAAAACACTGTAAGTTACTTCTAGGAATTGGGAATGTAAGAAACCTCTTTATACAGAGAAGGGCTTGTTGATTGATGCAACCATTGAAAAAAAAATCATCTGGCACAAAATTAAGTATATGCATAAGCTAAGATCCAGTTATTTCTCCTGTCAGGGAAATATATAAGGAATATGTTAATAATTGTTCCTTACAGATCTGTTTGGTTGAAGGACAGAGTTGAAGGACACCTGAGTGTCTATCAGTGGAAAAGTAAATAGGTTAGAAAATAAAAAACAGTGGACAGGTGGATCAGCATTATAGAACCACACTGTCTAAAGTAAGATCCACTACCACCCACATTTGGCTATTTGAATTAAATTTCAACCAAGTAAAACTAAATAAAATTACAAATTCAGTACCTTAGTGATTCTAGTTATAGTCTAAGCACTCAATAGTTGTTGGCAATCAGTGCAAACAGACAACATTTCCATCATTAAAGAAAGGTCTGTTAGACAGTGCTGCTGTGGAGAAGTATGCAGCAGTCTGAATAAACCAATTAAATGTTCACGTAGCAATGTAGATGGTTCTTTAAAATACTGCCTAATGAAAATATTTTTGAAACAAAATTAGCTATGTTACGTAACACAATCTCCATAAATTTATAATCTGGGCAGAAAATAATAACACACATTTACCAAGTTAAGTGGTTTAAATAAAGAGATACACACTAACCTCAATTAATGGTTTCATATAGCTGGAGCAACATGTGGGAACAAAAGGAAAGAAATGAATTCATCTGGATGCTTTAGCTGAGAAAAATTTTAAACTAAAAAATACAAACTTTGGGCCAGGGATTTAGCTCAGTGACACCACACCTGCCTCTGAACACAAGGTCTTGAGTTCAATCCCTGGTACCAAACAAATTTCAGTTGATAGGTGAAGAAACCAAGATCTCAGAGGTGAATGTACCCAAATTCATATAGTGACCTATGGAGTTGAGGTGAAAGCTAAAATCCTCTTATTTTTAAGTCTAAATACTTTGACATTATAAGTTGTGAAGACCAAGGAAATTTAAGCCACTTCTACACATACAGATTGACTCTAAAGGGCTCTACTAGCTTCTGAAATCAGAAAAAACAAGTGATGATCCATTCTATCCCTATATCCTAGGGACATTCCTCTTCATAAACACTTTTCTATTATCTTGATTGGACTATAGGATCTAAATGTGATGCTACTGTTAGTATTGAAACATAAGCTAATACAAAATTTATCTGAATTATCGCTATATTCAAGCTATTCTTTGAGAGGACATCATTGTCTTTCCCAGTAGAGTAGTTGTAAATAGTAGATATTCAAAAGTATTTGTTGAATGAATACATTGCATTTTCCTCCCAGGAAATATCACAATATAAGTAAAATGTAATTCTCACAAGCAAGGAGTATATAGGATATGAATCAAATGCTGAAAGACAGGTTAAAAAATAGGAAGAGTGGGGCTGAGGATTTAGCTCAGTGGTTCTGCTGCCTGCCTTGTAAGCACAAGGAATGGAGTTCAAGCCCCAGTACCAAAAAAAAAGTGGGGGGAAGACTTTGATAAGCATCCAACAAAAAGGATTATAGGCATGCAGAGATCAGAAATTATTCTTTGAGAAGTAATGCTGCAGATGGGCATTTGAGATGGAGGCAAATGATGAATTAGAAATTAACTCTTTCCAAACAGCTCATATAAAAGAATGGTATCAAGAAAGCACACACACACACACACACACACACACACACACACACAAAACATTCATTTGAAGTACAAGTACAAGGCATGGCAGAGAATCAGAAATAAGATTAATAAAGAAGGTTATGTCAAGAAAAGTTGATAAGTCAGACATGGCATATAGATACTGAGCAATCACATGACCAGCCCAGTTACCTAGGGAAACTGTTTCATGTTTGTTGAACCAGAATAATTTTTAATGAAGTTTTCATTCTCAAAGTATCCCAGTCCAGAAGGTAAAGCATATGGTCTTGCTATGTATAGGAAGAAATGGTAAGAATAATCAGAATAATGAAAACTTCCTTTTCTGATATCATATTAATTTGATGCATTGTATAACTGAATAAGTATTTCTCTGATGCTGTAATTGTAAGTATAGGAACAAAAACTTAAATGTGCCTTTTGGACACATGATTGTTTCTTTTATGTCCAGATATTATGAGCTGGTTCATGGAAAAAATTACGCAGTTTCAATGAAGAAAAAATTTAAGTATACTTTTAGACAATTGCCTGAATTAGAGCCTATCACCAACATCTCTATTTCACAGAATTAGGCTCTAATAAAGATGTCCAGAATTTTCAACTAATAGTATGAAGTCATTAGAAACTAACATTAAAATCAGTCTGGCTAAAGCAAACCTAATGGCAGGTGATTCCAATGAAAACTGTCACATGTCCCCTGTTATATATTTGTACAAACATGAGAAAGAAATTCAGTTAGGAAGACCCAATTACAGTAAGAATGTGTTTAATGTTTTGATTGCTAAAAAGCACAGTTACCTCAATTTTGGTTAAGAGGTCTTGCAATTCTCCTGATTCATTCATTGACAAAATTTTCTCAGCACCCTATTAACAAGAGAGGGTAGGGCAGGAAGAAAATTCATTGTGTTAGTATTTGAAAAAACAAAGTTCAAGCCAGAAAAGCTTCACTCACAAAATAAGGAACACATTTTTTCCTTCTGATCTAAATATACTGAAAACCAGGAAGCACACAGACGTTCTTTAGGGTCAGATATTTGCCTCTCCAGCAAAGCTTGCAGTACAGGCAGAGAGAAAGCTGCCAGTAGGAGATGAGCTTTGGAAGTCCAGCCATGGCAGAACCAGCATAGTTGCTCAGGTGCTGGAAGCTGACTCTAGCATTTGGGAAAGGAAGCTTCTGAGCAAGTCTCCAGCCTAAGCCATCTCTGCCCTGCTCTGGGCAGCCCTGGATATGGCACCCTTAGAGTCATGCACGTAAACATAACAATAGCTAATAATAAATAATAATCATCAACCCTAATTATTTATTTTGTCATCATCTTATTTGATGTAGTCGACTCTATTGTTATTGGAAATTGAACCTTGGCAAAATTAAATAAAAATTCCAAGGTCACCCAGAAAATTTCAATATAGGCAAGGGGCTTGTTCCTGAACTGATATTTGTGACTTTCTATAACCTCACTGTGAAAGTAAGAAAAAGGGTAATGTGTGGTCTTTCCAACAAACTCCTGGTGTTTCTTTTAACTATTCTAGCTTCTTCTCACATTCCCCCACTCTATTGCCCTTTTCAAGGAAGAAGGAAAAATAAAAGTAATGACTTCTAATCAAGGTAGAGATTATGTGTGCATTGATCATTTCATAACTGAGTTACCTACCAGAGGGCATCAAGTCCATTTTTGATTCATGAACAAGTTAGGAAGGAATATTACACAATAAATATATTTGTATTCCCTTTTTTCTGAGCATGTTGGAAAACAAGTAGACTCATTTAAAAATTAAAAATGTCTTAATTTTATAGAAGTCACAATATAGTTTCACACGAACATACACACACATGAGTACTTAATATTGAGAATGGAATAGGGCCTGGGTTGTAGCTCAGTGGCACAGTGCCTGGCTGGCAAGCTCAAGATCCAGAGTTCGATGCCTGATACAAAAAAGAATTTACAATGGAATATAATTCAAAACAAGTGATGCAGAGAAAAAGTGGGCTAGGAGATCACAGTGGCAGAGGTGGAGATCTGCTTACTAAGGGTAAAGAATGTTTTCTGCAGTTGATGACATTGGATGAGGACCACAAAGAAGACTGGATGAGACTTCCAAGATAGGGCAGGCAGCTCTGCAGTGCCACCTGCATACAGCCATTGGTCTTTGGTTTCATTTTGCTTCAGTCTGTCTTATATAACTCATGCCGTCTTGATTCCCACCAGCAGTGCCAACTTAATATATTAAAACACACTATGAATGAGTACACAACGCTATAAAAAATAGATTGTATTCCTTTATTTATTGATCATTTTGCCAGAAATACAGATGTGACAGCAAATGACACATGTAAGAACAAAGGTATTGCAAGGACCACAACAAAACATTAAAGTCTGAAACTCAGTAATGACTGGTGATGTTTTAGTTCTGCTACATCCTATTTCTTTTAGGAGTTAGCTCAACTAAAATGGGAAAAACCCTCTAGGGAATTTGGCACATGGACTAAAGCTGTGCAAGAATATACATCTCATTTTTCTCAAATGAAATAAAATACACTACAAAGACTCCAAAGAAAATGAATGTACAAGAAGAGCTGTCATATGACTGCTTCCCTGCTCTCCTCTTATTTTACCATTGTGCCTTAGCCAGTTGTTTAGAATATAATGTACATCAAGCAAGGACTTATGTCATTATCCTTAAATACATGAAATTTGCGCTGCCTCAGCCAATAATTCCAATAGCGTTACTGCTAAAGAAAGAGATTACACTTCACAGGAGAAATTCAGGCTTTGTCACATCAAGCAGTGTACTGAAAGGCAGAATTGTCCCTGATCTCCAAGATACCGAGCTGTGTTGCACACAGGAACTGTCAAGTGCTCAGGGTTGAGGAAAGTTTTCCCAGTAAAAGTTTTCCCTCTCTCAGCTGCTGCCATGTAACACAGCCTCCATAATTTAGCCTGGGATGCCTGCTGCTCTTCTCCTTGGGACTGCACCCCCTTGGTCTCGTGCTCCATGCTGAGTAGTAAAAATAGCAAAAGCCTCCCATTCCCTGCTCGATTCCACATCTCTGCCTTCCACCTACCTCTGTCATTGCTATACCTAAGTGCAAGATCCTGGCCTGGAGACAAGAAAGTCAAGCAATCCCTCTGTCTAAATTTTAATGCTGCAGCAGCCACACAATATGAGTCTGAGCTTAACTGGAAATTTTCAGGGGAAAATTATAGATCCCTCCTGTCTTAGTTAGTTTTAGCATTGCTGAGACAAAACACCCAACTGCCAAAGAAGTTAATGGAAGAAAGGATTATTTAGCTCACAGTCTGTAGGGATTTCAGTCCATAATACGCTGGATCCACGGCAGGGTGGCATAGCAGATAGGCAGACAGTAGCAAAAGCAACAAGGGAACCTTAGTCTTTCTGCTCCTTTCTCATCCAGACTACAGGGATTAGGCCAGTGCCGGACCAATCAGTGTATTGATTTAGTAATCACACAACCTCCATCCCAGCATCACACAGTCTAGATTCAGCCACCTCTGAGAAAGACTCCTCTGACCACATGAGGCTGGGAGGTGGGGAAGACACCTAGACACAAGTCATAACACCTCCCATCCTGAGATTTGGAGTATGTGGCAGGGTCATTCTCAATCTGCCCTGCTTTTCAATGCATTTGTATATTCCAGAGGTCTCGCTCCTTCCCTTCTTCATTGAAGACATCCAGTTATTATTAAGCAACTCTGATGTCCACAATATAGCATATTCCCATAAGCATGTGCTTAGGAAATAACCTTTTCTGGGATTTAGTTAAGAATGTCACACAAGAATTTGTGACTTTTTAAGTAAGACCACACCATTTCATTCCACACTAGTGGAAATTAATTAATCATTCTGTTATCTGGTATAGATGACCAAGATTTCTAGGATACATATGCAGATATTTCTGACATATTTTTAATTGATTTAAAGTCACACCTTTCTTTAAAATTAGCATCATTCTGAAAATATTGATAATATTTAAGTTCTTTACAGACCTGGGCTCTTTAAACAACTGGTGCAAAGTAAGTATTCTCACCCCAAGTTTCAAAATAAAGGCATTAACACAACTTTGTTTTCAATGAATTAAGATAAGCTACTAGTATAAATGAAGCAAATTAGCATATATGTTGAAATATGTTTAAAACAACAATGGAATATGTAATTTGGGGAAATTTTTGAACTTCTCCCTACTTGCTGTTTATCTGTCTTCTAATTTGTTCTTTATTTGTAATGTTTTTCATATAAAAGAAAAAAATGCAATACTTGAGCTTGTGTGTCTGATTTATTTCACTTAACATTATGTTCTAGGGCCAAGGATTTAGCTCAGTGGTTCCAGTGCCTGCCTTGCAAGCACAAGGACTGGAGTTCAATCCACGGTACCAAAACAAACAAACATTATGTTCTCAAATTGCATCCATTTACCTATGAATTGTCTTGTACTAATTACTTTTAAGACAACAATACACAGTGTAGCTATTGTTAGCCTCTTATTGTTTAGCTATGAAATTTTGTTTTATTTTTTCATAAAATATAAAGGTGTTAAAGTTTGAAAAGAATAAGGAACGTGCCAGGGCCTTTCAGTTTATCAACACAAGCTCCTTCCAGATCTTGAAATGAAGCAGAGCTGACTCCAAAACCTATACTTTGTGTACCCTACCATGTATGCTACCTGATCACTGATATAACATAGTTGTATCTCTTTGTTTAAAAGGCCAGATAGCTGAGGACTATAAGAATCTATTGTTAGGACTCCCTTCTGACCGGGTGCCCAAGAAGTTCAAGTAAATGAAAGCTTTCACTATGAGGGCTCCACATCCAGAAAGAATGTGCCACAGAAAATAGGAAAAGTCCTAGTTTTTTTTTCCAGTACTATGTCTTAGTCAGTTACTTAAAATACATTGTGTATGCTAGGAAAAGACCCAGCTCACAAATGCCAATGTGTACATACATATATGTGTGCACATACATGCATATATTGTTATATTCATATCTATATTTATACTTATTCATATGCCCCTCCTCATCTTACTAAAAAGGCAACTTGAAATAAAGTTATATAGCATGGTAGAGTGGAATAAAATTGTAGCATACAGAAAAAGATATAAATATGTCTCAAAATTGTATCCATGATTGTGCTCGAAATTTGATTCTGAGCCAGCTTTTAGGAAGAAACAAAACTTTTCTTAGAACAGTACTCTAAATAATTCCTTACATAATTTAGATGGACAGACTCATAAAATAAATAATGTTTTTGATTACCCATAAAACTTTTGACTCCAAATAAGTGCTATTAAACAAATGGTTATTGAATCCAACCATACAAGCTTTCACCCTTCCTAGTAACTAACCAGGTTACTTTCCTTCTCACTTGTTTCCCTGCCATTTATTTATCACTAGATATCATGCTGCTTGTTAAAGTATCTTCTAGTGACTAAGGTAAAAGCAAAACTCCATATCTTGGAACATAAATGCCTTCTTGTTGTTTGCACCAATCTTCCCAATCCTGTGTTTTGATATCACAGGAAGCTAAGCTGAATTCTTCCCTTTATGATAATCTCAGGTTTTTCCATGAGATTCAATGCCTGGGTTCCTGCTCCATCCTTTGCAATAATATTTTTTCTGCTCCTTCTCCCCACCATTTCTCCCATGCATTCTTTGAGCCGAATTTAAATGCCACCTCTTCAAAAAGTATCCTTGGCTTTGCAGGCAGATTTCATCATTGCCCCTGCTGTGTTCTCAGATTACGGTGGCCTGCTGCACAGTAACCCAGTGGTGACCACAGAAGCTATGTAATGTCTTCTAGCACACAACACTCTGTGCCTGTGATCAACTCTTAAGTTTTATTGTGTGAAGATGCTCAAGACTTTTGTAGTAAATGCAGCATTAAATTTTAAACTGCTATATTTCTAATAACTGTTGATTTAAAAAACACAAACCAGGGCATATATGAAAATGCACTTTTGTGAAGTGCAAGAGACCACTTTAATGGGCCTTTATAATCAAATGCTAGATGACTGGGAGAGTGACAGGATGAACATGGTATAAATGATTTTCCCTATCACTTATCTCAGCTGGGCACTTGATGGGAACTGAAGAGCAAACCACTGCAGGCTGTCCTGTCTGGCTGCACCCTCTGATGAGGAACAGGAGGTGAGGACTCTCTAGTACTGGCTGATTGTGAACACTTCTGCTACGTAATCAGGAGAACAGATGGCAGGTTTGGCATTGCAGGAGCTCAACCAGAACCTAGCATGATGCCTGCCAAAAGAAGTGCTCAATAAATGTTTGTTGCTATGACTGCTGTGCCCACTGGAAATGGGAGATTACATCAACTTTGCCTGGAGACAGGCCAATTAAACCCTGCTGACAAAGTCAGAATTTACTCCTGGAATCAGCTCTACATTGCCTGAACCAACTGCATGGGGTCCTTGGAGATCTACACCAAACACTTCAATCTGGAAACCATTCAAAGCAGGTGTACCAATATTCCACCAGTGTCTTTCAACTTACAGGAATGCCTCCCATGGATAATATCATCCTAAAGAGCATGGATTTCCTGTATCCCTACAGGAAGAATTAACTGCAAAATTGACTACACTACTTGACTTCTTTTATGCAATTATGTAATACAGACTTTTGGATGTCATAAAATGCCTGCCAAAGACAAAGATTTTAGTTTAATATAATTAGTGCTGAGCCATTGTTTTCAGTGTAGTTGTGAAGAACAATTTCCTATAGAAGCCAAACCTAACTTTTTATAATAAAGCTATGCAATCAAATAGGCAATCAGGAGTGTATATTACTTGCTTCTTTGTTGTGGAAGGCCATCTCTCTTTCAGTTAATATCAAATTATATGAAAGTTGTACCAAATCACTAACAAACAAACCAAAATGCTATTGACGCATATTGCACTAAAAGAAGCCAGAAGGGTATTTTATGTAGTAGATCTAATATTTTCATCTGCTTCATCCCCAAATTATCTCTTCATATAAAGTAATTTTTAGAATACAATGGTAAGGTTACTAAGATTTTTTAATAAACAACTCGGAATTAAGTTGTAGACTTCCACTTGCAAATTAACTTGGCCAAGTAATTGGAACACTTTGAGACTCTGGTTCCTCATCTGTAAAATGGGTATAGCAATGCTTACAGGGTTATTGTAAGGACTACAGAAGAAGATACCTAAAAGTCTAGAACATGGCTTGACACATAATAGAAACTCCATATTAACAGTCAAGTAGTATTTTTATTATTGCACCAGCAGTAAACTCCATAAACATCAACATCAAGCGCACAAAATTTAAACAAGCATTTCCCAGCTAGTGTTAACAATGGAAAGAAGAATGAAAGATTTGCATTGTTTGGGGGATTATGTTACTATAAATTGAAAGATTGTGAAATCTTTAAGAGGGAATGGAATATTTGGGTTTAATATATGCTTATTCTTGATACAAGGTATTGAGAAGGTCCAACTTGATGGTTTATAAGGAAAAAAGGTAACATGGAATCTTAGGACTTTCCATTGCATAAAATGCTCAGCTACACTGTAAATGGTTAAAGTGTTCTTTGTTGTGGAATCTTTAGCTAGCATGTAGCTAAGGCTCTCTGAAGAGACAAAAGAGCAAGAACTGCTTGTGAACAGTATTGCTGAAGAAAACTGAGCTGACTGTTTTGGGGACACTATGGATATTTAATCAGTCAGCGGGAAAATTATTTGAGGATGATTCACACACCGTGGTGGCAATTGAGAAATACAACTTGATGATCAAAAAGTACTGACCATAGCCCAGCTTAACATGCAAGATCCTAGCAGGAAATAGTGTGCCCAGAGTATTTTATTAAGGAAAATTTGATGGAAGGTCCCCGCACCACAAAAATGTGGACAGGGCTATATAAGCCAATAAGTGTAGTGAAATAACCAGAACCTGTCAGCAACAGGAGGCTGCTACCACTCTGATGTCAAAGGTCCATGGGAACATGCATCAGAACCTTAGGAGAGATGGGACCATGGGAAAAATAAGTATAATAATTTTCCTGTAATCCTGGGGTGGAAAAAGTGATGATATGGGTAACGTGATATGCTGGGAAGGCGATAGTTCTGAGGCTATATAAATTCCTGTCTCCTCTAATTATTAGCTGTATGTGCTCTAATTTAACCTCTCAAAACCTCAGATTTTGAAGAGAAAAATGTGTCTAGTATGTAATTTTAGAAAATAAATGAGATGCTACATCTTAAGTGCTCAGCATAGTTTATGACATTCATGGATCCTGAGTAAAGAGAATCATGCTGGATTCTTGTTGTTTTTATAAGATTAACTTATGTTATAGAAATTCCAGTAAGCCTAATTCCAAAGAGCATAACTGAACATTTTTATTGTAAACTTCTTTAGTTTTATGTGAACTGCAGAGATCTTCTCTCTCTCTTTTTTTTTTCTCATTGAGTCGGTACTTTTTAAGTATACAGTACAGTTACATTCATCATTGGGATCTTGTACCTTTACAAGAAAGGTCTTGGTTCTCATTTTTCCCCTTATCCCTCCCCTCCCTTCACCCTCTCCTTCCTTCCCTATTTACAAAACCTTTATTTCCAATTTTTCATTTAGAGATCTTCTCTTATTGGGACTCTCTTCTCTTACTAACAAGAGGAGTAACTACCCTCTAACACTGCCTCTATTGATCCCTACTTTTAGTTAGAGCAACCCCTAAAACACGTCCAGGCATCCTATCCGGTGGAGAATTGCCTTTCTCATCCTCCAGTGTGGCTAGGTGCAGAGAAGTGGGTAAATCCTTCTCAGTGAGATATGAGCAAAAATGATGCATGTTTGCTCCAGGCATACCCTTAAAATTGGGCTGCCTATCTTATATTCCAATTTATTTTAACTTTTAGCAATTTGGAAAAAATGTGATAGAATGGAGCCATTTTTAACCATGAAGGTAGGGTTCACAAAATAAAAGATGGACCAGTACTAAATGAAGTTTATTTGAGAGACTTATTTGAGGCAAACATTTATAATTCATATTGTAATAGATGAATGCATAGATACATACATACATGCATACATAGACAAATGCACACATGTATGTGTCTTTGGACTGCACTTAGGTCATGCGACCAGAGTCATTATCAATGAGATTAGTACTCTTATTAGTGAGTCCCCAGAGAGTTGTATTTCCTCTTTTGGATGCAGGGAGAGGACGACTACCCATGAACCAAGGCCCTCAACAATACCAGATCTGCTGTTCTTGCTCTTAGTCTTCCTGAAATCCAATATCCAGCCTCCATAACTACAAGGAACAAAATTTTGCTTGTAGTTTTTTGTAAGCTACCTAATTTATGGCATGTTATTACAGCAATTCTAACGGACTGAGGCACATGACTTTCTCTGTGTGTACATATACATATTTATGTATAGGTAAAGATAGAGAAAGAAAATATATAGGATTTAGATATTAGAACTGGAAGGCAGCAGAAACTCTTGCATACTACCTGAAAATAACAAGTTTTGGGAAGAGAGTAAAACAGCACAACAGTAATAACCTTTTCCAGCAAAAAAAAATTGTAGGCATTTAAACTCTGTTCTTCCATTCATCCAGGGTCTCAACCTTCCAGAACTGTCTCCTGTTCAGAGAATAAAATCAAGGAAGTAATTATTCAGGGAAGATGAGAGGATAAACCTAAGTCTCTCAATCTGGATTGACAATGAAGCCAGATACTCTTTAGTCATCTCTCTGTCTTGACCTCTATAGCCAAAGAAAGCAAATTTGGTTTGTTGATTGGTCGGTCGGTCGGTCGGTTGGTTGGTTGGTTGGTTGGTTTTGTCACAATTATAAGATTTCTGTAATTCATCCCTTCAGGATTGTCCATGTTTCAGGGGGTAAGACACTGTCAGGCTGACTTTTTTTTAAAGGTGAAGCAGAAGGAAGTTCAAGCAATGGCATATTGTAAACCCAAATGAGAAAACTCCCATAGTTCAAAAGATGTTCTCCAGGCATCACTTGTGTAATCTTCACTGTACCTTCACAAGTTGCTTTTTGAGGTAGAGAAATTAAGTAAAGTAGCAAAATTGAAACACAAGGATATTACAGAAGCTGAAGATTTACAAGAGCACATGTTCAAGATCACACAACTGAATGTGTGATGGGTCAGAATTCAAAGTAGGTCTAGTTAACTTTCCAGTCTATGCTTTCCTTTGTTAGGTTCACCTTTTGCATTTATAAATATATTTAAAATAATGTCCACCTCTAGGGACAATGTGAGAACAAACTATGATACTAATAAGATACAGTGAACCTTTGAATTATAAACTCAAATGGTTCCAGAGGGCTGGTTGTAACTCAAGTTGGTTGTAAGTCAATACAGCTGAGATCTGGATGTTTATTTGGGTACATGCTATAGATAAGGAGAGGAAGATGAATCTTCCATTAACCTAATTAACCCAAATTGTTCATATGTCAGGCCAGTTGTAACTTGAAAGTCTACTGTATATCAAACTACAGTAAAGTAGCAAAACTGAAACTACAATGTAGTATACAACCTATTCAGTGCTTAATAAATACATATAACTATTATTACCATTATCATTTATTTTATTATAATCACAGTATGGCAGTATAACACTATAAATTTTGTCAAATGTTCAGTGACGGTAGACCTTGTCATTTCTTGTGCCTCACAGAGGCTTCTAGCATTTGGTTTGTGTCACCCAGGAAGGCACCCTTATGCTCTGCAATTGTTCTGATCTTTGTGTCTCTCGTTCTTTTCTTAAGCATGGATGAGAATGGGTGGAAATACGGGTTATTTGTTAAAGGATGTAAGCATAAGCAGGTCTGTATCAGGACCTTTCCCAGGGTAAAAATACAGTTCTTTCGTTAAAGATGGGCTAACAAAAAAAAGTATCCATAAAATAACTGCTGACCTTACCAGCTATTTAATAAGGCAAATCATAGACCCAAATTATAAATAGAAAAGCAAAATAAGAGGTAGGCAATAAAGAGCAGGGAAGATGAATCTTTCTCAAATGGAAAGGGAATGAAGAGATGGAGGAAAGGGAGAGAAAGGGGATGAAAACGAGGAATGTAGATGCACACGTAGCACCTCCACACAAGGACTGTAGACCTCACGTACCGCAAATGTGTGCAAGTAAGGAAATAAAAGTCTATAAGGAAAATATCCTTTGGAAAAGATGATATGCTAAATACTAAAAAGATGGAAAACTGAAAGAAATGAAAACACACTTGAAAGAGTGAAAGCCAAAATTAAAAAGCACACCCCAAGAATAAAAAGTTTAAGGCAACCAATGAAAACTAAGTATCACTGAGAAAGTGAAGACCAGGTAAAAGATACTAGTGAAATGAAGCACAACCAAAGCCACAGCAGAGTTTAAAAATTAACAGAGCCGGGCGTGGTGGCGCATGCCTGCAATCCCAGCACTCGGGAGGCTGAGGCAGGAGGATCGCTGTGAGTTCGAGACCAGCCTGGGCTACATAGTGAGTTCCAGGTCAGTCTCAACTACATAGTGAGACCCTGTCTCAAAAAACGAAAACACAAACAAAAAAAAAAACAAAACAAAATAAAAATTAAGAGAAAGAGAGCTCCAGAAACATTTTTTAAATAAAATGGGTAAAATATTTGAAAATATAAAATTAGCCAGCTATGCTATTATGAAGTATAAGAAAGTAAAAGCCAGAAAACTGCATTAGAATGTGTAAGTGGGCAGCCTCTAAGAGCCAAAGCATAAATCCTCTTAGGAAACAAGGTGGGCTTTCAAACTAAAGCACATAGTTACTAGACTATAAACGACACTACCAAAATCCTCTCTTACTCATATCAACATCCTAGCAGTTGGCCTTAACTCCTCATTTGTCTTCATCCAGATTCAATCCCTGAGTAAATCCTGCTGCTTCACTTGCAAAGCCCATTCTGGATGCATTGTTTCTCATCACCTTCACTGCTCACACCCAACTTCAAGGAGTCACCATCTCCTTGGTTTGGTTCTTGCTCGCATCTCGATCCCATTTCTTCTTCAAGCATAGACCACGATGATCTCTTACAAAGTCACAGACGATGACTATTATGGTTTAAAGCTAGAGTGTTTCAAAACTATGGAGTTCAGAGGTGGGGATTTTGCAAGGTGATGAGGCTGTCAGACTTATTCATCAGAGGATTCATCCACTGATGAGCTCAGCAGCTGAGCGTGCAGTTAGGAGATGGAGTCTGGGAAGAGGCAGGTGGAGGGGCATGATACGGAAGGGTGTCTCTCCCTCCCTCGCTCCTCTGTTCTTTACTCCCTGGTTCTCTTGAGGTGAGCAGCTTTCCACTGGGCCAAGCCCTTGCACCACCCTATTCCTATGTTTGAACCTGCCAACCATGGACTGAATGAAACTTTTAAAACTCTAGGCCAAAATAAACTTCTCCTCCTATAAGTCATGGGTGTGGGCTTAAATTTATATTTATTTCCTGCGAATCCATTATCCCTGGCCCCAAAAGAATGTAAGATCCGTGAGAGCAGATACATCTATTTATGGTAGCACTGGGACCCAACTGGCATCCATATTCACCAACGTTTCTTGCAAGTGTCTACAGAATGAAAGACAAAGCTGTACCCTCCTTTCCAAAGGACACGAATCCTCAAGATTTACAGCTAAGTAACGTGTTGAGTGCTTGGTGTCCTTGCTCTTCACCCATGTCTGGCATCTCAATCCCCAGGTGAGCTTCCTATATATACAAATAAGGAGTAAAATAGAAGAGAGATAACTAGAAAGTAGGGAGATATTTAAATACTCCCCCAAATTACATATTCACTGTTTCAAAAATATTCCAATATAATTTGTACTTATAATACTACAGCATATACTTATAAATTGTAGTATATGTATATTTGTATATTACAGTATATACTTATATATTATTGCATACAGTACTTATACTGCTAGTTTATCTTAGTTTGTTGAAAAGAAAGTTTTGTTTTTGTTTCTTTTTTGTAAGAAACTTTTTGGTTTATGCCTTTTACTTTGAGAAACTACTTTAAGACAACAATCACTACATCGTGCATTAAATATTGCAATTCTCTTATTAATTTGTTATGAAATTGTTTTATTTTTTCATAAAATAAAGAACCAAAAAAGACGTTGTCTCAAACTGTCTCAAAATATAAAACAAGGACAGTAGGATATATCTCAGTCATAAAGTATACCTATGTTTGATTCCCAGTCCCACCAAAAGAAGGAGGAGAAGGAGGAGGAGAGGATAGAAGAAGGAAGAGGAAGAACAGCAATAGGGCATGGGCAATTTATCATAGTTAATAAGCGCACATCAGTTTGTTAAAGGGAGCCATCAAATTAAATCTAATGGATGTGCTACAAATAATACAACAACCTAATACTGGAAAACATCTCAGTAACTAAACTCTGGTTCAGTATAGACCTTACATTTCTGTACCTCTTTTTGCTATGAGACTAAAATAAATATCATCTCTGCCTCTGGGATTATAAACCAGATGAAGAACGATAGGCAACAGGAAAATAGGATATCATACACATGTCCAAACAGTTACACGCAAGCCATTTGGAAGCTTCCAGTGAGATACACATACTGCTGGTGATTTACATTTTCAAGAGAAAAAATAAAAACACTTCCTCTCCAGAAAAATGTCAAGTAATTCAAATGCTTTTCTGCATAGTGCAGAATAAATCACTGTCACTGATTCCTGAAGTTGGCATTTTAAAGCTGATACCTTGCAAAAGTCAAAACTTCGATGAATGGAGATTGACTGACACTTGGCAAAGCATCAAACCCTGTGCCAATCACCGTATGCTGAGGCACGGTAGCTCTTAGCTGCTGCTCAGAGTAAATTTTAAAATAATAACAAAAATCATAAAAGCGTAGTTAAGACAAACGAAAGAGTTTTATTGAAGTCTATTTTTCCAGTTTTTATATTTTATTAATATATGCTTTCATTTCATTCTTTGTGGGGATTTGGTACATGTACGTAACATCACAATTCTATTTTATCTCTTTTCCCTTCCCACCCTCCCCTTTCCTCCATCTCTTGATTACTTTCCCATTTGAACAAAAATCTATCTCCTCACTTCTTATCATCTGTCTTTTATTTTACTCTTTACTTATACTTTGAGTTTCTCAGATAAGAGAAACTATGTGGTATTCGAGCTTGTGTGTCTGATTTATTTCACTCAACATTAAGATATCATGGTGCATTCATTTTCCTACAAATGACTCAGGTTTTTCCTTCTGTATGACACAGTAGCACTCCACTGTGCATTCCACCCTCTGTTTTCTATATTCATTTGTCTATGATCAGCAAAATTCCATTTGACCCACCTATTCCGCTTCCTAAATGATAATGATGCCTACATACCCATGTTTATAAAGGCACAATTCTCAATAACTAAATCTTGAAAGTACAATTAACATCAAACATAGTTCATTGACTACTAGGGAAGGAAAATTTGGCTAGGCTAAAATGCATCCAATTACCTCTAAGAAAGGTGTAGGAATTGAAGAAACAAAAATACCTATAGCTATACATATGTTCCAAATATTCAGGTGAAAAAAATTATGAATTGGTAATATAGTTTTCACCGCTTCTCCCCTACATTTTGGTAATGTACAGTCAGGTTAGACTTATATAACACAAAAGAAAGCAAAAGTCACATTGAATAAAAGCCAAAACTCCACCAACCATCTGACACAACTCCCAAAATTTAGTAGGGCATCTGAAATGAACAGACACTTCTAAGACAAAGTAAAAGCAGCAAACAAACATATAAAAAGTGTTCACCATCACCGGTTATATGACAGATGCAGTTGAAAACAACACTGAGATTCCATCTCACCCCAGTAAGAATGGCTGCCGTCATGAAATCAACCAACAACAAATACTGTTGGGGTTTGGGGAGATAGGAACCTTTCTTCGTTGTTGGTGGGAGTGCAGACTGGTGCAGCCACTGTGGAAATCAATATGGAGATACCTCAATCAACCTGAATTAGAAGTCCCATTTGACCCAGCTATCCCTCTGCTGGATATCTTCCCAAAAGAATTAAAAGAAGCATACCACAGTGATATATATGCTCATCCATGTTTATAGCAGCACAGTTTGTAATAGTTAAAATTTTGAAACAGCCCAATTGCCCATCAACCGGAGATTGGATAAAGATGTGGTGTTTTTATAAAATGGAGTGCTATTCAGCCATAAAGAACAAGAAACCAGAGAGACATTTATAGCTAAGTAGATGCACATAGAGGCCATACTCTTAAGTGAAATTAATAAGTAATGCTTCTTTTTT
>NW_022900947.1:33408848-33453045 GCF_012274545.1 Fukomys damarensis | reverse complement strand
TTTTTTTTTTTTTTTTTTTTGATACCGGGGATCTAACTCGGGTCCTTGGGCTTGCAAGGCAGGCAGCGAACTGCTGAGCTAAATCCCCAGCCACGCATGTGTAAATACCTAGCAATTTCTCTAATGTGAAAAAGTACAAGTATAAATAAGAATCAAAATGTATAACTGATATTGAGTAATAAGAAAAAGTCTAAAAGAGTAGAGGAAGTGGGAGGGGTAGGGGAAAATATACAGGGAGAAGAGAAAATATGGAAAAAGTGTAAAGGGAAAGGAAAAACATGGAAACAATGTCTTTGTAAATAGGGAAGGGTAGAGGGGCTGAAGGGAGGGCTGGGGAAGGGGAAAAAATAAGAACCAAGATCTGTCACATAAAGAGACAAGATCCTGATAATGAATGTAACTGTACTGTATACCTAAAATGAACCAATAAATTTAATTTTGAAATATTAAATAATAATAAATACTAATAATAAAATTTTTGATAAAAAATTAGTAGAAATGATGCCTTTTTCTGATGTTCACAAACAACTGAGCCAGCAATACATTCTTTGTCTTCGTTTTAGGACATGTTAGTGAAATAAAACCTTTTTTTGGTGTTCAAGTGACTTTTTTTAAAACCTCGGCTTTTCCCCAAGCAAGTTCTATTTTGGAGAAAAAGCTGTTTTGAGGGGAAATCCCTTGGTCTTAGAATATCTTAATGGAAAGAACGAGCCTGAGGAGAGGAGAGGGGTAGAGACCCACAGGCAGCTAAGAATGGCCTCGCTGCTCTGCGGGAGACCGGAGAGATTACTTCGTGTTGCTTCCAAGGTAATGAGGAGAGGCCAGGGCCATGGGAGCATGAGAGCGCACAGGGATGAAATGGAACGGCAAAAGGGTCTGTCATGTGCTGAAGAAGCCCAAGGGCTGTGCAGCCACAGGGCTTTGCTTGTTAGTGCACTGCAAGTCCCTCTCTACCTCTTCTCACCCTTCTCTGAGAATGAATAAATTCCATTCACGTGTGTGTTGTACATGGAACATACAGAGAAAAAGGCAAACAAGAACTACACCTGAGTGACCACACGTATGGTACAAGTGACCGTAGAATGCAAGCCCCTCTGCCCTGGGCCCCACCACACTCAGGAGTTGAGTGAAACTTTGTAGCACAATTTATTGTTGCCCATGACCAGGGACCCCAGGTGTCAGCAGGGATGTGCCTGCATTATGACATTGGTTTCTGTGTTCTATTCTTTTAAAATACATTTTCCCTAGTGAGAGGGACCAAGCCAATACCACAAGCTGTATTTCATGGATGGCCAAGACAAATCTACTAAATTTCAAATTGTTTATTTAAATTCTGGCTGTCAAAATTTTCTATGACAGAGTTAGGGATTTAGCTCAGTGGTTCCACCACCTGCCGCGCAAGAGCAAGGACCCAAGTTCGATCCCCAGTACCAAAAAAAGAAAAAAAAAATTCTCTGACATGCAAAATGCCAGCTGACAATATTCAAGAAGAATGATGGAAAAAGGGGAAAACATTTCTTTTATTTCAGTTCATTTTCAGACATAAGACCCTCTGCCTTATGGAGGTATAGTTGATTCCTTACTGGGAAATACCACAAGAGTGAAATCTAAGCATATCTGCCCAAATACAAATCCCCCAAGGCTTTCTTTGTTTTTTGTAAGAGCCATGAACAGAGTTTTTTCTCTTACAAAGCTTTACCATTTTGATGACTTTGTATCCAATCACTTACATTTTTAGAATTTGTTATTTATTTGTATTTTTATGTTATTGTCTTCAGGAATTGTGAATTCCCTATTTTCATTTTTCAGGTATGTTAAGGTAGTTTTTATGCCTTACTCTATTACATGTACTTGTAGCATAGATAATAATGTGGAGATGTTTCAGTGTATTCTTTTCAAGTTTACTTTCATATTAAGGGAAGAATCTGCCAATGGATAAAAAGTTTGAGTGGAAATGAAGTGGACAAATTTGAGGCCTTTTCACAGAGCACAGCCCAGTGATAGGAAGTGTATTCAAGCTTGGCTGAAATTACAGACTCTTGTTCAGAGAATCTTGTTCTAAACTTTCTCCAGCACTTCTGGATCATGGTAAGGTTAGGGTGGGTACACTGATCATTACATCCTCAGATGCTTTATTTGCAACATGGGGGTATAGTAATATTTATGTCACAAAGTGCTATTCCTCCAATGAAAGCATCTACCTCTGTGCCTGCCACAAAGCACCCAATACATGTAAGCTTTTTTAAAAATTATTAACCTATCTACTTTTACAGTATAGGTTTTATTATTATTCAGGCATGGTGATGCCAGCAGTTCAACAGACAGTTGCCTTAGGAGGAGAGTCTGCCCCCACAGTTCCCAACAGGAGGAGGCAACACAGCCAAGGGCCACTCAGGGAGGCAATGGCCGGGGGGGCAAGAATGAGCCTGTACCGTGGTTTGCATGGAAAAAACTCATAGCTGTACATTGGCTAGTTTGAACAATTGCAGTGTCAGGGAACAAAGAGCTCTCCTAGACTTCTGACTGGCCCTGGGATGATTTGGGGCAGGGAGACAGTGGCCCTGCCCCACAGTGGGGATGGGGGTGGATGTCGGTTCTTGATTTTCATTGCAAAAGCTCACTCCAGGACAAGTTGTTTGCTTGCCATCATTAGAGTTGGTGAGAATATAAATTATTACAACCACTGTGGAAATCCATATGGAGATTTCTCACAAACCCAAAGTTAGAAATTTTATTTGACCCAATTATTCCCCCTGGGTATCTTCCCAAAAGAGTTCAAGACATCATATTACAGTGATACACACCACACTCATGTTTATAATAGCACAATTCATACTAACTAAATTTTAGAAGCAGCCTGTATGTCCATCAAGAGATGAATGGATAAAGAAAATGGTGTATTTATACACAATGTAGTATTCCTCTTCCATAAAGTTGAGTTACTTGTGGGAAAATGGATACATCCTGAAACCATAATGTGAGGTGAAATAAATCAGACCCATGAGTTTAAGTATCATATGGTTTCTCTTATGTATAAAAAACCTAAATTATAAATAAGAAGCAAAATAAAAGATTAAAAAAAATCATTTTCCCTAGGAGAGGCATTCCCTCCACTGTTATCAAAGTCTCCAAGGTCAATGTTTCAAAACATAAAGGAAATGTTTTAAAAATTAATATGTCATCAACTCCACGTTTTCATTATTTCTCTGTCATATATTTTAGTTAATGTTTGAATATTAGCTAAGACACTGTCTATGTGAACCTGAAATATTATGTTTTAATTGAAATTACGGTTTGCCTATCTACTCTGTGATAAATAATAGTTTTCACCAAATATTTAGAGCTTCTCACAAATACAAGAGATAGACGGTAGGCTAGAGCAATGGAAGAAGGGGGGGAGGGGAGTAATTAAAAGTAAAACAAATTTCAACTTTCAATCTATTGTAAGACATCATTTACCCAAAATGCACTGTGCTAGTGGGCATCAGGTACCAGCCACATTTGTCCCCGCATTCTTGCCACATTCTGAAGCAGTTCTGGGAGTCCTATTTTGTGGCTATCTTGAGTCGCACTGTAATCCTGGTGTCAGTATGCTAAATTGATTAAAACATTTACCTTTCATGGTCATTTTGACTTTGAAGAAGAGCAAGAAGTCCCATGGTGCCAGATCTAGTAGATAAGGTAAATAAAGACACACAGTAATGTTTTTACAAGCCTGCTTTGCTACTGGATGACACTTGGCAGTGGTATTCGCTGTATTTCTTATCACGTCTCCTAAAGACACTCAAGAATGAGTATTTTTAAATCTGCTCCAGAGAGAAGCAATAACAATGGAATAAACTGTTCAAAGCAAAATGGAGTATTCTGAGGAGGAGTCATGGCAATATATCTTCATAAAACGATAGTAATTTTTAATGTAAATATGTCTTTTGATTACTGCTGTACACAGAAATCTTTCTATACACAATCACATATATATGTATAAGTTAAAATGTCAATGGCATAGAAGCAAAATTGCTCAATACAGTGTCAAAATGGCTATTGACTAAGCGTGAGGAGAATGAGCAAGGTTAACTCGAATTATGAAAAAGAAACAGTGGTAAACAATATTCAGGATGTAAAATAGAAAGTACGTGGTTGCCAAAGAATTGTAATGGAGGGTGCAATTTTGATACATTACAGAGTAATCATCAAAATATCATAATGAGCAATGGTGATCGTCTAACAAATCTAAGCCTGTGGGATTTCTGGTTTTGCTACATAAGACCACAAGGAAATGACTACACTTTTTGAAGCAAAAATAAAACTTTGCTACAGCAAAATCTGTTGTTCTACTAGAATTAGATAATGCAGTTTCAAAACTGCATAGATTATTAGTCAAGATTCCTTCACCATGTAAGCCAAAATTTTAATGTATCAAAAAGCACAAGTTTGAAAAACTAAAATGATTTATTTTCCAAGTAACTTTAGGTCAAAGTTAAAGATGACTTATTGGGTCATAAAATAGCACTGGATGTAGTAAATTTATAGCTTTGCTTTGTTCCTTGTCATTTTGTAACCAAAGCTATTTCTACCCTGCCATAATGTATATTTTTTAATCAGACAGTATTAGCCACAGCAGAGCAAACCACAAGTCACAAGGACAGATGATTGTAACTCTGTTTATGTTCAAGATGTATTTCCTGACACTACATCTAAATCAGGATTTATTCATCAAATTAAATTTCCACTTCATTTCCAAGAGTAATTGTGCTTGTAATGAAATCATTTTGACCCCTCAAATTCACCATTGAAAACACAGTTTAAAATGTACAATTTTTACGTGCTTCTAAAGCAGTAATAATCTAAAAGCTTATAATCACTCTCCATTGCTAAATTCTATCTTTGATAAAGGAGCGTAATGAAGAAATCTAAAGGCTTGAAAATGTTGATAGTTGAGGTGTTCTCTGGTAAGACTCATGAAACAGAAACAGATTTTTGCCTAGCATCCGTCCTGAAGTACACCATATTTTTGCTTTAACAACATCCAAATCCTCAGACTCAGTAAAACCTTGTCCTGAGTTGCCTGCTCAGTGTTTGTATCTACAATCCTGTCTACAGTTTTTCCAATACTTTAAAGATGACACCTTTGATTTGTCACAAAATAAATAAATCACACATATGGAATGCTATCCCTTACCTTAGAAGGAAAAAAAGCAAAAGCCTAAAATGTCATCACCTAATTTACCGTTTCATTGATCTAGAGAATGGCATACATACATTTCATGCCTCCCATTTCATGGTACTGGAATTGAAACCTGGACCTTTGCACCAAGATATATCCTCAGCCCTTTTCTTATGTATTTATTTGTTTACTTATTTATTCTTTTGATACAGGATCTCACTCAGTTGCACAAGCTTGGCTCAAACTTATCCTCCTGCCAGCCTCCCAAAGTAGTTGGTGTTACAGGCATGAGCCACCACGCACAGCATCATATCCTCTTTAATGCAGCAAACACACCAGCATTTTAATAAAATTAACAACACTACATATGGTTGTGCTCTCAGTGCCCTGCCACTCAGCTAGCTATGTGCACAGAATTGTAGAAACAAACATCTCACAGCAGGGAAGATGTGACAAACTAGTGACTCCTAGTGGTTGGCACAAAAATGTGCAACTATCTACTCAGCAATGCCAAAAAGAATGTGGAAAATAATATATAGTATACTATCTCTTTTCCTTCTAAATAAATGAAAGAATTAGCTCAACAAGAAATATTTTAAAAGAATCACTTCTAATCATGCAAATAAAATACATAAATATGTTTAAGACTATAAGAAGTACCTTGTATAATGTTTCCAAAGCAAAAACAATAAAATATATTGATGAATATTACTAATACAGCTGTATCTCAAGACATCTCTTCCATTTTATCCTAGGAACATAATTCAATATGAACAAAAATATATGTCAAGTTTTATTGATAAAGCAAACTTCCACATTACAAATCTTAATTTCCAACCAAAGAGAAATGTTTCAGTAAATTCAAATGTGACCTTATGGTGATACATAATAAAATCATACTCAAGTTTAAGTACCAGTTAAAAAATAAATTATGCTCCAGTAAAATGCGGCTGACTGAGAAGGTTAACTTGCGCAACTTTCTGTCCTTCCCACTAAGGAAAGTAGAGCAGAACAAAGGCAAGAAAGTGGTTCTTCATTTATTTAGTCAATGTTCACCAATCTGTGTAGGAACTTTGATGTTCTTCTGGTTAACTATCACACTGTGGTAAAGTTGATAGAAGTCTCTGAGTTCCACTTGCAGCTGCTGTACTAATCTTGAATGAGAGAAACTGAAGGACTGGTAACTTCGCTCTGGGGCCCTCCCTAGTCCTGTCCCCCTTAGCTCTTCCTCCCCATCTTCTCTTGAACAAAACTTATGTCCTAACTTAGTTCACACTTTTTCAAATAATCCAAAGTAATCAACTGTTATTATTTACCTGCAAGAACAATATTCCCTCTTTCAAAAATCATATCTGACCAATTATTGCTTAAATCTGGTAAAAATGTGCTGACTTACTCTTTTGTGCCCTGTAAAACACTTTCTCTTTTCCCAAGAAGAAAACTTCCCTTGATCTTCCTCTTGCTGACTTTATCCAAAAAGACTGATGCTCACAGTGTACTGATTTATTTTCTTTCACACTCTCTATTTATAAGAGAGTTGGAGAAGGGACCCCGTATCTATTCCATTCTGAGGAGCACACCCAGCATTCATCACAGTCACTGATGCTGACTTGGATCCTAATCAGTATTTCTTAATTGAAAGGCAGCGTTTGAAAACTAGAGTGTATGGCTCAGTTGATACAAATCAAAATTTAAAATTTAATTCCTCCCTATATTTTCTCCTTTTTTCCAGCTCAAGGCAGAGATATATCAGTGAATTAATACCCTAGGGGCCAAGAAAAATAAGAAGGAAAATGATGAGGAAGATGAAAGGAATGTTTCTGAGATGCCACAGAGGTGAATCGCCCCATCCCGTCAAGAACATATTTTTGCTGTTCCTTCCATTTCATTGATTTTACCTGTGAAAAATAAAATACACTTTTCCTGGATGGAAAGAAGATGAAGGTGGGAACAATGAAGAAAGAAAAGGGGAAAGGACAGGTAAGATGGGAAAAATATAACCATTAACTGAAGTAACATTTCTCATTTCACAACTAAAATGACATGTGCTGTGTGCAGTGTTGGCTAAGAAAGGAAAAGGAGAATATAATCTTTAGGGGAAAGTTACATTAATTTTTATTAATCTTCTGTCAAAATTGGAAATGTAAGACATACACAAATATAGGCAAATCAAGCTGACCCCCAGAGTTCTAGAACTTTGTCAAAATATTTAAATTATTTAGAGAAAGACATTTTAATTATATTTTATATTAAGCAATCATACTGCAATATTTGAATTTTACTCCCACTCACATTCACTTCATCTTCCGAATGAACCAATAGCTAAGGACAATGCAAAGCCATTTTCTCAACAGGTCATGTGTTCAAATCAAGATAAGCATTATGAGTTTCTTAATTCCAACATGGAAACAGAGGCTACAGACATTGCCCGATGCAATAGCATGGTCCACTGAGAGTGTAGTCAGCATAATGTAAACAATTTTGCTTTTGGCTCCCCTCCAGATTTTCAGTGGATTTCCAAGCAAGAAATGTAAAAAGAGAAAAAATGAAAATTATCTGGATCATAAAACGTTAGCAATCCTCAAAGGTAGAAAATATAGCTGGCAATCTGTACATATTATAACACGTAAAGCAGAATGTCACATTGTTATCATCTATATTCTAATTACTGTGAAATGTGACATTTGGTGTACAAAGTAGCTAGCATATTCCAATAAAATGTTTATCTCAGGCCTAACTTATAGCACCCCTGTTTCTCCTGACAAACAAGTTATGCAGCTCTCTGAAAATAATTTTTAAAAAGCACATGCTGTGTTTTAATTTAATACCTCACCTGTATATTCTAGAACCTTCTGAGGAAAGACTACAGGGTTTCTGGGTAAGATGGTGACATAAATCCCTGAGTCTAAACCTCCTAGCCACTGTATTTCCCATGAAGAGAAAACAGAAAGGGAAACATCCATTCATCAGGTGCTGAAAGGAAATGCTGCAACAGAAAGGGCGAGTGTGACTGAATGTTCCATCGCTGTTCCATGCAGAGAAGCCAATCCCTACAGTGCATTACAACATTCGCTCCTTTAGAAATAAGTGGTAAAAATGATACCTCTTAGCATAGCATGAGAACGACACTGGCTCTAAGGAAATGAAAACTAATTCCTGGGAGTAGAGAGGAATGAATAAAACACCTTATTCTTTTTAAGTATGAGTCACTGGCATACTTATAGTTCATAAATGGGATTATAGTGGGAAAAAATGATTAAGAAACAGGTTCCACTGCACCAATCACACTGGGAAAAACTTCTGACATGAGAACAACTGAGCAATGGCCACAGCATTCACAGCTCATAAAGCAATGCTCCCAGCAGCAGTTTACTGTTACAATCAACACACATGCTATCTCCTTTCCTGACCCCTTAAAAACTGCAAAAAGGACCTATTTTATATGTATGTATAAATATATACATTTGAAAAGCACAAGGCATAAAACAGAATGACACTGGTCACACAAAAAGTTCTGTTTTAAAACAATACATTTAAAAGTTTGAATACCTTGTTCCCATAAAGATTCACATATTGTGCCAAAAATAGAAAATCAAATTATATTTTTGTTTACAAAAGAGACACCTAAATAAAAATTACTAGGAAAAGAAAAAGAGTAAACAAATATAAGGCAAACTAAAATGAAATGAATCAATAAAATGCTTGGAGATGTGAAGTGGGCTGTGTGTGTGTTGATATAGAACCACAAATAGAAGCCAAACTATTAATTGGACAAAGGTGATTACACTACAATAATAAAAGATTAAATCACAATGAGAATAAAAATAGCTACAAGCATATCTCAAGGACACATTAAAATGTTTGTGTTTTGGACCTCATTGATCTCTCTTTGGGAAATTTCTTCAAAAAGATAATTCAAACATTAGAAAATTTGCATTCACAAAAACGCTTACTGCAGTGCTTTCTAAAACAGTGAGCCTAAATTCTCATAGAAGAATGTTTTTAAAATTATAAAAATAATTTGAAAAGATTTTACCCTGGAAACTCTAAAATCCTTTTGGAATAATTTACAATAGTGGTGAGAGATAGAAGGTATGTTTACTGGTATCTTTTCCACCACTGGCTTTAGAAACCCAGAAGTAAAATCATCTAACTTCATCTAACAGAGCACAGATCCTGATTGTGTCCTTCTATAAATCAGAAAACCAAAGTACAGAGTGCTTAACTCACTTGCTCAAGAAAGTTGAGTTAGATCTATGGAGAGACGCATCATGAAAACTAAAATTCTACTGCTCCAACGAGCCTTTTCCTGATAACTCCAGATCTCATATTTTTATCCTCTGATAATATAGTACTTACAGAATTAAAATGTTGCATGGAATACTGATATTATACAGTACTTTTCTCTAGTGAGAGTTTCTGGTAGGCACAGATCACACTGCATGCACAGCTCTTGAATACTCCAAATGACACGGGCAACACAGCAAATGGTAGGTTCCCATTCATGCATTAATTAGTCACTTCACAAATATTAAACTCTTTGATGATAGAGAAATATTCCTGGAAAATGTACCAAGCTTTCTCCTACAAAAAAAAAGTATACCTATAACTGGACACTTAGCTCTATTTTTTCAGTCTTCTAATCATTTCTTAAGAGTGTGAATCGTAGCATACTTGAAATGTGTCTTGAATCTGGGGGGAGGGGTGACCTTGATAGACTATTGTGAATAATCTCCTTTTAACCTGAGTTCTATTCTTACCAAAGAGAAAGAACAGAGAAAATCTGGCAGTCTTTGTGACTGATATTTTCATTTTTACTGTACCTTTTGCCTAAGAAATGATTGAGAGTCAGTGTCATTCTGCCTCAGTGCTTTCAGTCAGTGACACAAGGGAGTTGACCTACTTCTCATTTTGACTTGTAAAAACCTGAAAATGTAGGTCTTGCCCTATTTTCCCCAGTGATAGAACACAGTAGGCAGAATGGAGTCTAATTCTCAGCAAGAAGCAGCTCCTGGAAGCACTCTGCATGTGCAGGCCTTCAGTCACCTTCTTGCAGCCTCTCTGGAGTCTCTCAAGGGAAAGCCACGGAACTGAAACTCAGGCTTAAGTCAGTTCAAACTCCAGAACACAGCACACTTTTAAAAATGAATGACATCTGAGGATCTCAGAGTTGAACAAGGAGGGACTCTTCTCCCCAAGGTGGATTGTGAGGCCTCTGAGCCTTTGATTTGGTAGCTACAAAGAAGTAGCTAGCAAGGAAGCTGATTACTATCGGCAGTGGGCTCAGCTGTGTGTCAGAAAAGCCTAACAGAAACATTGTCCTGAGACATTGACATTTGCACTGCTCTAAATTGAACTGGAATTAATTCAGGAAACTCACTGATTTTGCATTTCATCACCTAAATCTTTCCTAGAAGCGAACTGAACCACATCTCATTAGAAATAATTAAAGAACTTCATAAAATGTATAGCAAAAACTTGGTCTCTCTAGGACTCTCATAGTAGGAAAGAAATGTGGCATGCATTTAGGGCCATATCCCTCCCCTTTCTTATTGAAAACGCATTCATCTTACAAACATAGCTTGAATGCTACTTCCCTCTTAGAACCTTCCTTCGTTACCAGAACTTCTGACTCTCTCTCTTTCTCTCTCTCTCTAGCAAAGCTCATAGTAAAACAGTGTGTGTCCACACTGCTCGACCCTCTATCCTACACCCCACACAGCCACACTCCATAAATTGTGAACCTAGGTGCCTGGAATTATGCGTTTACAGCCTCTGGCTTTTTAGAACCTTGCACAGTATTGTACTCACAGAGGGCGCTCTCTATTTGCTCAATGACTGGTCAGCTCCTTCTAGTCTTTTCAGGGTAACTAATTTTAAGAAACCCTGGAGGCCATGTAAATAGACAAATCCAGGCCTGGCCATCTGATTATAGATCACCGCTCCTCACCCCAAGTCTAGCAATGTGGCCCAACTGCCAGACAAACTCAAGTCAGACAACACTGATGAAAAGAATTTTACGTATGTGTTTTAGCTTTTCTCCAGATTGTTCAACCAAACCTTTTTGCTTATTTTGGTAGCATGAAGAATATGGTTTACATTTGGAGGAGACCTTCTAAACCTTCTCACTTACATTGTCCACCAGATGCCCCTCAGGGAATCTCTAGGGCATCACTGAGACTAATTTGAAAAGCAAGATTCTAATGATTCGAATCCAGCTTCCTCAGTGCCTCAGGTGGGCAGTGTGACTCAGGGACAGGTGCTGAAAATCAAAACAAATGGATGAGCCCCACTGGCCCCTGGAGCCCACAAATACTAGGCCCTGCTGATTTCCTGCAAAGTCACACCCAGAGAGGAAATGTGCAGTAAGACCCTTGATTCAGGTTCAGCATTTCAGGGCTTGTGTTGGACAGATGGATTGCTCGATTTTATTCATTATATCCATTGTTTGAATCTAACTCAGAGAATAAACACCATCAGGACCAAACATATGGCCAGGTCTTAGCTTAATTTCTGTTTTTAGAGAGAAAGGCATCTTGGGCTGAGCTCAAATCAAAGTAGGAATCCAAGGAGTGATTAAAACAGAGCCAAACCACAGTACAATGAATCCTGATCCTACCTGGGCATAAGGAAGCTTACAGCTCGGGCAAAAAACTTTACTCTGTCGAACCCCTGCGTAAGATGTTTGTTCAGTTGTAGTCATATTCAGCATCATGGTAGCAAAGGTGTTTCTAGAGACTAGGTCCTAGGAGCCAGAAACTCTCAGGGAAAATATATTCACTTTCCATTCACACTTCCACACTCAAAAGATAATGAATGGTATAAATGTCTGATTCAGAATTAGGCCTCAAATAATCAAATATTTATGATGTTTATTTTAAACTTTCGAATAGTCCATTTAAAAATTTTGTTGGTTCCTTTTTTAAAGGAAATCTATATATGAAACTTCGTTTATAGTTCTTATATCTGAGGCTTTTAACATTAATTAGGTTCTAAGAAAAGATATATCATAAATGATTTCTTCTATTTTCATGAACTTTCTCATGTATTTAATATTTTCTTATATGGTATGAGCCCTCTAGTGGTTGAAAAGACATTAAATCACTGTGTTCTTAGAACAGAAATAGTTCATTACCAACCAAAACTTTTCAAAACTGATATACTGATTTCAAGTTCTACTGTAAATGCACTTATTAAAATTTCTATTAACTTTTATTTATCTTATTTTATTCATTATTTTTATTTGTTTTATAGTTCAAAAAGATCTTACATGCATACAATATATCTTTAAATCCAAATAAATTATCCATTATATACAAATGCATTTTTTCTTCAATCTGATTGAGAATAATTAATAATATATACATATCTTGAGATATAGAAAAAATGGCTTCTCTGGGTCTTTTCAGGTGTATGCCCTTATTTAACTTGCAGGTAATTGTTGCAGATACAACTGTTTCCTATCTTATGTTCATGTCTAAAGTATCCATGCGAGACTCAAGCTTTGAAATATTCAGCAAATTATGAAACAATAGACCTACCAGGCGTGTTACAAGTATCTAAGCATCCGGAGGACTACAACAGGCAAAACTGAGGATGGCAAAATCTTGGGCTAATTTTGACAGTATATTTAAATCTGTTAAATTATAAGGACAAAACATAAACTCATGAATTATTGTGTGGGTGACACTGATTATTGTCTGACTGCGTCAAAAGTCCCCTCTCTATAATTGACTTTAAGTTTTAAGAGTGAAAATTTGATTTTATATAAACAGTACTTGCTGGTATATGACTTTTCATGCCATTCAATTAGTTGTAGCACAAAAAATATGAATTAAGGAAAATGTATTAATATAGGTTCAAAAATAAGACTGAAGGATCAAGGTGAAAACTAAACAAACCAGTGAAGCTGAAGGTAAAGGTATAGTCAGTGGATGAAAAGTATCACAAGATGCCACTGATAATGTTACAAAATTATTTAAGAAACAAAATGATGGTGTGTGACTGGAAATTTGAAAGAGAGTTGATGCATTAAGGTCCACGAAAATGTTCTTTCAATGCCAAACTGTCCCACCAACAAATTTCGTGGGCAAAAGAGGTGTTAAAGCATTATTCATTCCCTGGCTTTGGTCTATAAAGTATGCACTCCTCTCTCACAGGCTCCAAGTGAGTGAGCACATTTGCCTCAGGCAGAAAGCCAGGATTACATGAGATCAAAGTTCTGTGCTTCAGTAGATTGCTGGTAAAGACAACAAATATGCTCATGCCTCACTGCATATACCCTACCAACACATGCTCTTAATATTTCTTTGTCAAGAAGTGGAATCTATTTCCTTCTTGAATCCAGACTTGGTAATGTGGCTTGTCTGAGTCAATGAGATTAAAGCAAAAGTGGCATAAGCAAGGTTCAAAACGTGTGTGAGCTTTTGGGCTTTTTGTCTTTTGCTGCTAGAAAACCCTTTGCATGTTCTTTTGCTGCTAGAAAACCACTTAGCATGCTCCATCTAGACTGCTAGAAAAGACATATGAAGGAAATCTGAAAAGCTAGTCTCCAAACATGTCACTGAGGCCATCCTATGTTATTCATTCTGACCAAGCCACCAGCAGGCCTTGGAGAACAGCCAAATGCCATCAACACTGCAATCTACAGAATAATTGTCATTTATGCCACTAAATTTTGGGGTAGATAAAAAAAAAAACCTAACAGCTATCATAACACTCAAGCCTTGTTATTCAATACCACCTTTCTTTGGAAACGGAAGTTTGAGACAATTGATAAATTCCTTGCTTCTTGACCTGAGGAATGATACGGGCACCAGATTGAACTGCCTGTATTTCACACACAAAAAAAAATCTTGTTTGCTTGAGATCTAAATTTTTGCACAGTAACCATATGAGAAAGAGATTTAGGGAAAATCTAGTCAAATCTGTCTAAACACCCAGCAAATAAGGAATTTATCTTAGATTGTTTGCATAAAAGTTACATGAGAATTTTAAGTGGTCACACTCCATATAGATATTGAAAGTGAAGTAGCTTTATTTCAAGAGGAATAGAACTATGTTTAGGGAGAAAATCATCTGGAAGATTGGCTTTGGATGCTATTAAAGACCAGAGTATGATCTAAGAAGATTAAGATACAGAGGTTCAGAAAATCACACGATCAGAATAAGATATCAGGGAACCATGAAGATAACATACCAATACCTTTATAAAAAGTTTTAGTTATGAAGATGAGAGAGCTTTTCACTTGTATTGTTTCTAGGGAGAACTAGAATCAATGGATGGAGGAAATTAGAGGCAACATGAAAAATAACTTTCTAACATTGAAAGGGGTATAACAATAAAATAGGTTTGCTTGAACTATAGTGAGGTGGCTGTCCTAAGATTATTTTGATTATTTTTATTATTGATTATTTTGCTCAAGGATGTGATAGAAAACATTCTTACAGTAAATGGAACATTAGACAAGATTATATCTAAGGTTCTTTTCAAAGCTAAGTTTTCATGTTTTTGTATGAAGTACTTGTGTGCCTATCTAACTAATAATAAATCCTCAGGAAACTCATCTGAATAATTATTGCACCAATATCCCAAATTAGTCTTGATCAGAGAGGATATGAGAGATGGGATGAGCCCACAGAAAGATCTAAGAAATTAACTCTTTACCCACTTTCTTTCTTACTTGGGTACAAGTAATAAATTTATTAACTTTGTTTTAATAATAAGGAACAAATCAGATGTCTCTTGTTAGCAATTGAATATATGAAATTCTTTTTTAATTGAATAAAGGTAAAATTGAGTTTATTAAAAAGAAAAAGAAAAAAAATCAATGTTTTCTCATAAGGAAACAGTGGTCAATATGTAGTTCCTTATCCTCCTTCCATATTAAGAGAAAATAAGTACCTTGTGTGTAGTAAACTTTCATTAATATATACTAGTATATCAACTAAAATGTTAATGCTTAGTATTAAAATTAACAAATATAGCAGTGTTTAGTTTTAGTATTCATGGAAAATTATCATAAATGAGGTAGTGAAGTCATTTCAGCCCATATATCAATTCACATGAAATTGAATGACATTTCACTTAGATGGCCACTGTATACTAAGAATACACCACCATTTAGAAACCAGGATGCTGTGCAGCACCAGCCTCTACAGATCAGACCACGTGGACGCCAGTGTCTGACCGAAATCTCAGAGTAATCACCTATACCTTGCTCCTGTCCTCATTTACTGATCTACCCATCCTAATTATTTTTAATTATTTCCATTTCTTTCCATCTATAAACCCTAACAAGTGAGCTCTATAAAGCCAAATCCTTAATATTACCAAATCTTTACTGAGTATATATCGTGTTCTAGCCACATTTTTATACTTTATTTACTTCTCAGACTATTCAATGTCGTAAGAATTTTATCTCCCTCCTTCCAAGAAATACTAAAGAACTTGTTCATCACCTTTCATAGCCAGTGAAAGAAAGAACTTATCTTTGTATCCGGATCCTTGTAACTTTCTCCAAGTTGTTGAGAGGAGCTCTCAAAATGTGGAAATTGAGATCCCTCTCACAGAATGCTACAAAAATAATGTCAGCTAACTAGATATGAGGCAAGAGAAAGAAAGTGGAGTCAAAGGGAATTGAGTAAAAGAATGGTAACATATTAAATAAAAAATACAAGAAGCCATTGTTTTAAACCAAGCTACTGCAAGATCACATTAAAAATCAAAATGGAGTGATTCACAGTGTCAAGCTGAAACTAAACTATTCATCAAAATTCCCAAGATATTAGGATAAGGGAAATTACAGCCAAATTTCCCAGGCTAGTTTAAATTAAAATGATAATGAAAGTTCCATTTGCCCTAATAATTACATTAAAAAGGTAACCTGTTGGTAACTAATTATTTCCCTATGTCTCCCTACCCCTGTCTTACTAGAAACATAACTTTAAAATGACTATCTTAGTTATCTATCATGGCTATGACACAGTACTGGAAAACAACAAGTCTAAGGGGAAAAGATTTATTTTGGCCATAGTAGGTAGAGATTTCAGTCCATAATCAGTTGCCTCCAAGAAAGTGCAGCATAGCAGAGGTGCAAGGTAGAGGAGAAATGGCTCATAGCAGGGTGCCCAGAGGCAGAAGGAGACAAAGGGAAGGGTAGGGAGAGATGTCTTCCCAGCCACGTCCCAGTGGGCCACCTCCTCTGACCAGGATTCACCTCCCAGCATCACATTTACCTATAAACTCATAAGTGGACTAATTCACGGATAAACATCGGGCCCCTATGATCCAGTCACCTCCCAAAAGCAAAACCCCCAACTTAAAGTATGATTGCGTACTTAAGGAGATATCCAGATATAAACCATAACAATGGTCAGGCTGGTATTTTTTCTTGTGTTTCTGCTCTCTTTTCCCCTGCTCTGTCTGAAGCCAATCTCTTCTGATCAGCCTACAGGGACACTTACTCCGTTTTATGCGATTAAGAATTTCTGGAATCTAGAATAGAAAATGAAATTAAGATCTCTAACTCATTTGTTGTAGTTTTGTCCTGTACCGATAGCCATTTATTAAAAGTAGAATTCTGGAACTGGGGATTTAGCTCAGTGGTTCCAGCACCTACCTTGCAAGCACAAGGACCTGAGTTCAATTCCTGGTTAAAAAAAAAAAAAAAAAACTAGAGTACTGTAATAAGAAACTAATATTGTAGAATCACTATAATTTTCAATGCTGATAATATAATATCTGTAAAATTTGAACAAACTAAAATATAAGAATTGGGGGGATGAACATATTTCAGGACTAGTACAAGAGATAAAGAATGTCAAAATGATGGAATAAGAGAGGAAATGGAATTTCTGTTTGAAGAAATTTTTAAAAAGACTAACTGGTTATATGGCTCACTACAGCAAGTCAACAAAATATTTAATCACAATATTAGATAATGGACCTAGATAAAACCAATAATGCAAATTTGTTGTAGATCTATTTGCTGTGCTTTGAGGATTTTCTCTAATAACGTTTCTGTCCTGCCAGACTAATAAAAGAAAAACAGATGGGAGAGTTGCATAGGACTGCGAAATAGAAAACTTGGAAAAATCTAGAGGATTCCCCCAACAAGTAGTTACAGACAGGCTTTTGTTTTATTCCTGAATAGAGTAAGATAGGAGGACAAAGGAAAACAATGCTGTGACTGTAAGCTAACAGAACACTAAAGAGGAAGGATATACAATAATAACTCTGATAGAGCTTGTTCAGTAGAAGGGGAAAGGAGAGAAATTGAAGGTCAGAAAAATTGTCCAGTGCAAGATATTTCTACATCAAAGATCTTGAATAGTGTGAAAAGATTTCAAATGATGACATTTAGGGTGTGAATACATTGCTAAAAACCAGAGTTGAATGCCATTTGTCAATTTAATAAAACTTTGAGCCTTCAATTTTTCAAAGTAGTTGCTTAAATTTGAATTCTGGCTATGCCTCTTGTGATCTGAAGATATTTAAGCAATGTCTTAGTTTCTCTAATCTTTACATTTCTTCAGGTGCAAAATTTGAATGTGGAGAGATAATAATAATGTTATTCACAGTATTATTTTGAAAAGTAAAAGAGATAATAAATATAAAAGCTTAGGCTTAGCTGGGCATAACTTTCAAATTAACTTTTACTATCATTGCTAATTTTATTTTCCAAATAGTTGTTGCTATTAAAACAATCCTAAATTTTTTAAGATTAAACAAAAAAGACAAAGAAGCAATTCCACCAGACATTGCCGTTTAATTTAAATTTTAAAATCCTAACTTTAGGCCTAATGTTTAAATATCTCCTTCCCTGTTCTATCTGAGACAGAGTAAACATTCCAGGAACAAAACTTTCAGGACTTTAGACAACAAACTTTGAAGTTTAAATGCTTAGCTTGTCTATTCCCAAGATCCAGGCCTAAGGGGTAGCTTTGGATGTTCAGGAACCATTTCTAACCCAATTATTGAAGAAATTGTTAATGATTTTTTAAAAAAATCAAACAAAGATGGAGATAGCTTTCAAAGGAAATTTGGAAGAGAAAATAAAGATGCAAAGAAGTAAATTTTATCAGTTACATAGTTTGATACTGAAAATCAAAATTAGTTACAATAGTACTTATGCTGAAAAGAGTCACATTACTCAATAAAATCCTCCAATACAATGAAGAAGTGGGACATATTGCACTAGAAACAAGAATTGGCAGGACAACTAGATAAATGGAACAGAAGGGGGGGTAGAAATAGATCCTCACAAATACAGTCAACTGATCTTTGGCAAAGGAGCCAAGGTAGTACAATGGAGAAAGGATAATCTTTTCAACAAATGGTACTAAAACAGTTGCAAATCTGCATGCAAAAGAATAAATCTATGCACAGATGTTATATAGCACCATTCACAAAATGAATCACAAAGCTAAATGTAAAATTCTGCCTCTAACACCCTTAGAAAGTAAGAATGGGAGAAAAATCTAGATGATCTAGGTTTGGCAATAATTGCAGATACAATACCAAAAGTAGGGTCTATGAAATAAAGAAGTAATAAGTTGAATTTCATGACAATTAGAGTTTTTGACTGTGCAAAGACACTGTCAAAACATGAAGGCTGGGGACTGAAAGAAAACATCTGCAAAAAAAAAAAATCTGATAAAGAATTGTGCAAAATATACAAAGAACTCTTAAAACTTAATAATAACAAAACAAACACCTTGACTAAAATATGGGCCAAATATTTTAAGATACCTCATCAAATGATGCAATGGTAAATAAGCATATGAACGACGCTCCACATCACAGGTCAGCAGGGAAGTGCAAATTAAAACAACAATGAGGCACCACTACACATATTGTAATGCTTAAAGTAGAGATCACTGATGGCCAAGGAAGTGAAGCAAAAGAAACTCTCATTCAATGTTATTAACAATGCAAAATAGTGCCGCCACATATAAAAGTAATTTGTCAGTTTCTTATAAAAATAAGTATTCTTTTACTACCTGACCTAACAAATGTACTTAAAAGAAACTCTCATTCAATGTTATTAACAATGCAAAATAGTGCCGCCACATATAAAAGTAATTGTCAGTTTCTTATAAAAATAAGTATTCTTTTACTACCTGACCTAACAAATGTACGCCTTGGTACTTACACAAAAGAACTAAATATTTATTTTGACACAAAAATCTGTACATGAATTTGTGTAGTACATTTGCTCATAATTGCTGGAGTTTAAAAGCAACCAAGTTCTCCTTCAGATGGCAAATGGATAAACTTGGGTGCATCTAAACCTTTAAATACTATTTAGAGCTAGAAATAAATGAGCTATCAAGTCATAAAAGACATGGAGGACACTTAAATGCATATTAATGAATGAAAAAAGCCAGTCTAAAATGGCTACGTATCATCTGGTTACAATGATGTAAAAGTCAGGAAAAAGCAAAACTATGGAGACAATAAAAAGATCAGTAGATGCTAGGTGGTGAGGGGAGCAAAGATGAACATGCAGAACGCACGTAATTTTTAGGGATGCAAACTATCCTAAGTAGTACAGTGGTGGATCTACGTCAATATAATTTTTTTAAGTATATGCATTTTGGGGGAGTTCTGTGGATTATTTTCAAAATTTTAGGCATGTTAGGCAAGTGCTCCATCTCTGAGCTACCTCCCCTGCTAGATTTCTTTATGAATTTATCTAACCCTTAGAATGTACATCAAAAGACATCCCTAGTGTGAAAGTGTGGACTTTGGTTAATAGCAATGTGCCAGGGTAGGTTCATCAACTATAACAAATGCACCACTTTGGTGTGGAATGTTCATAGCGGAGGACGCTGTACTTTAATGGGAAGAGAAAGTATGCGGCAAATCTCTTTGACTTCTGCTCAACTTTTTTGTGAACCTAAAAATTGATCTTTGTAAAAACTGAGTCTTTTTCAAAAAACGAAATGAAACTTCTGAAAATAAAATTACTAGTTCTGAGAAACAATACACGGAATGGAATTAACGGGCTATTAGAACATTATAAAAGAGATTAGGTACTAAGAAAATGTAGCAATAAAAACTGTCCAAAATGAAATGAACTATGCCAAGACGTGGTTAAATAGGTAGGTTTGATGCTTATTCAGTAAATGGTTCAAATACGCTGACTGGGGAACTTTATTTTTAAACAGACTTGAGTGAAAAGGGCAGAGAACAAAGGGTCCTTTTTGCTGGTGCGAATCATGACCAAGAAGGTGAAATGCTGAAGCTGACTGCTTCTTGATCTTCTTGATTGTGGGAGAAGCTTCCGTGGGGGGCCCATTTCTGCTGAGGAGCTTTGGGAGCAGTGCTCAGAAATGTGCCTAGAGCCTGTACTTCTAATCTGTAAATTAGTTATGCTCAACAGCAGTGCCTTCACTCTTAAATGGAATAATGCAGCACTTTAAGTAGATTCAGAATTACCAAGACCCCAACTCAGTATCAGATGATTGAAGAAATGACCCTTCTGTGCTGTTCTTGATTACCAGGCTCCACATAAACTCCTTCTATAAGAAATGATCAAAATACATGGTAAATGATTAAAATTTTTTAAAATTATTACAATAAAAAGACATTATCATTAATCCATCGCGAAAGACTCTCCCTTGCGTTAAACACACTTATCCTATTGTTCTAGAAAATTTCTGTAGCAATTACGGAAGTCTTCTTTTGTGTCTTCATAAGATATGATCAAAAATATAGGGAATGCTGCTCCTGAGTGACATAAAAAAACATTATGGCATGTTCGTATTCACTTTATTCACTTGAACTGGCACCATGTGACTTCTGGCTCTTCCCCAAAGTTAAAATGACCATGAAAGAAAAACATTTGGAATCAATTCAGGGCAATGAGGCCACCATAAATGTGCAATTAAAGACACATGCAAAAGGACTTCCAGGACTGCCTCAAAATGGCAAGAACAATGGAATACATGTGCTTGAGGTGATGAGGAATATTCTGAGAGGGCTAATGGCCATGTGTCTTTTATTGTAATAATTTTTAAATTTTTAAATAACCACAGTGTTTCCGATCTCATTGCATATATTTTATAGCTCCATTCTAGTGTGAGTTTTGTTAATTTCCACTTCAGAATTTTATGTTTGTTCCAGGCTATCCATTATTTCTATTCTATTTCCTACTGGAATTTTTAAGACAATTTATGTCTATATCTACTGGAACGGAATTTTTGTGGAAAGATTTTCTGACACTTCATGAAAAAAAGAAACAGTTGTCATAAGCCACTTTCATTATGAATGTGCTCTCCCTCTCCACAGTGGAGCATCCCAGAGCAGTGCAGATTTATCTTCTAAAGTAATTTCTTTCCCTTGACTGTTTCACTGTTTCAACTTCAATTTTTGTTGGCTGGGAAAAGGAGTCAGGGAAAAAAGAGCTCAGTGTGCTTGTCAGTTCTGATCTCTTACCTGGTGCATTCATAATCCTCTCTTGGAGAAACCTAACTTAATTCTTCCAACATCACCCATCTGGACTAGGTGACAACGACGGTGGAAGTCCACACTATCACACAAGGGATGACTTTTGATGTACATTCTAAGGTTTAGATAAGTTTATAAAGAAATCCAGGTAGCTCAGAGGTGGAGCACTTGCCTAACATGCACAAGACTCTAAGAACAAAATGTTCTCACCTCTGCCTCTGTTACAGTCGGTCTCCCTGTGCCTCTCTTTTAGTCTCTGTCCACTCCATCCTCTTACTGTTCCTGTTTCTCGATTCTCTCCCTCCCTATTTAAAGTTGTATTTTGCAGATGATTCACATGTCTTATTTTCAGTACCAATCCAAATTTAAACTAAATCAAGTGGTTTTATGTGACTGTTTAAATCACCACAGATGTTAGGGAAATTACCAACCTCAGCTTATTTTCCTCCTTAGAATTAGGTTTCACCACATGCCAAAGCCCAGCAGAGGGCAGCCTTCCATTTCAGATGCACGAATAGGGCAAGGAAAAAGGCTCCGCCACGCAGGCAATGTGTTTTATTCACAGTTGTATGCTAAAATTTAAATGAAGGGGCTATTGCAGTTAGAGGGCAATTTATTTCCTAAGTTATTG
Organism: Fukomys damarensis; assembly: GCF_012274545.1. Classification (NCBI taxonomy): domain Eukaryota; kingdom Metazoa; phylum Chordata; class Mammalia; order Rodentia; family Bathyergidae; genus Fukomys; species Fukomys damarensis. Next base: position 33,430,794 of record NW_022900947.1, on the reverse strand, counting down.
TGGACTGTTTGTTATTTTGAGTAATAGGCTGAGGTAATTCTTTCTCTATAAGAAAAATAAAGGAGAAAATGTTCAGTGTTTGCACTCTCTCCACGTTTAAAGCATTAGCTTCAAATTACAGAAGCAAAGTTTGCCCTGTGGGATCCTGCGTCCTCTGGGTTACAGTGTGTGCAAGTCAAGTCATCGTGGAGAAAATGGTTTGGAATGTCAGACAGGTCTGATTTTGAATCCCAGCCCTGCCTCTTAGCCAGCTATGTCACTTGAGCAAAGGAATTGATGTTTTTCTTTTACAAAGTAGGGATAATTATTAATGTTTCTTGAAAACATACTTCATAACACACACAGGAACTGAGTATTTATATTTGTCATCACAAAAAGTCCTCACCATCTACCTATGCGATAAGCTTTATATCACTGTCATGTTACAAAGGAGGAAACCAAGACACAATGGCACACGTGAAGTATCAGAACAGAAATGTGAAACACCACAGACGTTAGGGAAACTACCAACCTCAGCGTGTCCTCCTTCTTAAGTATGCTATATGAATTATCATGAGGGATGCAATAATATAAAGCTGAGAGTGCAGGCAGTATAATATCATTATTATTACTGTTATTATCAGTGTAACTAGAGTTACACTGATTATACGTTATAAACACTAAATAAGGTTATACATTGAAAACACTGAAAACGAGAATCAATACTTTAGATCAAAATTTCTGTACTCCAAAATGTAATCTGAGGCTGAGAGTGTAGTTCATTGGTAGAACAAGTACTTGCCTAGCACATGTGAGGCCGTAAGGGTGAGCCCCAGCTCTACAAAAAAAAAAGGGGAAAAAAAAAAAAGAAAACTCTGCTCAGCTCTGGTTGAAAGCAATAACAGCCTCATTTTTCTTGGCAGCTATCTTTAAAATGATTGGCTCCCTGTCGCTGTCATGGATATGGACAGAATATTCAAACACAGATGTTCTGAAACAAAACACGAACCTCTCCTGCTCAGGATTTTTCCAGCCCTGCTTCCCCGAATGTAAAGGATAAGACCGGCTGCTAAATAAAGCCAAGATCTACATACCAGTCTATGGACTGACAGTCTCCTTGCGCAGTAGCAAGGGACTATGTGATCCGCTGCAGCCCCACAGCAGTTCTGGTACCCCTGAAGAGCTCCATGCTCTCTCCCTTTCCACAGCCCTCTCCTTGGGCTTGTTACTTAAGTCTGTTAATAGATCAGTGGGGGTTACTTAGGCTAACAGTATTATTCAAAGAGAAGTAGACGTGTTTTGCTGCTCTGGAAGTTCTCTCTGCTTATTCTAAGCCTGAATTGAGGTCTCACACTGCTGCACTACCAAAATCAAGAAAATTTTTAAACAAGCAGATGAAATTCTGGCTCCAGGCCCCACATGCTATTGATCCCATTTCAGGACTGTCATTTTAAGAAAGTGAGTGCTAAATAATGGGGTGATAAGATAATTCACAAGTGTATATCTTATAAATATTTCATTTTTCCTGTTTGCACCAAATGAAAGTTTTAGCCCACATACTAATCTTTACAATGAAAATCTCGAGTCAACTGAACATTTTCAAAATGCAATACTATTCAAAAAGAGCAATGTTATGATGATTTTATCTCACTATATTTTTCCTGAAATGAGAACTGTGGCAGCACATCATTTGGCATAAAAATAAATGCTTCAATACCTTTAATATGAGCTTCAAAAAATAGCAAATGTCTGAGCCATGATGTTGCAACTTGTGCTGTCAAGTAGGCTTACCGATGTCCATCAGTGCTGGTTAGAACCCATGGAAAAGGAGATTTTGCTTAGCAGAATACTCACCCCAAGATAATTGCCGTCAATGAACACGACGGGGAGAGAAGGAGCTTCAGAAACTCGTCGGCATCGCTCATCTAACTCTTTCCCATATTCTCCATTCAGAGCTATGTTTTTCTCTTCAAATTTTACTCGATGGTTTTGGAAGATTTTCCTCACCAGTTCACATCTCTCAAAAGTTGTCCTTACCACACGAAGGCAAGTGGTATAAATCACTACGCGGTCAAATTCTAGGTCGGTTGATGGTTGCTGAAGGAAAAGCATTGCAGTGTTAATATATTTCTCATTCTTATATGTTATGCTTTCACATTCTTATATGTTATTATCTTGAGAGAATTAGCAAACCCTAGCAAGTGTCTTACACGTTAAAGTATGCTATAAAAGTTAAAGGAACACTTTATCAATTTGAAGATTTTTTTTTTTTTGAGGCATGGTTTCATTGTGCAATTCAGACTGGCCTTGAACTTGCTATGTAGTCCAGGCTGGCCTCAAACTCACAACAATCCTGCCTCAGCCTCCCCGGGGCAGGGACTACAGGAGTGCACCACCAGGCTGGGCAAAGCATTTCTTTTTAAATTAGAACATCTGTACTTGAGATGGAGTAGAGATAACAATCAATACAATTTAAATGGTTAGAGTTTTACATATATAAAAACTAAGTAAATCAATATAGTTTATTTTCCTTTTCTTAGTAACACATCAAATAATAGCATATCCTAAAACTGGTGATATCTTCAACAAGGTACCTTACAATAAAATAATGAATGAATCCTTTCCTGATGTTTTATAGCCATGGTTCAATTACCAAATCTGACTCTTCAACCCAAAGTAAAATATATCACAGAGTAGTTAGGGTTACCATTTAACCAGTTGGAAATTCTTCTGTGAATCAATTTATCAAATTCTATAGTCTTTTGAGCTTATTATTAGGAATACTAAGACTGGTGCCATGGGATTGTTCTGAGGTTGAAGTACCATGACACGTGTTCTCATCTTGTATTGAGTGACATGGTCCTAACATGTAGTGAGAAGACTCTGTCATGGGAAAAAAGGACTGAAGGGCCAGAAAGGGAACATACAGAAGCCAACAGAAGTGGGCAGGGGTCAAAGCAAAGCAAGAAGAGACTAGCAACCCCAAAAGGGAAAGGACACACTGGAGCAGAGGCAAGCAAGCAACACAAAGAACCTAGGCCTTATATGATAATCTTTTTCTATGTTTCTCACTAAAGCAGGCACCAGTGACTGCTTGCTTGGAAAATCCAGCCTAGCACTGATATAGTGTGTTAATGGACTTTTAGGTCCTGACATCAACTGGAAAGCCAGACTTTAGTCACTGAACAGATTATAACTGTACCATGAGACCAAGGGTTACCTGAGTCTTTACACAGGGGTACACCAACTAACAATACAATCACACAATTTGCAATACCCTGTGAAGTCAAATTCGAGATTGGAAACAATTACAGATGACCAAATAGTAAAACCAGCCATAAAAAGCATCACCATTTTGTATACAAAAAACATCAGACCACTCTGCCCAGGTGCACATAGAAATACAGTATTTAAAAAGGGGCAAAGTCAAAAAAATATCAGTACAGTGGGCTCTACCTTGTAGAAAGAAGACTTTTCCTAAAGATCACATTTGTTAAAGATGTATGAGTTACTTCTTCCCTCGATAGACTATGGCAATTAAGTTGAAAACCCAGAAGCCTAGCAGGGACAAGCCGGTACCACAGTTCAGAGGTAGGTCAAGAGAAGCAGATATTGGGGACAGACAAGGAGAGTGGCATCTAAAATAGAGAAACCTTACAGAGCGTTCAGCAGTTTTAGTTTGCCAGCCTTTGACCTCAGTGTTTTTAGACATGACTATTTTATATGAAAGTTTAAAATATGGAAATTGATCTCTAAATGATTGTACTAATTATAAATATTTTAAAAGACTATGCAGATAAATACATCCAAAGGCTGAAGGTGGCATGTGTTAATATTCTGTCACTGTAACAAAATACCTAAGATCATCAACTTAAAAGATTGAAAGTTCATTGTGACTCATAGTTCTGAGGTTTCAGTACATGATCTGGCCTCATTGTTTTGGATCTGTGCTAAGGAAGCACATCACTGCAGGACTTCCTGGTAGAGCAAATCTGCTCACTTCATGCCAGGAAGCAAAAGAGAGAAAAAAGAAATAGCTGGGAACCACAATCACTTTAAGGTCATACCCCCAGTGACCTAATGACCTCCCGGTAGGTCCCACCTTTTAAAGAATGCACCACATTCCGTTCCAAATATTGCTACCCTGGGAATACCATTTAACACATGGGTCTCTACAGAACATTCTAGATCCAATCAACAGCACAACACAAATTACCAATTAGTACTTGGAAAAAGAGAGCATGGGCTTGAAAATCTGAGATACCTAATCTCTGCCCCGGTCATATATGGGTCTTTGAGAAGGAAATACACTATTAAATCTCCATGTACTCATCTGTGAAATGTGATAATGACAATAGCTATTCAACAGGTTTGCTGAGAAGATTAAGTAAGAGAATGTCTTAGTGACTTTCTGATTGCTGGGACAAATATCCAACACCCACAACTTAATGGCAGAGAGGTTTATTTTAGTGGTGACCAGGCCAGGGCTGGCTGACTCAAAAGAAGTTAATAGCAGGGCAAAAAGGCATGATGGAGGAAACCTACTCATGGAGTGTTGGACAGGGTGGAGCTAGTGAAGGGAGGAACAGATGAGGAAGACAGACCCTTTTAGGCCTCACCCCAGTGACCATCTTACTCTAACCATGCTGAACCTCCTAACATTACATTTAGCTATAAATTCATCAGTTGACTAATCTGTTGATGAGTATCACATCTTAATATCCAATCACTTCCGCAAAGCCCCACCTGTGAGTGCATGAAGCTTTGGGGGGTGGGGGAACATCTACATATAAATCGTAAGAGAGATATATGAAAGATGGTGCTGTTCTAGGTTAAGCAAAGAAAAATAGTACAGCTCTTATCATGGGGTTTTTCAGATTAAAAATACACATTAGAAAAAGTCAGTAGAAAATACAAAGGCAATTAAGGACAAAAGGTGGATTATTACTATGCTTCAGATTAAGAAATAATGAGAAAGCACCAAAATGTGCAAGGGTCTATGACTCTTCTTCACATTCACCTTTATGGGAAAGCAAGGCACACAAGTTCACTGTAGATATTGCAGATTTTGGAAGAGCTTTTCTGATCTTATTGGAATAATCTGCTTCTTTCTTTACAAGGTAGGTGCCTGTTTTTTCTTATTCTTAGCTGGCTGACCTGGCTAGGAATTCTCCTACTGTATTAAGTAGAAATGGTAAGAGTGGAAAAGTTTGTTATGATATTAGTTGTGTGCTTTTCATGAGTGTCCTTTACTATGATGAAGTAATGCCCTTCTATGATCTGTTTCGTTGAGACTATTTATCAGGAAAAGACAATGAACTAGATGCACATTCTAACTAAAGAGCTCTGTTTTGGTGATATGTAACAGCTTGACAGAGACTCTGAGTTTATGTGCCTTTAAAAGAACTGCTAGGCATTAATTTAGCCCTTAGAATAATTTTTGCAAAATATAGTGGTCAGTGTATAATCACAAACAAGCAATACAATTCCCTACCAATATAAAGTTCATACTTTAAAGTAATAAAAACCAAAAAGTTGCAAAAATATAGAAATACAAATTGTTATGTATCGTGAAAGAAATGTACAAATAGTTATGAGAACATTTTCTTGTGGTGCCTTTTTTTCTTGTCTCAGAATTCAGGAAAGTAGTTTCTAACATTTCATTTCAGAAGAGAAGAATATTAAGAAGTTACAGAAACAAACTAAGTAAAGAGAGTAGGTAAAAATACTATATGAAAATGCAAACTCCCTGAGATGGGGGAAGATTGCAAGTTTGAAATTTTTCAAAGGTCATTTCTTGAAACACACAGAGGGAAAAATATATTACTCTATACAAGTATACAGGGTCAATATATATTGTATTTTACACCCACTTCAAAAAGAGAAAATGAAAATATTAAAAAGCTTTTCTAGTGGCTGACAGAGGTTCTACTGAACCACATTTACATCTCAAAAATATGAATGAAGTAAGGCTAATGTATATAGTTGCACACTAACATTAGCATAACCTAAATAAATGGCTTGCCTATGGTTGTGTAATCCACACTTCAAGTAATCAGATTCAGTCCCATTGCCAACTCCATTGGTATGAAAACCAAAATCAATTATGGAGCAAATGCGGGGTAGGAAGTATGTTGTATATTAGAGTAGACTATTCAATAAAATGTCCTAATAAAGATCTTATTGCACATTTTTAGTACAGTTTAGAAGTAGGTTTCTCCAGGGGTAATTTCTCTGAGTGATTTCTCAGATCACTTTCAGTTTTGTAATATGAATTTTAAATGACACTGCCTTTTTAAAAAAAAAAAAAAAAAAAAAAAAAAAAAAAAATCCCTTCTACATTTCCTTCGTTTTCTTTCCCCGAACAGATTTATCTGAGCATCTGGTCAAACACCTAACAATAGCCTGAATGGTTCACTGTCCTTCTTTTCCCTTTCATGGGTTACCATGGGGATAGTGTGGTGAAGGATGGAAGCCTCACAGTTCCTGAGACCCAGTGACCAAGGAAGCCCATTACCTCTTTCTGCTGATGAAAACAACAACTCTTTAGGAAGTTTGGAAACCTCACAACAAAATGTAGCACACATAGATTCATCGGAGCGGGATGGAAATCGCTATTTGGAGAATAAGGGACTGCCAAGCAGCCACCCTCGGTCCTCAGCCTGAGCTTTTCCCTGCAATAGGCGCCAGGAAACAGTAAGCACTTTTTCACCTGCTCATCTTGAGACAATTCCAAAGTTCTCATGCACTGGAACTGACCCTGGAACTCAGGACCAGAATTAGTCACACCTGTTCCCCACACAGGACGAGCCTGAAGTGGGCTCAGTACCAGAGACTGGAGCAGATCCATCGGGAATTCCTGTTCCTTGTAAGTCCAGTCACAGGCCTCCTGGAACAGGATTCCAGCCTTTCAGTATCTCTAAAAATCATCAAGACCCCAGAAGTTCCCAGACAGCTCCAGGCATTCTGTTCTTCAGCATAAAACAATTTTTTAATACATTTAAAAAATGTTTGTAACATCAATGGCAGATATAATGCTAACCCCTCATTTAACTACCACAAGAACTTGCATGGTGTTACTGTCTTGATTTATAGTGCTAGAAACCTAGGTTCAGAGAGGGGCCTTGACAAGGTGAGAGTTAAATGAAATTTGACCAAGTTAGATAATGGAAACCCAGGAGCACTCTTTCCAAAGTCTTTGTGGTATCCACCTCACACAGCCTCAGAACTTCATTTTCTGTCCCCTCCCCACGGCAGAGTACTGTTAATTCATACATTGACGTAGAGCAAATCCCTTGCCCTTGAGATAATGGTTGTGATTTAAAGATATTTGCTTCTCTACTGAATTATGATGCCATCTTTAACAGAGATTAGCACACACAAGGGTCATTTTAAACATTTTTGTTTGCTTGTTTAGTCTAAAAAGACTTTTGAGGTAGGTAAGTTGTAGAGATCTATTTTTCTTCTTCCTAAAGGCAAAGTGACCAGCTCAGATCATACAGCATGTCAGAAGGCAAGCTGGGACTGGATCCAGATTTCTTGATTATCGGGCAGCAGACCAGCCTGGCACCAAGAATGCTAATTTTAAGTAGCAGACTCTGCTGTGGAAACATGGCTGTGGGGCTTTGCAAAGAAAAGGAAATTTTTACATCTATGGCTCTCTCTTCCTTTCCATTGTGCTTTGTAGGCCTGGTAGTTAAAGGAGTCTAATGAGTTGCTTCAGCATATGAACGTTAAATAAGTGAACGCCTGCCCACCTTGCTCTAAAATCGCTTCCAATTCTCATTTCTTGGACATAACATGATTAAACACCCAATTTGTCTGCAGCAGTTTCCTCTCCTAGCTTATTTTCTGGATCTGTTTCCCTTCTAGCCATTCATTTTTCTTTCTTTTTCAGTTCTGAAGGGAATGATGATTTTCTATGCTATATGCCCCTTCCCACTCCTTGACCACAAATTTTTTTTTTTTTGTCCTACAGTCAAAGTATGGAACTTTGAGGGAAACTTCCTTGTCGCTCTATGAGGCACAAATTATTAAAATATCAATCATGTCATCGACCCTGCATATTTAGGACTGCAAACGGCACTTCACATTAACTTTATCAGAAGCAATAAGAATTATAATCCAAATTTTACAGATGAAGACATCAAGGCTTGGAAATAAACTTAAGGTGCTCAGGAGGAAAACAACAGAACCAAGATCTAAAGCAAGATCTGCCACCTAAGTTCTTGCCCTTTCCTTGGAAAGAGGCCACATAATCTTAAAAACAAATGACCAAAGGGTTACATTGTTCTAGCATTCGGTGACAAGTTGCTATCATGAAGGGATTTCAGCAGGAACAATCATAAGAATCTTATTCTCATCCTTCCACTTCCTCCAAATCTCTGGTGAAATGTCACCGCCCAAGAGAGATCTTGCCTCATTACCCTATAAAAACATCACCCTTTTTTCCTTTTAAATCTAATTTTTTAAGAGTGCTTAGTACTGTAGAGCACTATACCATGCATGGTTAGTGATTCACCAGCACCATAAATAAAACCTCACTGAAGCAGAGACTTAGTTTAGTTCACTAGAATTAAGAACCCAGAATATAGTTTGGTACATAACAGATGTTCAATAAATATGTTCTGGTTTCTTTTCTATACCTCCCATTGGAATTTGCTTTGAATCCCCCTTTTAGTAACTAGATAATCTTGAATTACCTCTTTATGTTCATTTTCTTATCTGCAAAACAGGTAAACTAATGCCTACTTTGTGGGGATTTGTGATTAAATGATTTAATAAATCGAAAAAAACCCTAGCATGAAGCCTGATTCATAAATAAATAATAAGCAGATGTTTTTAGTATCAATACCATTGTTATTATAAGTGCTGTTGACACATATTAGCACCATCACCACCATTGCTATAAACAGAAAGTTCCAATATACAGATATCATCAACCTCACGAACTTGATGGCAAAGTTTAACCTTACAGTTCCACAATGAGCAAAAATAAATCCTACATTGAGGTAAATTGTCCTTCATGTTTGCTTGAAATAGACCATCAGTTCTAAGAGTAGAAACAGTGGATGCAACATAAAAATATCACAAAAATCCTTAAACAGTTGTAGCATATGACATGAGAGGCATGCATGATCATAATCTGTGCAGGAAAATAGTTTTGTAGAACATAATTTCTATGTTGTTACTTTTCCTAGATCATACATTTAAACAATTTGAATTATTTCCTTAGGAAATGTATGTTTGTCTAAATCAGCAACTGGGTATTAGTGGTAAATTTGATGCATGTACTGAATCTTCCAAACCATGCTGCTTTTATAAAACATCTGAGTTATTTCAAATGGATATGCACCCTGTTCCCAACATGGAGACATTAGAAGGGAGTCATAGTTCTGTCAATTCAACATTAGTCAAGCATTGGAAGATTCCACTTGAAAAATCTAGATTTTCTTCTTCTATTCAAAAAGCAAAAATCTGACCACACTGTTTTGTTATGTCCTTTCACGGAAACAGTAATTAGAACTTGGCAGCAACCACCTCCTTGGTATGGTACATATCTCTCGATGTGATATACATATCACGACATTCTCCCTATGTAGACAATGTCTCTCAAAGACACTGTGGGCATCACCCCTTTAAATTGGAGTTCGTCACAAAGCAGCTGGGCTTGTTCGTTCATACATACATTTTATATGGGAAGCCCGCAAAGTTTAATTATTTGAATCAAACTTTTCTTTAGGAAATAACATTGTGCAGTACAATGAAATCCAATCTTGAGCCAGCTCTTTAGCACTCAGAAGCTGTCATAATTTCATGGGTCAACTTTTCTAGGCAAATTTATTCTGGGTTTGTCTGTGTATTGAAATTAATATTTGAAAGCAGTAACCCTCCCCATTATAGGTAGGCACTGGGAAATCTGTGGAGGAGCTGAATAGAACAGAAACACGGAGGAAGGTGGTATTTGTCCTCTTCTTCTACGTAGCTCTTGAACTAAGATTTCAATCTTCCCTGACCTCAATGTTTCCAGTTTACATTCTAGATTTATCCATCTTTGCAGATAAAACCAATAGCAAAGTGAATTCCAAATTCACCTTATTCAAGCCCACCCAATCCCAAAGTGATGAGCTTAGAACAGTAAAATCCAGGCAACAAATGAATCAGAAACATTTCTGCAAATGGGGGTATTAAAAAATTGATTTCTCTCTCATTTTCTGAAATATTCAGATTGTAAATCCAGAAGCAAGTTGCCTAAAATATAGAACAATGACATCAAAATAAGTGCTGATATAGCCTTGCACTAGTTATTTTAATAATGCTTTTCATCTTACTTTACAAAAACATTGGTGCTCTTTCTGAAAAGTGTCTTTTCACAGTTCTAAATGTGTACATATCATGAGTAAATATCAAGCAATATAAGATTAAAATTATTTTCAACTTTCTACATCAAGGAAAATACTGGAATACTCAGCCAATTTTTAGAATGTACTTGAATGTGATAAGAATCTACACTAGGGACCGAGATGCCCATGTCTCAGCTCAGCTCAGTACTTTCATAAGCTCCAGTAGGAAGAGAAGTAATAACAGTCCTGTGGAATTCCCTGGAATAGATTGAGACCTGAGAGAGTGAGGCGAAGCCAGCGAATACCCAGAAGTGGAGAAAAATGAAACCTAGCCTCAGGCAAGATCCCTATTCCTGCCTCCTTCTCCAGGTTCTAGGGCTAACAATGTTGTCACTATGACTATATTGCAAACTTATTTTTTTTGGTACCAGGGATTGAACTTAGATCCTTATGCTTGTGAGGCAGGCTCTGGAACCACTGAGCTAAATCCCCGGCCCTCATGACTATATTGTGGATCATGGTTCCACTTCACCTAAATATAATCTTCCTCAGTTTTTTTTTTTTTGGTTTTGTTTTGTTTTGCTTTGTTTGTTACTGGGGATCGAATTTGGGACCTTGCACTTGCAAGGCAGGTGGCAGCACTCCTGAGCTAAATCCCCTGCCCTCTTCCCCAGGTTCTTAATGTATGCAGGGGAAAAAACTGCTAGAAAATATTTGAGAAGACTTGCAGTCAATACAAGAAGCTAATATATGTATTTTGTGATTTATGAGTCTATTAACTCTATAAGTAATGTAGATATGATTATTACCTTAACTTTACAAGTGAAAAAAATGAGGCACAGAGAATTATGTGTCTAGCCTAAAGTCCAAAAACTACCAAATGATGAAGCTAGAGTTTAATCTCAGTAATTGCAGAACTCAAATCTTCATATGACCCTGTAAATTATTTACTTCCTCTGACTCTGTCAACATTTTTATCTCATTTGCTAAAAACCTAAGAAGTTAGAGGGACTAAGAAAGGATTTCTGAATCTTAAAGTTTCATAAAGAAAGGTTTGAAATAAGTAGTATCTTAATTTCACATTATCATTATAAAAATATTGCAAATTTAATAGCCTAAAACAAGAAATACTATTTTCTTATACTTCTAGGCCAAAGGGCATAACACTGGGTTACAACAACCCATCCCATATTTTTCTACTGTAAATTTGTATAATAGTAGCTGGCTGTGTCTCAGTAGCTGTGCCTGGGGAATATAGAAACAAACTCTTGTGTTTATCCATCTAGTAGGATGAACAGCAAGGTGTGCATACATATGCAAAGGTGTCAGACTTGGAATTTTATCCATGTAATGATCAGCTCATAGGTTTTGCATATGTTTACCTGAGCATCACGGGGGTAAAAAAAACACCCACACCACTCTTCTGTTATGAAACATGTATTTTACCATTATGGAAGGTGGGTGTGACTCACAGTAGCTATGCCTGGGGAAAGCAAAAGCCTATCTTTGCATTCACCCACTTGGCAGACAAATGAAAGCTATACACAACTTGGCAGACAAGGTGTGTACAAAAGCTCCAAAATAGCACCAAGAAAGTATTACCCATGAAATACTCATTGCTAAATATCTGTGTACTTAGGATTTGTTCCTTAAAAAGTTTTCTATTGAAAAACCACATCTTCTTTATCCAGTCTCAAACTGATGGGCAAATGGGCTGTTTTCAAATTTTAGCTATTACAAACTGTGCCGCTATAAACATTGGTGCGCATATACGTCTGTGATATGATTCTTTTAATTCTTTTGGAAAGATACCCAGCAGAGGGATGGCTGGATCAAATGGAACCTCTAGTCCCAGCTCTTTGAGGTATCTCCATATTGATTTCCATAGTGGTTGCACCAGTCTGCACTCCCACCAACAATGGAGTAGGGATCCTTTCTCCCCACAACCCCACCAACATTTGTTATTGTGTGATTTCTTGATAGCAGCTATTCTTTGTGGAGTGAGGAGGAATCTCAGTGTTGTTTTAATCTGCATCTCTCGAATGACCAGTGATGTAGAACATTTTTTCATATATTTACCTGCTGTTTTTACTTCTTTGTCTGAGAAATGTCTGTTCATTTCAGATGCCCATTTTTAAATCAGGTCTTTACATTGTGGGGGGGCTGGTTGTTTTTAGTTCTTTATATATTCTAGATAATAGTCCTTTGTCTGAGGAGCAGCCAGTAAAATTTTTTTTCCCACATTGTGTTTTAAAAGTTAGCGCATCCTAATGTGAAATAGGAAGAAAGGAGCTAAAGGTGTAGGGGAAGTGGGAAGGGTAGGAGAAAGGAAATAAGGGACAATAAAAAATATGAGAAAAGGAAAAAATGGAAACAAAGTCTTTTTAAATAGGGGAGGGTGGAGGAGGTGAAGGAAGGGTAGGGTATAGGGAAAAAATGAGAACCAAGATCTGTCATGTAAAGGTAAAAGATCCCAATGATGAATGTAACTGTACTGTATACTTAAAAAGTACCAATAAACTCAATAAAAAGAAAAAAATATTATAAAAAAGTTTTCTATTGATTTGCCTGGTAGAAGCAGCCTAATTCAGTACAATGGCACATGAAAAATCAGATTTACAAGTTTTGGAGGAGGTCGAAAATGAATCATCAGATTATTCATGCATAGATAATGAACAAGATAATTAATGATTTTGATATTGTCCATGTAAGCCAAAGTTCCTGTGACAATAAAATGGAAAAGAATCAACCAATAGAGATACAGGGAATGCACACCTCCTTGATTCAGATGACAAATAAAACAGCAGTGTGAGTATATATTTGATTCATTGAAATGCTGCAAAATGGTCATGCAACCAAATGAAACAATCCAATGCTATAACTAGGTCTGAAATTATAGTACAAATTTTGGCAGGAGTGAAACGTATTGTATGAAATGCCAGCACTGCCGTTCAATATTGGAGACTGTAACAGACAAAATGCTACAAGATGTTGTGAAATACACAAATGCTTAAATACAAATAAAATGTTCTGTATGCACCAGTAGCCATATTAAAAAATGTAATTATGACACCTCACTAGCTGAATTAAAAGCATTCATACATCTGTTGTAATTAGCAGGGTTTTCTCATAGTAACCTCAGGAATGTAAAAGACTTATGGAAAAGCAACGAGTGTGGGCTTGAGGTTTGTAGAATAACAATGACACTGAGGAGATTTGGTTTCCTTCAAATTTATCTGAGGTTTGATGAGAAAAACCACTCACCAAGAAAGAAAAGAACTGATAATCTGGATGTTATCCATTCATGGTTTGAGAGATTTGTGGGTCACTGTTAAACAGTTTACAAGCCATCTGAATACATGACGACTGAGGAACATTTTGCAGCATTTCGTGGTCACTATAGTTTCAAGGAGTATATGCCAACAGGATCTTCAAAATATAGCATGAAAATTTATATCCTTATACATATGATTTATTATGCTTTCAATTGAGAAATTTATCCTGGAACTTAGCCACCAGGTCCTTATTCATATAGTAATAAACCAAATAATGTTGTGAACAGATTTGATGCTCCCATCCCCCAAACTAATCAGAATGTGACATTGAACAGTTGGCTTAAGAGTTTCCAATTGATGCTACATTTGCTAACAGAGCACAAGTCAACCAAGATAGGAACTTTACCCAGGAATAAAATAAGAAATTCTAAATGATATGTTACAATTTCAAAACAGAGAATTACATGGTATAATCTTTGAATTTCAAAAAGAAATTGGCCTCATATATGGTAAAGCAAACTGATACTGCTGATATCAACACTGCACCATGATGGAAATATTCATAGGGAAACCTTGACAAAACAGAAGCCTGAATAACTTTCTACAATAAAACCAATGGCATGGTAGCTATTGTTGGTGAGTTTTGCAGCAACTATGATGTCACTCTAAACACTCTAAAGTGTTGGCCAATGCTTGTGTTTTACCCAATCTTAAACATGTGTGGCATAGTTTGATAGTTTACAAAGAAAATAGTAAGTGCAAAATACCACAGAGAAATTGTCTTAGAGAACTGAGACTGGAGCTCATAAGAGATCGTTTATAATGAAGGAAAAACAAAATGTCTCTGCTCAGGGAACTATGCAAAAAAATTATGGAACACATTGGCGAACTGACAGGTGAACAGGCAGGCACAGCATCACAAAGACATACTGCCACAGGGAAACCAAAATGATGTCAACTGTGCCCTACAAAAAAGGACAGGAAAAGAAAATATATGTACTATCAGTGTAACTGATACATGTGCATGGAACGTGCTGCTATCATGTGTGAAGACTGCCTTAGGTGTGACAGTTGAAACAAAGATTATTTCTATGGTAGGCTTTTGTTTATATTTATATTGTAGTTCATATAGGTTTTTATTTCTGATGTTATCATTTAGATTTTTATAAGCAAGTAAACAGATGATGTGGAAATGTTGATGTCTACTCTAAGCATTCATTACCTATTGATATTTTATCTATGTCTTATTTTTCTACTAAGTGCAAGTTGTAAAATATATTAAGAAGCCCCTGACAAAAGAGGAAGACAAGAGAGGTGATGAGAACACCTGCAGAAAAGTAAAGCTAAGCACATGTGCTGTCAGTGTATACAATATATGTGTACGGAACATGCAGTTTTCATGTGTGAAGACTGCCTTGGATGTGAGAATCAAAGCAAAAAAAAATGTTTCTGTGGAAGACTTCTGTTTGTATTTTCATTGTAGTTCACATAGGTTTTTATTTCTGATGTGATGCTTTAGGTTTTTGTAAAGAAGTGAACAGCTGATGTGAAAATGTTGACGTCTACTCTAAGCACTCATTACATATTTGATATTTTATTTTATTGATATCTTATTTTTCTGCTAAGTGCAAATTGTGCAATCTCTTGACAAAAGAGGAAAACAAAAGAGGTGACAAGAGTGGCCTGCTACACAGAAAGGCACATGAGCTCTAAGCACATGAGCTTTTGCTGTAAGCAATATGTGTGTATGGAAATGCTGCTGTCACGTATGAAGACTGTCTTAGGTGTAATGATTGAATTAAAGATGATTTGTAGAGTTCTATTGTTATCTTCATTGTAGTTCATGTAATTTATTTCTGTTGTTGCTTTTTAGATTTTGTACACCAAAAAAGTCAATGTTGAAAATGTTGATACTTTTTTGTAAACACTCAATAAATTTAAAAAATTCAAAACACATTTCTTTAATATTTTTCCTTTTAAGTACTCATTGTTTAATATAATAAAATTCATAAATTTAAGAATTCATCAATAGAAATATTCTAAAGAATAAAGTTGGTTATTATATACCCACAACAATGCACCTTTTGCAAGAAAATTGACAATACGTTAGAGGTTAGAAGTGAGAAATCCTAGATGCATTTCAATAATAGCAATCAAAGATGTCAGCAGGGTGACACTCCCTTCAAAGGCTCAGGGGATATTCCTTTTCTCACCTGTCCCCGCCTCTAGAGGTCACTGTTTCTGGAATCAAGGCCCTTTTTTCCAGCTTCAAAGCAGACTACTTCAATCACTGCTTCCCCCAGGCCTGACCTTGCTGACTCCTTTTTAAAAGGATCTTAGAATTACATTATTCTCATTCAAAAAGCTGGGATAACTTTCCATTTCAATATCCGCAGCTCAATTACATATGTTGAGAGTATCTTTTACTGTAAGATCATATATTCATTGGTTCTGGGGATAAGAAGGTAGAATGTTTTTTGCCAGAAGACAAAAAGGTAGAAGGTAGCAGCCTACCATAGATAGATACATAGATGATAGATGATAGATAGATAGATAGATAGATAGATAGATAGATGATAGATAGGTAGATAGATACATTGTAAAGTATCAGATTGTAGGCATAAGAAGAAAAGGACTTTAAGCTAGACAATCTTCAAACAAAAAAGAAACTTGAAGATTAGGTAGCACAACTCAAGTAAATGCAAGGCCATCTCAAGAAAATGCTCAAACTTCTGATTGTTAACCTAGATCATATCATTGTGCTTATCAGTTTGCTTGAGAAATACAAGCTGATGATAATTCCAATGATGTATGAGACACATTTTTCTTCCAAAATCCCTAGTAAAGTCTTTGTGAATAGGACTGTTCTTTAAGTCAATAATACCAAAGTAATGTAAAGGGTATGAAAAAGCAAGTGAATTATAGAGAGGGAGATGATTTGCCTGTTTGTTATCAGTCTTACTGTCTCATTTCTCTTGTGTACTCTTTTCAAACTCTTACCTTGCAATACATTTTACTTCCAATTGTCAAACAAGCCTAAGAAATTTCTATGAAAATCAAGCACGAATCATGATCAGATGAGATAGGTGCCTTATACAACATCAAAAGGAAAATATAATTGAAAATATTTGAAATTTTTGTATAAAGCTAGAAGTTGAAATTACTCCACAAAGGAATCTAGATAATTTTTTCATCCCAGCTTCAAAGAGAACAAATAACCATAAGATTTCAAAGGCAAGAAAGTGTTGCCTTTTATCTCTTCTGAAATTTCCTCAAATTATGTTGCTTCAATAAAATTATTGAAACTGTGAGGCACATAAAGGCTATACAGGCAGATGTTCAGAATAATGCTCAAAACATTAAAAGTCACATCTTTTCAAATAAATAACATACAGTACTGGTTGGGATGACTGATATAATTGTAAAAGTGAAGTTAAACATTTGTTATTTATTGTGGATTCAAAAGAAAGAACAAATTCAAGTATTTTTTGAAAACAGTGATCACAGAGTCGTTACTGGAAAAAATATTTCTACAAATGACCTTCATCAGACTCTGCTTGGTTTGTTCCAAGAGCTCCATACGGGAGTTGATTATAAGATTTTAGAGATTCAGGCATTAAGAAAGGGATCTAAACTGCTAAAGAAGACAGTAAGTACCATCATATGGTAGATTTTACCATGAATGATTTTTATCAGAGGCACAATAAACACTGAAAATAGAAAAAAATGTATTGAGTGAACCCTACATTCCAAGCATTATGTCAATTGTCATTTTAATTATTATAATCCTCACAACATAGTATACAACTGATACTGTTTAATGTCATTATAATTCTCACAACATAGTATGTAATTGATATTATTCCTTTTTTCATTCACAAGGAAAATAAGTCTCAGGGAGATTTTAGGCATTCTCATGGTCACAAAATAATAAGATGTTTCCTAGTGGTGTATAAACATTCCCCTTTCCTAGTTTTTTTCCCCACATACCTGGAAGTTCCTTCTCCATGTTCAGTAATACACTCTTTCTCTTAAATATTGGTTCCTATAAGCTCAGCTGGACCCACTGGCCACCTCATTCCCTCCAGTGACTGCTTCCAAATATTTCAACAGTAACTTGAAGCTGATGAACGCACAAATGTACCTTTCAGTTCAGATTTATCCATTTTTCTCTTTCTTCCTTTCTTTTTTCCCTTCCTTTCTCTTTCTTTCTTTTTTCTTTTTTAATTAGTACATGCTTGCAGTATATGAAGTTTATCAGTTTAGATTATTTCCCCAAAGTCCAAACCTGCAGTCCAACTGCTTAGGTAACATTTCTTCTTGGATACACAGTGTTCTAAATTTAGAATGTCTGGAGCTAATATCATTATTGCCTCTAAACTTAACTTTGTCAGTTGCCTGAAACCTCAGAAACATCCTGATTACTCCAGAGCTTATCCTTAGCAGCTGCCATGTTCCATAAATCAAGTAGTCCTCTCAAGTCCACTTTCTTTATATTTTTCAACCTTTTGTTCCCTACTCCTATCCCCCTAACTGAAGTCACCACAATTTCTTACTTGGATTCAACAGTCACTTCTCTACCTCTAAGATAAGCCATTTCTAATCCTTACTCTAGATATTTATATGTTTTATTTTTAAAAAAAGAAGCCTAATCATGTGATTCCTTGACATAAAGTAATAATAAAACATTGCTTCCTAAAACTTCCCATAACTTTAATGATAAAAGTCAGAATACTTACCAGAGGCCTTCTTTAATGTACCATTTGCCTTTTTCTCTAGTTTGATTTCTCATAACACTCCACTCCATGCATTCCTTACTTTTTAGCTAATATTTACTAAATTCATTGATCTAACATTTTTCAAGTTCTATATTAAAAACTCTCCAGACACATCAAACTGCTCCAGATCTCCAAAACATGTCAAACATTTTAGAGCCTCTGACTTTTCTTCTTGTTTTTTATACCTAGTGCAGACTCCCCTCCATTGCTCACCTACATCTTCCTTCTCACTAGATAAATCTGAGCCAAGCTGTAGTACCTCTAGGGGGCTCCTCTCAGCACTCCCCCTTCAGTGGAAGGAGACTTGGCTATCCTCCGTGTTTACAGCACTCACTTATTGCTCACCTACATCTTCCTTCTCACTAGATAAATCTGAGCCAAGCTGTAGTACCTCTAGGGGCTCCTCTCAGCACTCCCCCTTCAGTGGAAGGAGACCTGGCTATCCTCCGCGTTTACAGCACTCACCCTTTACCACTGTGGACTTCCAGAAACAAAAGCCTTGTGTTATTTAATTATGCATCTTAGAGACTTAACAGCAAGTGTGGCACATGATCATACATACTGCTTTGATCTTGAATGTTAGCGTTCTCCCAAAATTCATGCATTGAAAACTCATCCTCAGCGTAATAGTTAAGAAGTAGGGATTTTAAGAAGTAATTAAGTCATGAGGGAAAAGTCCTCATAAATGGAATTAATGTCCTTATAAAAGAGACCAGAAGGCATTGGTTTATACCTTCTACCATGTGCACACAACAGGCCATCATCTATAGTAACAAGCCCTCACCTAATACTGAATCTGTTGATACCTTCATTTTAGAGTCCTATGCCTCCAGAACTTCGAGAAGCAATGTTTGCTCATTATGAACTACAAGGTTGAAGGGATTATTTTATACCTCTTACCATGCACTGCTTACTGGCTGCCATAAACCAAGCATCCCACCATCATCTTGGAGCCAGTGGAAAATGGACTGAATCCTATGAAAGCATGAGCAAATGGGGTTTCTCCTTTAAGCCGTGTTAAGCATTTTGGTCATACTGATGAAAAGCAGAAAATTGGTCAGAGAAGTAGAGTTGTCACTGTGACTATAAACTGTATTGTAGAAGGGAGAAGTTTGGGAAAATGGACTAGAGAAGCCCAGAATGCTGTAAGAAAAGCCTGATTTTGACTTGAGTGCAGAATGCTAGATAGCTAATAAGAGTGCAGACAGTAAAGAGGCTCAAGAGGTTTCACAATGGGATAATGACTCCACTGGGAAGTGGGCTAGAGACATGCATGTATACTCAGGCAAAAAAAAAAAAAAGTCTACTATTTTTTTATCCTGATACTTTGTGGGAAGTTGAGTTTCAGGATTATGAACTAATTCATTTCATCAATTAAGAAATCTGAAGACATCTCAAAATCATCTTGATGTAGCATGGGTACTACTTGCTGCTTTTAGCCAGATTTAAAATTAGAATTAGGGATAAAAAGTGAATCAAAAACATTTGAAACTCTTAGCTCAAAAAGAACCATGTATATATTTGAACCCAAAGGTGATTTGGTTGATAAAATGATTAGTACCATTAAAAACAAACCAAGTACTTGGAACTGGGACAAGAAGAATGATGCCTTAAAGGCAATCTCAAGAATGAGCAAAACCCTGCCCATCACTAGCTCAAGGGAAAAAAGTATAAACCTTTCATTTGAGAACTCTCAAGCCCCCTGCTGGACAATTGCCTAGGGAATTGGTTGTCTGGGATTCATTTCACCAGGCTCAACTATACAGGTATTCAGAGGCTGCGGCAGCCTTAGTCCAAATGGGCTCAACAACTGTTCAAGCGGGCAGCTGACTTTTACTTTGTCCCCATGATGCTAATTTTTTAGGCATACAAAATCCAAGAGTAATGAAGTCATAGAAACTTTCCCCAAGATTTCTAAGAAAGACCTTGGAGGCCAGGCAGTGTGTTCCTACTGGCAGCAGGGTGTGCAGGGCCGTGAAGATGAAGCAGAAGGTGCAGTGGAGGCCCTAGGAATTTGGAGATGACAGAAATACGGAATGTCTGCTGAGGAAGGCTATAGGCAGCAAGCACAGCCAAACCTAGTAAGAGTCCATGTTTCTATTGTAGTGTCCGTATAAATCCCTCTCATCTGTATTGTTTCCTATGTAATTCTCAACACTTTTGTCTAGATTATTATACACTACCATGTCTAATTCTAGTTTCTCCCCACTATAGTATTCCCTCTCTACCAACATCAGAATAATCTTCAAATTTTTTTCAGCAAATATACATATATTAACTCTGATTTCCTGCCACATAAAATCCAAGCTTCTCAGTTTAACTTGGAAACTTCTTGTTTTGTTTGTTTGTTTGTTTGTTTTGGTACCGGGGATTGAACTCGGTTCCTTGCACTTGCAAGGCAGGCCACCGTAGCTTGGAAACTTCTTTATAAGCTGTCCCAAATGCTTTTATTCCTGTATCCTTTTATCATTCCCAAATATGTTCTGATTAAAATACAAGGGTTTTTTTTCAGGCATGAAACTTACTTACCATTAATATCTAGAATAAGATTTCCCAACATTAACACTATTGCTATTTTGGACCAGATAATCCTTTGAAGGAAAGTGGAGGGCTAATCTGTACTGTTTAGTGTTTTTAAGAGCAACTATGACCCCCTACCAATTACATGTTCATAGCAATGCTCAAATTGCAAAAACCAAATATCTTCAAACATTAACAAGTATCCTCTGGACATTTTATACCAGTTGAGAACAACTGACATAGAGAAATATCTGGTACATAGTGGGTGCCAAAATATATTTCTAAAAGGAATAAATTCATGAATTTGTACTTTAGTGAGGTTTGTACTCTTTTCCCCAAAAAATCTTTTTCCTTCATTCTTATTTGCATGGTTTTGGCCTGATTTTTTCCCAAGTCTGACTACCACCTAAAACTAAGCTCTCTGACTGGTATGTGTCTAATCTAAGAACTCTGTGAGTAGCGTACTAACTGAGGTATCTAGAAACATGCCTTGGAGATTCTGTTTCAGAAGCTCTGAAATGAGCCCAGAGATCTTTTTTTATGAAATATTTCCAGTTATTATTGTGTTTTTTAAATTTGGGAATGAATAGTGAGCTTGAAGTCAAAACAGTAGAATTTCTTTTTTTTAATTAATTAATTAATTAATTTGATTGTTACATTTAAGATATACAAAGTAGTGACATTCATCATTGGAAATTTGCACCTTTACACAATCCATCTTGGTTCTTATTTTTTCTCCACTCCCCTGCCCTCGCTTTGACCCCCTCCACCCCTCCCTGTCTACAAAGACTTTGTTTCCATTTTTCTTTTTCTCATGTTAATTATTCTCATCTTTCTTTTCCCCTGCCCCTCACATTTCCCCTTCTACTTTGCACCTTTTGTTTCTATTTCAAATTATTTTTATATCATTTAGTCCTTATTTACACTTTCAGTTTCTCACATCAGAGAAACTATTTGGTATTTACACATACATGGCCTATTTATTTCATTTAAGAGTATTTCCTGCAAACAGCTTTTTAAAGTCATTTGTATTTTCTCCTGCTACTTAGTC
>NW_022900947.1:33363076-33408714 GCF_012274545.1 Fukomys damarensis | reverse complement strand
ACTTGGCATTGTACAGAAATGGACAACCATATTGGTCTAGAAATGTTAATTTATTTTTATTTTTATTTTTTTCCATGTGTACAGGGGTAACACATCGTACTAAATATGTAAGGTCATATCTACGTGGGTTTGATTACAGAAACTAATAAAGTATTCTCTAAATAATGAAAAAAGAATAAGATAAGACTATAAGAGCGAGAAGCAATTTAAATATGTTCAGGGACCATTTTCATCTCCAGAATTAAGGATCATTTTGATGTTACATCATTGCCTTTTCTCTTTTACTTTCCTTTTTAGTTTTATTTTAGGATTCCCTATTTTTAATGTTCATACAGAGATTTCTTTAACTGAAATACCAAATAGTTTCTTTGGTGTGAAAAACTATAATAGTACACAGGATCCTAATGAGACAATTAATAATGTGAAATAGGAAGTAAAGGGCTAAAGGTGTAAGGAAAGTAGGAGGGGTGGGAGAAAGGAAAAAAAATTTTAAAAAAAAGTATTTCCTCAATGTGCATCCATTTGGCTATAAATGTCTAGTTTCTCATTCTTTACGGCTGAGTAGAACTCCATTTTAGAAAAAAAAAAAACACACATTTTCTTTATCCAGTCTCCTATTGATGGGCAATTGGGCTGTTTTAGCTATTACAAATTGTGCTGCTATGAACATGGGTGCACATGTATCATTGTGGTATAATTCTTTTAATTATTTGGGAAAGATACCCAGCAGGGGGATAGCAGAGCAAAATGGGACTTCCAATTCTAGTTCTTTGAGATATCTACATATGAATTTCCTCAGTGGTTGCACCAGTCTACACCCCCACCAGAAGTGGAGTAGGGTTCCTGTTTCCCCCAACCCTGCCAGCATTTATCACTGGTTGATTTCATGATAGCAGCCATTCTTTTTGGGGTGAGGCAGGATCTCAGTGTTGTTTTCATTTGCATTTCTCAAATGACCAGTGATGAACACTTTTTCATATGCTTATTTACTATTTCTACTTCTTTGTCTGAGAAATGTCTGTGCATTTTAGATGCCTATTTTTAGATTGCCTCTTTAAATTTGCGAGGTCTGATTTTTTTTTTTTAAGTTCTTTGTATATTCTAAATAATAGAACTTTGTCTGAGGAAGAGCTGGTAAAAAGTTTTTCCCACATTGTAGGTTGTCTCTTCACACTATTGGTTGTTTCTCTTACTGTATAGAAGCTTTTTGATAAGAAAAGATCCCACTTGTTGATTGTGCTAATTCATGGGCAACTGAGGCTTTGTTCATAAAATCTTTGCCCACACCAATATCTTCAACAGTTCCATCTAACGTCTTTTCCAGCCAGTTTAGTGTTTCTGTTTTAATATTTAAATCTTTAATCCATTTCAATTTTAGTGTAGTGCATGGTGAGAATTTCTTTATGAAGATCACATCCTAAGCAGGTGACTGCAGGAAATAACAGATTCTATTTGTGCTCCCATTGAGAGTAAAGAAACATTCTTTTTTCATTCTTGCTGAAGGAGAGATCCTAATTAAAATTTCCCACTGAGCTCACAGAGTCAGATTGAGGTGCTTATACTGACTTTCTTTCTTGATTTTATGAAAGAAATGTGAAGGAAGGTAGAATGAATATTACACAAACATTTAATTCATACTTAAAATACTCATCTCATTTCAAATAAAGATCAACTTGCCCATTTTTTAAAAATTTTGTATGCTTCCCATTGTATGCTCTTTACCAGATGTAGCATTAAAATTAATTATATTGTTTTAATTTCAGTTATATTTGTGGCAATGATTTCATTGTTGCTATCATGCCTACTCCCAGAATAGTTTCTTATCATGATACTCTAGTCCCACACAAATTTAGTTTTACTTCTTCTTTTACAGACAGAACAGAGAGGGGCTGTGAATTAAAACCCTCACAAGGGCCCAGGATTTAGCTCAGTGGTTCAGTGACCCGCCTTGCAAGCACAAGGACCTGAGTTTAATCCCCGGTACCAAAAAAAAAAAAAAATCCTCACGAAAGATTCAGAAAGAAGGTGCTGAAGTTGCTATCATGGTTGAGTATATGCCAGATTCGTTAGGAAAAAATGTTTCTGGATAGTCTCTTGGCACATCCATGTCCCTGGAGGGGGAGCACATTGCCATACTCCCTAATATGTCTGCTTAGTTTCTCTTCTGTCACTTCTACAAGTGAGGATAATGGTGTACTCAAGAATTTAGCCTCTTCTCCTCTGAGGTGCTCTCACCACATGACTGATTGATTTTAGGTCTTTCATCTTCTTGTTCTGAAAGAGCAACTTGATCTAAGCAATTCCAACTAAAGCAAACACCACGATGCATGGGAAACGTGTTGGACTGGGAAGCAGCATCCCAGATCTTATTTTCAGTTTGGTGATAACATCGGAGCTTTTGTATAACCTGTCTGGAAGCCACTTGCTTCTGTACTAAGAATAGATTAAATCAGGGGCACAAATTCAAAGGGTTTTCTAGGGCTAAACAGGTAAATCAAATGTAGGCAGGGGAATAACGTAATTGACAAAAATAGCAGAGAATCTGAGGAACTTCATTCTGGTGCCCTTTAAAAGGCATTTTAATTAAAAAATAATTTTAAAACACATTATAAACAAATTTTGAAAGTCAAATACAGCTTTCAGGCTAATTGTGATTCCTGGATGATACAGTTTTCAAGTACCTTCTGATTATAATCATTTCTAAAATTATTCTGAAACAGCAAGTAATGATAACTGAAATGACAAAGTGATAATAACCATAAGAGTTACCACTTATTTAGTACTTCCTATATGCAAACTCTTATCTAAAAGCTTTATCACAGTAACTCATTTTAACTCTCACAACAACTCAGTGAGGTACATTTATTGTAATAATTCCTCTTTTCTGGGAGAAGAAATTGAAGCACAGAGAGCTTAAATAACTTGCCCAAGCTAATACCCATACCTTATATATGTGTATAAACCCTTTCACGGAGCAAAGAACATTAGGTTTAATCATTTTCATAATTGATTAAGTATTCACATCAAAACTTTAATAAAGAGACTTAATGAAGGCTAAAAATAATAGAGAATTATGGAATATTTTTACAGCAACATTATTTAATATTCTACTCCATTAAAAGGAACAAAGTGATCAAACTTATTTTAATATCTATATTAATGGAATAATATTGAGTGATTAGAAGACTTATTGTAAGCTAGAAAGTAATAAGGCTAATGTTTTAGAAAAGTGAGTTTTCTAAAATGTTGATACTTTTTAAAGTTAAAGGAAAAGGGTTTTATCAATGTAATTAGAAAGCTAATATAGCCATAAAATCAGACAGGGAGGGGAATGGGGAAAAAGCAGAACAATCAAGATATATTATGTATAGATATAAATTCCCTATGATGAATGTGATCATTATGTATATCAAAAGCATACCAATAAAGTTAATTTTAAAAAAGGAGAGAAAATATGGTTTTTAGAAACAACTCTTTCATGATCCCTTTTATTAGAATATATTACTGGTCCAGGGATTTAGCTCAGTGGTTCTGCTGCCTGCCTTGCAAGCACAAGTTCCCGAGTTCGATCCCCAATACCAAAAAAAGAATATATTGCTATTACAATCTGATCACAATTTACTTTTGTCCAAAGTACCAAATGAGATCATAATCATTAAAGTCAACTAATTCAGATTTCCAAACTCAGCACCAACATGCAAAGATCTTGAGAGTTGTTACTTCCCTTCTTACAATGAGACAAAGCTTCAGAATTTTTTTTTTTTTTTTTTTGTACTGGGGATCGAACTTGGGTCCTTGCATTTCCAACTAAAAAAGCGAACTATAGGCCAATTTCCTTAATGAGTATAGATGCAAAAATCCTTAATGAGATACTAGAACAGAATACAGAGGGACATCAAGAAGATCATACATCCTGACCAAGTTGGATTTATTCCAGGGATGCAAGGATGGTTCAACATATGTAAGTCAGTAAATGTAATACACTATATTAACAAAGTCAAGGATAAAACCATATGATCCTCTCAATAGATGCAGAAAAAGCATTTGATAAAATTCAACACCCATTCGTGATAAAAACCCTGCAAAAAATTGGAATGGATGGGCTATATATAAACTTAATAAAGGCTATCTGTGAAAAACCAACAGCCAATATCATACTAAATGCCCCAAAACTGAAAACCTTCACTTTAAAATCAGGAGCAAGACAAGGAGGCCCACTATTACCACTCCCCTTTGCTATAGTTCTGGAAACATTAGCCGTAGCAGTTAGACAAAAGAAAGAAATTAAATCAATAAAGACAGTAAAGGAAGAAGTTCAACTGTCACTATTTGCTGATGAATTGATACTCTACATTGAAGACCCAAAAAATTCCACCAGAAGACTTCTAGACTGAATTGACACTTTTAGCAGAGTAGCTGGATACAAGATCCACACTCAAAAATCAATAGCCTTCTTGTACACAAATAACAGACTCACTGAGTGAGAAATTAGGGAAACAATTCTGTTCACAATAGCATCCAAAAGAAGGAAGTATCTAGGAATCAATCTAACAAAAGAAGCAAAAGACCTCTACACTGAAAACTACAGCATTCTGAAAAAAGAGATAGAAGAGGATATAAGAAAATGGAAAGATATCCCCTGCTCCTGGGTAGGAAGAATCAACACACTGAAAATTGCCATACTACCAAAACTGCTATACAGATTCAATGCAATACCAATTGAAATTCCAACACTATATTTCACATAACTAGAAAAAGAAATCCAAAAATTAATTTGGAACCATAAGATACCTAGAATAGCAAAAGCCATCCTAGACAACAGATACATGGCAGTGGGTATAACAATTCCCAATTTGAAACTATACTACAAAGCCACTGAGATAAAACAGCATGGTACTGGCAAAAAAACAGACCTGAGAATCAGTGGACCAGATTGGATGACACAAAAACAACTCCAGATGTACTCAGCTACATCATCTTTGACAAAGGAGCTGACAGTCCCCACTGGAGGAAAGATAGCCTCTTTAATAAGTGGTGTTGGAAAAACTGGATCTCAACCTGCCAAAGATTAAAACTAGACCCTTATCTCTCACCATGCACTAAATTAAAATCCAAGTGGATTAAAGATCTAAATATCAAAACAGAAACACTAAACTTGCTGGAAGATAAGTTAGGCAGAACTCTGGAAGACATTGGCATACGAAAAGACTTTATGAACAAATCCTCAGTAGCACAGGAACTAGCAGAAAGAATCAACAACTGGGATCTCATCTTTTTAAAAAGCTTCTACACTGCAAAAGAAACCATCAATAGAACTAAGAGACAACCTACAATGTGGGAAAAAATTTTTACCAGCTGCTCCTCAGACAAAGGACTATTATCTAGAATATATAAAGAACTCAAAACAATCAGCACCCCCAAATATAAAGACCTGATTCAAAAATGGGCATCTGAAATGAACAGACATTTCTCAGACAAAAAAGTAAAAGCAGAAAGTAAATATATGAAAAAAATGTTCCACATCACTTGTCATTCTAGAGATGTAGATGAAAACAACTCTGAGATTCCATCTCACCCCACAAAGAATGGCTGATATTAAGAAATCACTCATTAACAAATGTTGACGGGGTTGTGGGCAGAAGGGAACCCTTCTCCATTGTTGGTGGGAATGCAGACTGGTGCAACCACTATGGAAATCAATACGGAGATACCTCAAAGACCTGGGACTAGAGGTTCCATTTGACCCAGCCATCCCTCTGCTGGGTATCTTTCCAAAAGAATTAAAAGAATCATATCACAGTGATATATGTGCACCCATGTTTATAGCAGCACAGTTTGTAATAGCTAAAACTTGGAAACACCCATTTGCCCATCAGTTGGAGACTGGACAAAGAAGATGTAGTTTTTCTATAAAATGGAATACTACACAGCAATAAAGAATGGGAAATTAGATTCATTCATAGGAAAATGGATACATATTGAGGATATACTAATAAATGAAATAAATAAGTCACATGTGTAAATAGCAAATAGTTTCCATGGTATAAAAAACTATAATAGTACATAAGATCCCAATGAGATAATTGACAATGTGAAATGGGAAGAAAAGTGCTAAAGGTGTAGGGAAAGTGGGAAGGGTAGGGGAAAGGTAATAAGGGAGAAGAAAAAATATGAGAAAATGAAAAAATGGAACTAAAGTGTTTGTAAATGGGGAGGGGAGAAGGGGGTGAAGGGAGGGCAGGGACAAGGGGAAAAAATGAGAACCAATGTAGAGGTACAAGATCCCAACAATGAATGTAACTGTACTGTATCCCTAAAATGTAACAATAAACTTCATTTTAGAAAAAGAAGCAAAAGTTAGACAACATGCAAAAAATTCTCACAATAAAAACAAAAACCTTGATGCTATGGTATGTCAAAAAGACACAAGATTCATTGGAATTTCAGTGACTGCTATTGTTAGTATATAAATGTCCCTGAAGTGGATTAACTAATGGTCAGATTGTAATGCTCAATCCAACTGATTCGGGTGTTTCTGAGCACAGAAGCCCCACCTGAGAATTGCTGCCAATGGCAAAAAGTAGACCTGGAGGGGAAGATTGGGTGCTGTTGATTTTCCTGGGGAAGTTTTCCACAGCTGTGGACTGTGATTGAATCGTGCAGACTTATAGCTGACTTGCTATTTGGAGGGAGGAGGGTTTGTTAGAAGAGGTAGATTATGGAAGCCATTGCCTGAAAGGGTTTAACCTCTCTCCCAGCTCCTTCCTTCACTCGCTGAATCTCTACAACCATGACAGGAACAGCTGATCCTGCTGGCTGTTTGCTTTAGAGTTCACACCTGACCCAGATCTCTTCTTACATCCCTAAGAAAATTTACTGATTCAATCAACCTCTCCCATGATGACAAAAGAAAGGAATAGATGGAAAGAATTAATATTACTGAATGCTTTTCTATGTGCCAGGGATTATATTAGGCCTTTCCATATACATTATTTTGAAACATGGTGGGTAACAGTAGCTCAATTGTCCATTTTTTAAAAAATATGTATTGTATCTGCTATATGCCAGGAACTTCTTCATGCACTGATGATGCAAATCAAAACATAATTCCTACACACTCAGAGCTAACATTCTAATGGACACTTGGAGCACTTTATACCCACATTTATCTAGAGTTGGGTATAAAAAAACAGAATGAGGGAACATAAAAATAAGTTTGATTCTCTGGTGAAACTAGCTTATTCCAGTTGTGTTTGTTTGAACTTATGGAAACTTACAATAAAGCTGCTGTTCTGAATCACTACTTGCTTACTAATAGCGGTAAGGGGAAAAAAAATCAATGGACCATTTTCAACCAGAAAAAAACGCAAGGGAACAAAACCATTTCTCTCAAGGAGATTGGAAATCGTTAGTCAAAGCACTTCATCCTTTCACAGTATGTAATGAAATCATCAGTGAGTCAGAGTAATGCGAACTTCTCCCACCCTGGGTCCTACATTGAATTTCTTGCTCATTCACAACCAGGAAGCAGCCAACTCAACTTCACAGTTTAATCTTTGGAGGTGGTGAAGACCGAGTCACCCGTCTCAGTACAGCCCCTTCTTCTCCCTATCAAACTAAATATTTCCTCTCTGTCTCAGGCTCCTTTTCCGACTCATTAAGTTCCCTGCAAACAGGACCAAGTGACTCCTTTACATTTCTAACTGTGAAGCAACAAATTGACTGAGAATATTCTACGTGCACAGATTTGTATTATTTTCAGTAAGGAAAATGCTGAAATAAATTACAATGATAATCAAATTACTGGGGGAAAAGGAGGTTTCTGAATGTAGCAAAAATTGGTTAATCAATCTGCTGCGATTTATCCTTAAAATATATCACTCATTCAAAGTCCTAATGTACTGTATAATATGCCTAACTTTTTATTTACATTTACAATTGAATTATTCCATGGCTGTTATATTCCTGAGTCAAATAAAATTAAGGTTTCATTTGTTATGGATCTGAAATTTTCACATCCTGCTTCCATTCACAGTTCCTTACTAGTCCTCTCCCAAATTCTTGCTGGTCCTCTCTCTTCCATAGAATCTCCTCTCTCTCCCAAAACATGTAATCTTGTCCCTAAAGAGGTATCTTACCTAAATACAGGATCTGTACCTACTGGAAACATAAAAACATAAAGCACCCTTTAAATATGCTCATCTCATGATTTTTGAAACATCTCATAAACTTTTCTTTTGAGCAGAGATTCTCAGAACAAATGTATACGTTGCTGTAAAACAAAAGTAGGAGCTTTGAGAAAATTGCACAAAACAAGATCTTCTGCTAACAGATGCATGTTGTTTACAGAGCAATAGTAGAACTCAGAGACTTCAATAAAACTGTCAATGCCTTAGGAACAACATCAACTTTTAAGCTTTTTGATTCCCATCTTTCAATAGTAGCCTGGTCTCTAGTCCCACTCATTATCAACATCCCTCATTCTCAGTCTCCTTACATGTTTGGATATTTACTTCATAGATTTGTCACAACCTTAGAGGACATTATATATGTGCGTGCTTTTTACCTGTCTTTCCAAATACACATGAACTGCGTTAAGACAGAACTTTGAATTATTCTGGAGTATACACAATGCCTGGATAGATACCTGGCATGTAAATTACTCCACACGCTTTTGTTAAGTACAGGAAAGAAGGAAAGAAGGAACCAAGAAGGAAATATTTGCTAGGAAAAATGGTTTAGGAAGGCCCTGAGTTGCAATATAGCTTCACTGTTCTTTAAATGTGCAAGTTTGCACCTCTGATTCCCTGTCTATAAAGAGAATTAACTTTATTTATCCTACTGAGTTGTTCTAAAGACTAAATGTAATAATACAGGAAAAATCATCAGTCATAATTCCTAGATGGGAACACACCCAAATACAGGAAACACATAAGTAATTATTAAGCTATTTTGCCAGTTTCACACAAATGGCTCCAAAAGTAGGAAACATATGTGAAATTACCTCAGTAATTAATGAGTCCTTGTTGAACTTGAAAGTGGATTATAGGATGTGGTTCCTATGTCTATCTGGGGCCTACCATTAAAAAAAGGCCCATCTCAAAGATCTCTCAAGAATCAAAGCTTCTCACCCTTATTAGATCCTCTGCTCTCTGTTGCTTTTTTTTTTTTTTTTTTTTTTTTTACTTTAGATCATCCTGAGAGTTGCTTGACAACTTTAGTGCTACAATCAGTTGCACAATGTTGGGCAGACAATACTGCCAATAATGATACCAAAGACATTTGCAAGTGGCTCACCTTTTAACATAAAGTAGAGAGCTCAAAGTTATCCCCATCATCATTTCATGATCACTAGCCTTCTAAAATGTTCCTCTGAATGAGAGAAAATCAGAAGAAGGCACCCCACCAGAAATGTTGCATCACTTTCTATGTTACTACTGAGATGATGCTTGATAACTGAGCAAGGTCCACCATATAAGACCATGGAGGAAAGGGAAGGGAAAGGAAAGGAAGGGTAAGGGAATTATTAGTAAAAGACACTGAAACATTCTTGGAGATTTTCTTAAGGATTTGTTTTTTTTGTGGGAGTCCACTGTATACACCTCTTTCCTGGTGACATGGAAACACTAGGCAAGGCAAAGAACAGAAGGGATTAAATTGGTAACTTGCATATTACCAATTGAAACCCTTGTGTTCCTTAAATACTCTTTTAAAACAAAATATAATTATGCTACTTTTATAATGTGAAATAAAGGAAACATTCTATATACAAAAAGAAAAGACCAACGTAAATATTTGTCTAAATAATCCATTTCTAATCAGCAAGGTGTACACTGTAGCAGTAGAGAAGTTTTGCTTGCATGCATATTCAGAAACTGAGAAGTTTTTCTGTTGCTCCTTAATGGACTTCTGAGACTAGAAACTGAGGACACAACAGTACAAATTGCCTAACAATTGTGAGCAACAGCCCTTCCTGGGTTTATTAAGAAACAAATAAATGAGCTCAACCATCCCCCAACCACCTTTACACCCCCATCTTGCATCAGAAGAAAAAACAGAACAGAGTAGCATTGCAGTAGGCACTTAGAAAAACAAAGCAATCCCTTATCTACTTCTCTGCCTCCTGAAGGAGAAGTAAGAAAGATGACTTCTCCACCTAATCAAGTCAGCAAAAGTCCAAGAAAGCCAGTCAGCATGGCTGAAAGATACATAGAAAGAAACTAGACTAGCAGTTGTTTCAAGGTTGAGTGTCTATGCAACAACTGTGTTGATCGTACTCCAATACTTCTTTTGGACAACAACTGGAAAAGAGCAGTGGAGATAACTGGCAGGATAAGGGAAGAGCAGAGGAAGCAAACTGCTTTCTTCCCTTTAGCTCTGTGAAGCTGCAGGAGCATCTCACAGGTGACCATGAAAGTATCTTGCTGGTACTACACCCAAGGACATTGATCTGCAGATGAGAGCAGTGCAGCAGCAAGAGTCCTGGGGAGGTGTTTCTAGCATAGAGGCCAAAAGTGGTATGAAAGAAAGTAAGATGAGGTGGATTTTCCGTATTTGGAAGCCATTTAGTAAGAGGCTTCAAGAACTCCCTCACGCCACTCACTAACACTGGCCCTCAGACCTGGCTAACAAAGGCTACTGGCCATAATCTACTCTTTTAGAGGACCACCCCACTGTCATGTTTATCCACGAAGACTTTAGTAAGAGGCTTCAAGAACTCCCTCACGCCACTCACTAACACTGGCCCTCAGACCTGGCTAACAAAGGCTACTGGCCATAATCTACTCTTTTAGAGGACCACCCCACTGTCATGTTTATCTCCACGAAGACAAGGAGATATACCTAAATGAAACCTTACTGTCCTCTAGAGTACAGTCTGACTATTTAGTACTCCAAACTTCTCTCATCTGGCCACAACCTGCTTCTAGAGCCTATGATAGTTCCTTTCCTGGGTGCATTCTCCTGAGGAGCACAGTCTCAAGGCCCAAGGAATGGCCAAGGGGTGGCTGTTTGCAAGGGATGGCAAAAAGAAGAAAAAACTTGAACAGAAGTATAGAGCTAATTATATAGGTATAGAAGGCCACTATCTTTGTGAGACACATCTGGGACAGGAAAGGTAAAGATGCTAGGCCTTGAGCACATATTAGGAAGGAGCAAGGGGCAGGAAGAGTTCATTCCAAGCCTTCACATTAATGTACAAAATTCCAAGGAGCTCAAAAATTCTAAATTCCAATCCAGTCTTGCAGGTCATTATGAACATATATCTATCAAGATAAGGTCATGAAATCAAG
The DNA here is from genome assembly GCF_012274545.1 of Fukomys damarensis. NCBI lineage: Eukaryota > Metazoa > Chordata > Mammalia > Rodentia > Bathyergidae > Fukomys > Fukomys damarensis. The sequence continues at coordinate 33,397,423 of NW_022900947.1, read as the reverse complement.
ATGAAATATATGTATGCACAGTGGTGCCTAGGTTTATGAACTTCATTTGTTCCATGGAAGATGTCCATGGTCATATCCATCACCTGATGTGGAGTTCACAAACAGATACAAAATTTTGCTGAACATTTCTGTTCATGAGCCAAACAGTTCATGAAAAGAAGCATTAGTAACTCAAGATATATATATAGATATCTACATCTATAGATATATAGAGATGTATAGATCTATATATAGATGTAGATATATATTCTCCATGATGAATACATTTATTCTGTATTGCAAATATATAATAATAATAATAATAATAATAAAGGAGAAAATGCATAAAAATGAAAAAGGACACAGACTATATATTATTTAACATTCTGTTGGCTTGATTTATAATTTCTTGATATTTTTAGGCTCAGGAAATCTAGGCCTCCATTTATTGCTTGCGCCCTAAGCCCTAAAAATGTTAAGGGCAAGCAACAGAAGAATCTGTGGCAGTCAACAAGCGTTAGCCAAGAGGTAAATGAGAAACATTTGTCACTTTCAATCACTTATCTGTCCCCTGCAATACAGTAATGGGGGCTTAAGAAAGGGAAAAGAATGAAGGAAAAGAAGGCAAATGATGTGCCCCAGAAGCAGGTTACACCTCCTCACCAAGTCTCCTAATCTGTATTAGCCAGCTTTCTCATCTCTAAGACACATATCTGATATTCACAACTTATAGAAGAAATGTAATTTGGCTCATACTTTCTTAGGATTCAGTCTATGGTTAGTTGATTTCAAAGCAGAAATATTATGGCCAAAGGATAAGATGGAGTACTGATGCTTAGCTTATGGCAGCTGGGAAGCAGAGCAGGAAAACAGTGCCAGAGTGGAAGGAGTAAGGGATCAGACACAGACCCCAAAGCCATACCCATGACCCACCCAGACACAAGCAGAAGTGTGCTCTGCCAGTCTCTCAGGCAAATCCCAAAACCAATCGAGTTGATACTACCCCTCCCCCCACTGTCACACATTCCTAAAACTAATCAGCAACAGGAAAAAGAAAATCATGGAAGAAAATCATTGAATAAAAGGATGGCTATTTTCATACCAGAAAAGTCTAGAATCACTATGAAATTTATCTGAAGTATTGATGAAATAAAAGAGACTGGATGAAACATGTTTAAAGATACAAATTTGAAAAAGTTCAACTCATGGAAACAGAGTAAAACAGTCTTTACCAGAGGGTTATAGTGGGATTGGGAGAGTATTGGGAAAAGAACACTAAATTTTAGTTAGTTTGGAAGTATAAGTTTGAGGGATTTATTACATATCCCTAGTGACTGCAGTTAATAAAAATATATTATATACTTTAAGTTTATTGAGTGTTTTAGGGCTAGGAATTTAGCTCAGTTGTTCCGCTGCCTGCCTCATAAACACAAGGACCTGAATTTGATCCCTGGCACAAAAAACAAAGAGTATTTTAAATGTTTTCCACATAAAAATGATATGGAATTAATAAATGTGTTAACTGACTTGATATGTCATATACCATAAATATATACAATTTCTGTAGATTAAAATAAAAAATTTAAAGTCAACCAAAATGTAAAGTTATTTATTATTTGCACATTGCAAAGGTCACACTATTCAATAAACTGTTGGACATGGGCCAAGTGTGTGATTGTGTGTGTGTGTACATATACATAATTCTAATATCTCTTTATATACAAGTTGCCTCTTTCTTCCATCCCCTGCCAAATTTTTGCCTAGAAAATTACCCATTTTCTTCCAGCATCGTGTTTCCAGCTAAAAACACAAATTAAGCCCCTGTGAGATCTCACTGGCATTCATTTTCTGGAATAGAGGTGAAAAAACATTACTGCAGGCCCAAGTGATAGATAATCGCACAGCAAGGTAGACCAAGAATAGTGTATGTATGGGCCTCTACTTAGAAGTTCATGGGAGAAAAAGGGAAGGAAGAATTATTAGGGGAACCATAATAAAGATTTAATTAGGATGTGTAGCCATTCAGTGTAGGAAGAGTGAAACAGCTTTAAAATAAAGGAATAAAGAAATAAAAACGAGGAAAGAGGCAAGAGGGAGAGAACATGCAGATGCTGAAGAATCCATACAGTTTGATGACAAAAGGACCCCTGCCCTGTGCTGCACAGAGCTGAGGTCTGCAGTGGAACTTTGGCATCTTCTCAGATGTGCTTTGCCCAACCCATGTTGATACATTCTCTAAGATCCTGTCCCCTTTAACCACGTTAGCTGCACATAACAATGCTATCTGACACACTGCTCCAACATACCTATTTCATACTAACTTCGAGCACCATTCTTCCCCAGTTGTGCATTCAGTAATGGCGTCAGTAATAAATTAATTCTCATACTGGTACAATAAAATCTTCTTGGCCAAATGAGCAGGCATATTATTAAAATACTGAAACACTCCCCTTGTTTGAGACAATTGCTTGCTGATATAGATTCTGGGTCTGTGCTCCATGCTCGTCTCTGTCTCTTCCCTTACGCCTTGCCGATCTCTGACTCCAGAGAAGGCAATCAGTCCTAGGAGTTATTCACCAGTGTGACAATTGGCCTAGAATAAACTTTTTCTTCCAGTGCTGCTGCAGAGGAGGTTTGTGGGAATACATAAGGGACACCACGAAGGCGGGTGCTGTGGTTTCAATGCTGGTTCCCTATAGGACTTGTGAAACTAAATCATCAATGCAGCAGTGCTGGGAGGTTGGATGGGGCCTAATGCAAGTTGTTAGGTGATGAGAGCTCATCACTCTTGGAATGGAAAGGAGCTTCCTGGAGTGGTTTCCCACATCCACTCTTCTGCCGCTTGAAGGATAATATTCCTTCTTGGTGAAGGATGCAGCATTAAAGGCACCAACTCAGAGCTGAAAATGGCCCTTACCAAACACCTAGCTCTCCCTCTTGGTCTTAGACTTCTCAGCCTCCAGAACCATGAATGTAATTTTATGTTCTTTATAGACTAGCCAGTCTCAGGTGTTTTGTCATAGCAGCACAAAATAAATTAACATAAGTGATAAGGTTTTGATCTCTCAAGCAGTGCAAAGGTCTCACCTGAGTATCTTGTTAAATCCATGCTTTGACTAAGTAGATCTGAATGTGGCCAAAAAGTCATTCTAATAAACCTGCATAGAATGATCTTGCTGGTCTTGAGCAGGCTGGCTGAAATGTAAGGCCCCGTCTCTTTTGTGGCAATTTTAGTATGCAAGGGGAAAAATGAACTTCCTTAGAACTAAAATCACTGCATAGCTGCTAGGAACAAAGCTCAAAATATATATAAATGTGATCTTAGTTTTGACCTGTCACAAAGGTGAGGCTGATGAGGCAAGTATCAACCAGGGTAAGTTTTGGAGAAATAATATGTGCATAAAAAGCTGAATTTAATCCATTCTGTGCTCACATACAATTAAACGCTGGCTGTGCTGGAATTTTAAAATGTCTATTCACAAGTGACATGATCTGTATCAGATCTCATAACATTGAAAACCTAAATACTGAGGTGAACATTTCATGGACTTCCTGCCTATCACTTGAATTCACTAATTTTCATCTTATTTCCCTAGGACAGAACTATGGTTTGTGTTTAATTCCAGGTGATCTTATTCCACCTGGAAATACTAAAGTAACCTTTTGGCCAGGGCAGCTTCCTTTATAGTGAAATCCAGGCATCCTAAGAAATTCTTGTTTGAGAAGCCCTATGTACCTCAATCCCAACTAGCCCACCTGTTTCTGATATTATTTAATTAAAATAAGTGTCACTGGCTCAATTTGTCGCTCTTCCTGTGCAAGAGAGAGTAATTATCAAGTCATGAGTCACTGTCAGTCCAGCCTGGGCTTCTGAGTCTCAGCTGAGCTGCAGATAAACCATATTTTCATTGGCAGATTTTCTAGCCTTTCATCTGGGATTAATTACTCTGCAGGAGCAGTCTGCCTCATATGACAAAACAATTTTCATTCATCAGCTGTGAGTGAGAGATTAATGAAAGCCACAATTTCCTTGGAATGAAACATTAAGCTCTTATTTGTGCTATCAATACTGGAGAAAATGGAACAGTTTTTTTCTCTCCCATATATTTCTGCTTTCAGCAACAAAATCAGACTAGCTTTTCATAAATGGCAAACGCTGTACATTTAGATATTATGTGTGTACATATGTATGTATATACTGCATATATACTATTAAATATATTGGGAAAACATCAGTGGCTTCTGAAAGCAATGAATAAATGAAATTAAAGTAGACATCCTCCTATCAGCTTTCTTTTTGAGGGAGAAATTTTTGCTTTCATTTCTTCATATTGCCTTCTTTGACTCTAAAGTAATCACAGACTATTAGGGTGAAACATCATAGAAGGAACATAAATTTCTATTATCAAACATCATCAAAATGTACATTAACTCAATTAAAATCTCCATTTAAATTGTAGTCATCTTGGAGAGAGACCTGGATAGGAAGACACCAGAAGTTCTGGTGTTCAGGGCTAGGATAACGGTGGCTTTCTGAATCCGAATCACTCCATCCATCCTCCCAAATGAACAGAAGATCAAGCCAAGGTGGTAGTGCCTGCCTGGAATCCAAGCACTCTGGGAGACTGAGACAGGAGGATTGCCAGTTTAAGCCCAGCCTGGGCAACTTAGTGTATTAGTGTGGCCCTGTCTCAAAATAAAAAATTTAAAAAATGACTGGGAATGAAGTTCAGGGCAAAAGTCCTGCGTACAATCTGCATTAGAAAAAATTGCAAAATTACAACAAAGCTCCCTCCACCATTGTGATTATGTTTGTCCACTGAAAAGACCTGCAGAAGTGACATACTAGCAGCAGCAAATAAGCCTATCACCAAGATTTGTGCTTCCTAATACCATTCCACACCAAAGAGAAGTCTGATTCCTGGACCAGGTAAGAAACGTGTGAGGTGAGCATGTAATACCGTGTGCCCCAAAATAAAGAAGTGTTCAGAAAGATGACGGGGTGCATGTCAAAAAGACACCAGAACTGATTTCAAAAGAACCTAAACAGCCCCAGTTGGAGCACTCAGAACATTAAAATTAAAAAGTGCAATGGTAGATTATATCCCAGTGAATAAGAATCTGTAGATATAAATATTGATAATAAATAGATGGATACATAAAATAATAAACAAGAAAAGTATGAACTAGTATCTATATTTTTAAGTCATCATTTTGTAAGAATAGTTTTAAAAATTGATTCACGCAAAAATAATTAATGGATACATAATCTTGAGTACAGATGTTTGATGAGAATATATTTACATGTATTCAAGGTATCTCTTAATAAATTATTGATTAATTATAAAGGTGATAGTGACTATATAGTATAGGAATTAGACAACACCATAATGAAGTTATCAAGGTTAATATCATTAACAGAGCAAAAGAAACACCACATCTTCAGTCTTCAGATATAAAATTCCCAGAAAGATATAGCATCGTTTATATAATGTCCTAACCAAAATGCATAATCCAAAGTAACCGTGATAAAACATCAGAGAAGCCCATATTTTATTCTATAAAATAACTGGCCTGTATCCTTCATAATGTCAGTAGCCTGAAAGAAAATAAAGGGCTGAAGAACTGTCCTCTCAAAAGATGATGAACATTCATTTGCCTTATATTGAACCATAGCATTTTTTTTTTGACTGGTGTAGTCTTACCTGGTATTTGCAATTTAATCTCTATTCCTTTGATCAGTTGCTTATGTCTAGGTAGTCTTTTATGTGCCTGAAGATTTACTTCCCTTTTGTTAACATTTAACCAATTTATCCAATCTGGGCTAATCACCCTATGGATCTTCTAGACACTTTCATCTTAATATCTTCCTTTACTGTCCTCCTGAGTTGAACCTAGTATTTATGAATTCCAAATCTTATCTACCAATTTTTTACTCTCTGCTGCAAAAGCATATGCTTGAGTAATTTTTTTCTAAATTGATGCAAGATAGGTAAACTCTCATAAATCTTTCCTCATACAGAAAATATCTATTCTGCACTTGATTAGTAATTTGGCCAGGAGTAGAAGTGCCCATTCAAAATTATTTTTCTGAGAGATGTCCAGCAAAGATGGCATTGCACCTTTAAGTTTCAATATGCCCTAACCCAATATTCCAAATATCTAGCAAGGAGTGATAAAAAAATGAAAAGGCTGTGTAAATTATTTGGGTCCCCTTTGTGCACAAATGCTGGAATAAATTTTTTCCAGGCAGCCACTCCTTTGTTTACCAACAGGGGTCCTGCTCAGTAGTTTTCCTAAGCCCAAGAGTCTTTTTTTTCTTGACCAATTTTTAGATGACCTATGAGAGCCAGACCATAATAATTAACACACTATTTTTGACCAATGAAAAATTCCAGAGTTATTATATATAGACAGCAATATGTACTATATTTATAAAACCAGTTGATTTTATTTGGATTACCTGGAAACCTGGAGAAAGCATGTCTTTAGTGACATTTATCTGTAAGCCAACCTGATTTACAGGCAAACATCTTAAAATCCTGCTGACCTTATAATTTGGCCCATGCATTCTTAACTGTTCTTTGGCTTTGTCTCCTCCAGACTTAAAAGCTATGCTACCAAGATGAAAATGCCAGGCGCCTATCGAAGGCCTTTAGATAGACCCTCTGTAGAGAAACTCTAACTGCTGATCACAGCTATGACCCTCTTCATCTGGAAGTAGCCAGAGCTGTATTCACCCTTTGCCCTCACAGCAGTTAGGGATACTTCTTGAAAGGGGGAAATACTGCAGGTAGGTAAGTTAATTAGATATCTTGTAGGCAGCCCAGGAGGAGCCCACATGGAGGAAAATCAAGACACATTCACTGAAGTCCAGAATTGTAAAAGGAGAGAAACTTCTATGCCCTTGTGTTTCCCCTGGGGATAAATAGTAGTGACTGATATTCTAAATAGGTTTCAATCACCTGAGGGGGGGCAAGGTCTTAACCCAGCCTTTCCAGGAAATATCCCTGACCCCCACCCTTACTGAAAATCCTTGTATGCTTGCTATGTGACTTGCTCCCCCATTTGACCCCCATTCAATTAATACTACCTGGGTGACTGTACTTGTGATCTTATTGGTTGATCATGGTTTTGCCCCACCTCATACCCACCTTGTCATTTTCCACTGGGTGATAATAGTTTTGTCCCACTTTGTATCTGCCTCACCACATGGCTTAAAAAGTGGAGTGGGCGGGCAGCCGACTTTCAGTCCCCCTTCTGCCTCTCTTAGACAGAAGCTTTCTTTCTCCCAATAAATTTTTCCTTCTGTTAAAAAATGAAAAGACGTAAATGTTTTTTTTTAAATCAAAATATGATATACTGTGTTAAAGGCAAGAAATGAAACACAAACAAATCAGTAAGTTAGAATGAAGCCACAGAGTTCTTAGTGGACTGAAACCACTCACTGATTGAAAGTAAGCTAGCATTCACCAGGCCATGACAGGTCCAAAGCAAGTAAGCTCATTGGCTGCCTAAAAATATAAATTGTATGAGATGGCCAAGATACAAACAGAAGCCTGCAAATAGAGCCCGAGCTAAGCTATTCCCTTGTTTTGTAATGGGATCTAATGCACGCTCAGTATCACCATTAGACAGGCATCTTTAGTCACCATTTAAGATCTGCTTCTAGACTTTGTATAGGTACTGAAAACTACCAAACAGGAAGGTGGAAAGAGAGGAAGAGAACAATATCCTTCCATTCATGACACTCCTGCACATTCTCATGCCAAATGTGTGTCAATAAATGAACTCTAAGAAAGGCATGCAGTACAGGTGAAATGAACATCGTAGTACAGTTTGCAGAGTTGGAATCAGACACCTCTCACACACCATTTCAGGTCCCATGACCTCACTTTTTATACCCCATTCCATGCTGTGGTGACCGGGTTGGCATGGATCCTGATGAGTTTGAGTGGGTAAAATGTAACAAGGTTTACCACAGCCTGCTCTACACCTCCTCCTCCTATTCAGAGAATAGACTTAGTGTACACTTAGGAGGCTATAAATTTGCTTCTTTGGGTGCAGTTAAGGATTTCACATGCTGCCTCATTAAAGCGAGGAGATCTGAGATTATCTACTTCATAGTATAGTATCAGCACTTTACCAAGATCCCAATCATATTTATAAGACAGTAGAAGCAGTGCACATTGGAGCAATGCACTCACTGCACAAACTGCTGCAGCTGTCACTGTCCAAACTGAATTAATGACTGACTGATGGAACTACAAACCCAGCATAGGAAAATAGCTCAAGACTGTCATTGGAGTATGGAGTTACAAGGGAAGAGAAAAAAAAATATGAGAAAATGAAAAAACGGAAATGGGGAGGGGAGGAGGGGGTGAAGGGAGGGCAGGGACCAGGGGTAAAAATGAGAACCAAGACCTGTCATGTAAAGGTACAAGATCCCAGTGATGAGTGTAATTGTACTGTGTACCTAACATGTACCAATACACTCAATGAGAAAAAAACTACCTATCCACATGAACTGTATTCACTATTTGCAATGAATTTTTACTTCTCCCTATGTTTGCTTTTTTATCCTCACACAAAGGCTTCAGAGTTGCATACTTCTTTCAACATTTCAAAATGCACTGAAAGCAAATCAAACTATGCTGATACATAAAATGAAAACGAATCCTACTGGAATATCTCCACGTCCATTCTGAACTGTTTTCGTGATTTTCATGGAAAGAAACATGATTTTGAATACACAAGCTAGGATTTCCTCCCAACATACAAACTGTTCTTCTCCAATGTACTTATATATCTACATGAGATAATCTCCTGAAATAACCATGGCACTTGCTTAAAGAGCCCTTCTTAAGGTATCTTTAAGGTGAACAAGGCACTAATAGCTTTTACTAATTATATTCTAATAATTATAGCAGTAAACCATAATTATCCATGGAAAACTAAGACATACCATCACTCTATCTTTGTCTGTTCCCCTTGTCTGGTTATTTCTGACATTTTTGGATCCTCGCTAAGAATTCAAAACAATTTCCCATTTTCTCTCCCACCATTTCCCACACAAACCCTTTGCTATTAGGGAACAATTCCTTTTATATGCTCCCAAGCATACATTATACTTCTGCTAAAAGACCAACTTCCTATTTTTAAAGCAAGTTTTACCATATATAATATAATTCTTACATGCCAGACACTGTTCTAATCCCTACAGATGCATTAATTAGTTTTTCATTACAGTAAACACATGAATCAAGCATAATTACTAACCCCAGTTCATAAATAAAGAAACTAAAACTGCCTACAATTACCCAGCTAATGGGTAGTATGTGACCTAACAATTTGAATCTTTTCCAAGTTACTGCTGTAAACCCTACACATACTGCCTAATTCAAATCATATCTATTGCTTAGAAATCCCCTTCTTCTTCAATCCCCAGAATATCTTGGAAACCTTGGATATCATAGAAAATATATTTTCTGCTGCCTATTTCTCAATTCACTTAAATGCATTACCTTGTAATATTTTCATATCTCTGTGTATTTCTTCTTCTTTTGTTACTGTGTGTCACAGTTTTCTATCTGATTCTTGACATTAGGCATCCTATGTTCATTATTTTGAATTACTTCTTTTCCTTAAAGTTGCATTGTTATTGCTTTGTTACTGATATGTTTCTGAGACATATTCGGATAGCTGGTAGTCATCTTTCAAAATATACCCATGCTTCAGTGGCTTTGGAATACCTTTAAATTAGACTGGATTATATTTTCTGAAAATAAATTAGTTTAGCTGTCCATTGACATATCACAATGTACTTACCCCACAAGTGCTTATGGAAAATTTATTATGTAGCCAAGTACATATCCTAGCCACTTAAAAGATGAAATTAAAAACAACGGAGTCCCTCACAGATTCGTAGGTCAGAGTGGAGAGCAAACAAATTTCTGTTACAGCTTTGGAAGCTATAATAAGGACTTTAGTAGAGCCACGATACGGATGAGAAAAAAGCTGTAGAGGCAATTAACCCTAACTGGGGGAATCGTGGAAGCCAAGAGTCATATCCAAGGTTGCTTTAAAACCTTAAATTAAATATGAATAGACTGCCTGTTACAATGACCATCCTGACAACCCCTCCAATTCCCCATCCAAAATTCAGCCTATCAACTTCCCCCAAAACTCCAGCCCATAAGACAATGTCTTGTTATTCAATTATATATCATGTTAATGATAAGAAAACTAATTTTTAAAAAGCATACACGAAAACATTGAATTCATGTTGAAAGAAGAAAATACAGTCATTTTTTTTAAAAAAGAGATCTGCTTGTACCAAAAACAGAACAAATCTAAAACAAACTGTGTACAATGACACTGCGTGATTAGGATGTAGTATGTAGGGGTGCTCATGTCCAGGGCTGAGATCAGAGGAATCAAAATGGGAAGTCATGAGAGCTTCACAGGCACCCCCACTAGAGGGTGTGTGTGTGTGTGTGTGTGTGTGTGTGTTCGTTCGTTCACTGACTCTTCTTTATTCCTCGCACCTCCTTGTCTTCATGTTGGATTCTGGACACCACTCTAATGAACACTTTCATGTGAACCTGAAATCACTTTATTTAGACAAAAATTCACCACAAGCTCATCCAGAGTCATTTGCTTTCTGATCTGAGTATTTTCTAATTCCTTGGAGTCTGCCCGCTGACAGAAGTCCACTTAGCTTGACGACCTATTTAGACTAGAAATTCGGGAGGAATTCAGTCTCTTGGGGTAACCCTCAAGAAAACGGAAGAGAAACTTCATAAATTCCTCTTGGTTCTGCTGGGTTGTATGGATTCTGATAGATAATCTAGACAATTAGAATCCTGGAGGGATTCCAAATCAAGCCCTGGTTTGTCCCTGGCAGGAACGGCTGCACCTCTCTACTGCCTTTTTCTCCTCTCTTCTACTTTCCTCTGACCTTCCCTCCTGTCCTGATAACCTCCCCCTATAAACTACCTGAATGAAAGTCCTTATTTTACTTTCTGAGACAAATACAAGCTACTGTACCAGGCTGATTTAAATGTAAAGGCTACAGAGAACCATTGTTTTGTTTTTAGCAGTAGGATCAGATTTGCAATTGTATTAGCCCATGGCAAGATTAGAGGCTGCAAAATGCAATATCAACTTTTTTCCTCTCTACTGTGACATAGACATAAAGCTACTACTACAAACCCAGGAGGTAAATGGATTTTCAAATGAGAAAATAACAATAATGCTAAGAATTGACTAACCAGATGGCACTTTATGATTGCAATTTAGGAAAAAGAAAATGTGCAAGGACTAGCTTTGGCTCCATGATAAATTATTATGTGAAGTCTGCTTTGGGGTTGGGGAATTGGAGGGAGGGGTCTTTCCCTTCATATTTTTCTATTTTGAAATTCTCTTCATACAATTTTAAATGGAGCCTCATTTCCAGAAATGTGCTAGTAAACTACTTTCAGGGGACAAGTCTAAGGGTCTAACAACTGACTTGCTAAATTTCTGCATTTTTGACAGTCTTCTTCCCAGAACAGAGACCACTTCCCACAAGCTAGGTCTCTAGCTACTCAAAACTCCTGGCAGCAATTTCTTCCTTTTCTACTGTCTCTCAAGCTGCATCTGCCATTCAGTTAAGTGTGTCCATAAGAGATACTGATGTCCTTAATTCTGACTTCTCTACTCACCACCACTCCCTTGTTTTCAGATAATGTAATTTTATGTTAGTACCATGGAGTACGTAGATGTTCTGTGTCCCACCTCTTCCTTTCACAAGCAGATGCAACTCCCCAGCTTATTTGAGTGTTAGCCACAAACTGTTCTCTACTATCCCTTCCTCCAGAGAGAAGTACATTCCTTCACATGTGGGCTACCGATCCAGGGGATAGGAGGGGAAATGACAGCCAGTAATTGATAACCTACAAAATTTCATATCAGTTCTTTAGTATTAATAACATCATCTTAGTAATACCTGAGGAGCAAGAAATCCTAAGTATCTGGATGCTTTCATAAATGAAACATATTTGCTTCAGATCATGAGAGAAAAACGTCACAAAGATCCTACCAGAAACCAAAGAACTTGCAACATCTAGTGAGTTACTGGAGTCTGAGGTATGATGAAGACACCCCTCAAGAGGAAATAAAGTGCCCTATTTTTCATCTTGTTCTAAGAAAGAAGCACAACACCTAATGGGTCTTTTCAGGCTTTAGAACCCACTTATCAAGGGCCACAGACGGTTGCTGGTTTTGAGTAGAACTCACAAAAGGAGGAGCTTCACAATGGCTTCAGGCTGAGATACAAGTGTCCCAGAAGATCTCATGGCTAGAGTTTCCCGCACCAGTGAAAGGCACCAGGTGGAGCATCTGACCAGCTTTAACAAGAGTCACAGCAGCAACCCGCAGAACTCTGGATCAAGACCATAACACACACAGGAGATAAGGACACAGCATTTCATTAGCAGCTTCGTCTATAGCCTGGGCCTTGGTAGAAATTGAGTATCTATCCTACCAGGTCTCCAAAGCTACCTATTAGCACCCACACATGGATATTTTCACACTAATAAAGACACAAGATCATACAGGAATAGCAGCAATTCATCATGAAATAAAAGGGGGTTATCTAAAATAGGGTCTTACTCACTTTAAACAACTCAAGTAAGCTGCATACAAAGGAATAAACATTGCCTTGCCATGAACCATGTCACCCGATCCTACTGCCTGAGAGAGCTTTACAGTACCATGAAATACAGCTTGCACATGTCACCTTTGGAGAAAGTGGACATGATTTTTTAGGAATGATGCCATTAAATGCCACTTAGATCTAATCCAGTGGTTACTACATGGTGCTATCTTACCAAGAGCTGGAATTCTTGAGTCCAGGAACCAACAGGAAGAGGTGGGAACGGTCCCACTCCCCATCCCTCCTGATTACCTTCCTGGGGACGTGTGCTTTAAACCTCTGCAATATCAGGGATTTTTAGTCCAAGTACTTGATCTCAAGTGGGAGATCTTCTTCCAAGCACCACAGTGAGAATGCCATAAAACTTAAGCTACTGTTGACATCTAGTCACCGAGGGCTGCGGTATAAAAAGAGATTAACACACCACCAAATATAATTGAACCTAACTGCCATGAGAAGATGGAAACATGGCTGGTACTCAGATGCCTCTCTTGGTGCTCACAAGGGGTTAAACGTAAGCAGGAAGTACAGCACAACTGCCTGAGAGGAGCACAGTGATTAGAATTAAACATTGCAGGAACTGAGAAAGTGGGTCACACAACCATTGAAGCTAACAAGAGGAACAGAAACACTAACTAATGGCAGCAGGGAATAACATGGGTAGTAAAGAAAGAAGAAAATAAATATGGGTTAGCACTTCAAGTCCAACAGCACTGGAAGCTGTCATTCACCCCACTAACTTGGTCACTAATCATGGGCAGGCTGTGCTTGGGTGGAATAAACTCTGAATGCTAATGAGATGGAACAGCAAGAAGTGGACTGTGGTGGATGCTGTCAGACTCCCTGCAACGCTGATTGACCCACTACTCAACTAACTATGAATATCAGCTGCTAAAATTCACAATAGCCAATGATAGATGGACTCAGGCACATAAAGTACCAGTCCCAGACTGGCATGAATCCATGCAGCAATTCGTATTCCAGGGCACCCTAGCGTCTGGACTGATGCTGGTCTCTAGCCAAGATGACAACCCTGCTTTGCTTTCTTCCCTGCTCTAATCTACTTCCTGCAACTCGTTTCTTCTGAGAATTGTCCCCTAATACGTCCAGTTTCTACTTCTAAGGAATTCAACTTAAAACAAAGGAGATCTCTGGAGTAGGGAAGTAGGGAAAATAATAGGAAAATTTCCAGATGGCCAATCAAAATGAAGGGCAGAATATTTAGAGGCAAATATCTTCATTGTCCTTTGAGTTACCTCGGCATCTTGTCAGCTCACATTATGCAAAATGAGTCACTATCCACCTTGCAAATCAGCTGTGAGAATTAAAGAAACAGTATTATAAAAAAAAATCTGTGATAATTTTTTGTCACATGTAGGCATTCAATAAAGGCTACTGTTATTACTAAGAGTAATAGTATTCTTTTAAATCATTCAGAAAGAAGCACAAACTTGTTTACAACTAGCAGAATCAGAAGCAGCATCACTCAAGGGCTTGCTGAACGTGGGTCTGTCCTGCTCGGCATGCAGGGAGCTCTCCTATCATTGCTCTCATCTGTGCAGTGAGTTCCAGCCCACTGACTGCACAGTCCCTGAGGAGACTGGCTTCTGAGGCAGGGAGGAAAGGAAGCAGATTTCAGAATAAACTCTGATTCTATAGTCACTGTTTTGTATTTTATTTTGACTTGATTTAATGTAAGTAAACAGGAGGAAAAATACAAGGTCATGTGTACTGTTTTGAGGACATTCTTTTTCACTTTAAGTTGTTCACTTTAGATAGAATATAGCATGCACCTTTTTGAAATCACACAATTAACATTCTATTATAGATAGAACAGATGACTAAAATGGGTAACTATAGATAGAATAGGTCATTATTATATTAACACCTTACTACTGCTTATTAATACAAAACATTGCTTACCAGTCCTCATGTTTTATGAAGCTTATGTAATTGTAATGCTACAGTAATAAAAGCTGTCATATAAAAAGCTCTGGGCAGAAGGAAATCTGCATTTCAAAATCAAAAAGAATTACTACTAAAACATTTTTTAAAGAAAAACACAAGCATAGGCAAAAGTTATTTAGAGAAGTTATGGAATAAGATCACTATGAAAGAATATTTGTAATCCAAATAGCATGAGTCAAGGTCAACCAAATTATGTACAATAAAAAATTATGTCATGTCCAAATTCTTGGACAATGGTGTGGTGGATACTGTTGCTTGATTAACAAATAGCTGTTTCCAACCCCATCCTCTCATGCTATGGTGTTTGGTGGAGATAATGTCAGATATTCACCTTCCTAGCACCTTATTAGAATCAGAAGTAACTCTATAAAATGTAAGAGAATGCTTTTAGGAAGTTTCTGGAATTTTCTTTTCCTACCGGGTAAAAGAGACACACCCATAAGGAATAATGTCTTCTATCACTACCACCACTGCTCCCTTTATAATATTGACTGTGGTCTAGTTTTAGGCCATAACAGTCATTTGAATCCCTGAGAGGAACATCATAAACAAGCCAAGAATGATGAAGAACAGCAGAAATATCTGCATCTTTTATCATAGCATCAAGTCTCCAAACAACACCAGCTAGTGCCTCTTCTGAATTTCTTACATAATGCTATAATAAATGTCTGTATTTCACACCCTGTCTAGTGGTACACCCTATGGCCCACAGAGATACAATCAATGCCTGGATTGCTATGAAAAGACACTGGAAGCCAATCCAGGCCAACACTAAAGAAGAGACTGACTCTATGTCTTCCCAGATGGTGCAGACAAGTCTGTCTAGTGACAGGTGCTATAAAAGAATACTCAGACACAAAGGTACATGGGTGGCTGGCTGAGCTCATGGATACAGAGCCAAGTGCTGAAGAGCCCAGGTGGAAAATGCTTGGCCTAGCAGACCTAGTAGGGGAAAACTAGACAATCCAAGACAAATGCCCAGGTGAGGGCCAGAGCCAAGACAGGATCACAAACAGAAGACATGGCTTCAGGAAAACGGGTTTCTGTGGCAAGATCTGAACCAAGTTTAGAGGTAGCAGCTGAGATTTCCCAAAGGGAAGTTTATTCCGCCATGAACATTTACAGTACCATATCTTCTAATGAGCAACCCAAGGGTTCCCACACAATATTATATGGAAAAGATGCAACTTTAGGGGAAAAAGATCTCTGTAACACTTATGTAATTGGTTCAGATATCCCAAATTCTGTCCTCCAATTAACACCTGAGTACTTATTCTTTGTAATACCTATGTGTTTGTATATCTTACAAGGAGAGATTTTGTAAGAACAGAAACAATGCTTAATTCATCTTTGCACCTTGATTGCCTAGCAGAGTGCATTGTAAAAACTGATTCAAAAATTTTTAGGGGGCAAAAAATATAGCAGTACAGTATTCAGTGAGCACTTAGAATGTGCCAGGCATTAACACATGATATCTCATTTGTCTCATAGGAGAAACTTGCTATCTTCATGCTCATTTACAAGTAAAGAAAATGGGGTTTAAAGAAGTATATTTCCCCAGAATACACTACTAGAAAATTGTAGACTATATTTGTACCAGATCATCTCCTATATAGAAGAGTACTGTTACTAATGGAAAAAAGTTAGCACATTAATCATTTACACTTCTATAGAATAATGGTATTTTTCTTTCTCTCTCTCTCATAATGAAAAATGGGGCTTTACTTCTACCAAAACTACAGCACTCTGAAAAAACAGTGGGACAAAATTTAGATGATCTAGGTTTGGCAACAATGGCAGATACAAAACTCAAGTAGGATTTATGAATAAAGAATTAATAAGCTGAGTTTCATCACAGCTGGAATTTTCTACTGTACAAGGACACTGTCAAAACATAGCTAGAACTCTGAAAAAAGAGATTGAAGAGGATAACAGAAAATGGAAAGACATCCCTTTCTCCTGGGTAGGAAGATCCAATGTAGTAAAAATGGTCATACTAGATAGACAAATGCAGTCCAGATTGAAATCCCAACAGTGTATTTCACAGACCTATTGAAGAGAAAACCATCAAAAAAATTCATTTGGAACCAGAAGAGACCTAGAATACCAAAAGCCATTCTAGTAAACCAAGACATGACAGGCAGTATCACAATCCCCAAATTGAAACTATACTACAAAGCCACTGTGATAAAAGCAGTATGGTACTGGCAAAGAAACAATGGATCAATGGACCCAATTAAAAGATGCAGAAAAAGCTCCAGACATACTCAGCCACTTTATCTTTTACAAAGGAGCCAACCATCCTCACAGGAAGAAAGATAGCCTCTTTAATAGATGGTACTGGAAAAATTAGGTTTCAACTTGCCAAATATTAAAGCTAGACCCATATCTCTCACCATGCACTAAACTAAAATAAAAATTGTTCAAACATCTAAACATTAAAATGGAAATACTAAACTGGCTGAAAGAGAAGTTACGTAGAACTCTTGAAGACATTGTCATAGGAAAAGATTTCATGAACAATACCTCAGTCTCATGTGAACTAGCACAAAGAATCAATAAATTGTATCTAATGTTATTAAAAAGCTTCTGCCCAGCAAGAGCAACCACCGACAGAGTGAAGAGACAACACACAATATGGGAAAAATTTTTACCAGCTGTTCCTTAGACATTTTTATAACCTGTTCCTCTACCATCTAGAGTATAAAAAGAACTTTTAAACATCACACCTCACAAATTTAGACTCAATTCAAAAATGGGCATCTGAAATGAATAGATACTTCTCAGATGAAGAGTAGAAACATCAAATAAATACAAGAAAAATGTTTAACATCACTGCTCATTCAAGAAATACAAACTAGAACTACACCGAGATTCCACCTCACTTCAGAAAGAATGGCTGCTACCAAGAAATCAACCAATAATAAAGGCTGGTGCGGTTGTGGAGGAAAAGGAACCTTTCTTCACTGTTGGTGGGAGTGCAGATGGTGCAACAACTGTGGAGATTGATGTGGAGATTCCTCAGTAAACTAAGTTGACCCTGCTATTCCCTGTGTATGTTCCCAAAAGAATGAAAGGCATCATATCACAGTAGCATATGCACATTCATGTTTATAGCAGCACAGTTTGTAACAGCTAAAACTTGGAAACAGATGGGAAAAGCCCATCAACTGGTAAGTGGATAAGCAAGATGTGTTTTTTTTTTTCAATAAAAAGGAATATTACTCAACCACGAAGAAAGATCAACTTGAGATATTTGTAGCTGAGTGGATACACCTTGAGGCCATAATGTTAAGTGAAATAAATAGGACACACGTGTATAAATACCAAATCATTTCTCTGATGTGAGAAGTTGAAGGTGTAAATGGGGACCAAAATGTATAATGAATATTGTGAAATAGGAAGAAAATGTTCAAAGAGGAAGGGAAACTATGGAGGGGGGCAGGGGAAAGGAAAGAAGGGAAAGAAAAGATTGAAGGCAAGAAGGAAAAATGGAAACAAAGCTTATTTTAAAAAGTGGGTAGAGGAGTTGAAGGGAGGACAGGGGAATGGGAAAAAATAAGAATCAAGATATGTCATGTATGGGTACAACTTTCAGTGATAAATGTGATCATAAGCTATACCCAAATGTGCCAATAAACTCAATTAATAGAAAGAAAAATAGAGTTTCAGTTCCTAAAACCTTGAATATTATTTTGCTCCAAGGAATAACTCATAGAGTGATGTTTTCAAAAGCCTGGATATAAGGGCAACGAAGTTGCAGAGTCCCAAGAATTGAAGAGGTAAAAGTGGGTATCCTGGGGCATATCTGATGTGTAGGGACAAAAGAGCTGCCTGTCAGACCAGTGAGGCATCATGGAACTGAAGGAGCAATGACAAAGGTGGAACCACCAGTATCCCCGGACCAGAACCATCCCTGGGTTCTCTGTCCCCTTGCAAATTTGCAAATCTTACTGTTAAAATGGATGGGAAAATGATACTGAATGGAAACTAATGTAGAACTTCTGGTCCACAGAATAGGAGACAAGGGACAACTTTGATTAGAAAAATGAAGTCAATAAAGTCAAATGGTGTTTTCAGCAGTAGTCAGGTGAGCATCACATGTATACCTCCACCAGAAACAAGGATGGAAGGAGAGGAAAGAACCCTTTTTCACATGAAATAGGTCACTACTTCATCTCCAACACAGGCCTAATGTGTGTCTCAGTCCTCATAAGCTCCCATTACCTTTATTTTTGGGGGGATAATAATTTCATCTCCAGAAATCCTTCATAGAAATGTAAAACACACTTCATGAGAGTAGCAAGGAGAGCATATTGCCTTAAAAGACACTGTAGTTTGGACAAAATCAGAAGAAAAAAAATAGTCTCAACCACCACCTAATATATGTAGAGAGAGAATTGTAAAGCTGTGCTACAAATTTTTATTATTTTGTTCCCTGTGTCATTAGAAACAAGCAGTATCCTCAAGGAAAACTGGTTTATGTGTGGCGTCCTTATAATTGATTTTTGAATATTTATTTTCCTTGAGAAATATGTTGACCATTAATACTGATGTGTCTTCATTTGGTTATGAAACACCTAGTAGATTAGTAAAGCATCTTCCTAGACATGTATCTGGAGGTTATGGTCATGTGAGCTTGGGTACTATATACAGCCCCTCCTCTATTCCTTACTGCCGCTCTTTTCCTGCTGTGTTTCCCAGCCTCCATGAACTAAGCAGCTTTACTCCATCACACTCTTCCACCACGATGTCTGTGCCTTGGAGTCAGCAGATGATGGAGTGGAAGCAAGGCAAATTCAACCTCTTCTTTAGATTATGGGTGGTAGCTATTGTGTCTCAGAAAGAAGAAAGCTGACTAAAAAAGGAACATGACTGTGTTATTAGGTCTGAGTTAGCAAGTACTCAAAAGATAAGTATTCAGACTCCAGGTTCCTAATGTTTCTCTTGGATTATGAACGAAGCTTCATTAGTTTTACAGTCTCCCCCACACCACCACCACCACCACCACCATCAGCCACTACTGTTGTCTATTGACTTCACTGGCTCAACAATGTTCTTACCAAGAGAATCTGCTATGTCTCCCCAGAAATCATAGATATTGCCCTCTAAGTATAAAAAGTAAAATTGTCTTAGTCTATATCTATATCTACATCTTAGTCTATACCTAAGACATGGGAATTATTAATGGGATAGAGTGTATTTAGGCTTATGATTTTGAAGCCTGGGAAGATCAAGACTGGGTGGTCAGATTTAGTGAGAACTTCATGCTGCTCCCCAACATGTCAGAGAGAAGGCATAACAGCACAAGAGAAAAAGAGTCCAAACTCTCTCAGCAGCTACCTATTTGTGTGAGATGGGAATTAATCCATTCATGAGGTCTCCATTCCCATGGTCAAAATATCCACCTCCCAACACTGCCATATTGAGGAATTGAGGTTCCAACACATGACTTTTTTTGGGTGACATACTGAGCCCATAGAATTTCTCCTCTGGCCCCCAAAATTTATGTCCTTCTCATAAAGCAAAAGATAAATATTGTATCACAATAATCCCAAAGCCTTAACTCATTCCAGCACCAACTCAAAAGTTCAAAATGTAAAATCTCTTCTGAGATTAGCAACAAATTTTTTCTAACTGTAAAACCAAAATAAGTATCTACTCCTAAAATACAATGGGCTTGGGGTCAAGGTATAAGACAGACACTCCTATTACAAAAGGGAAGACAGGCAAAAAGAAATTACAGGCCCTAAGAAATCCAAAACCCAAAGGGGCACTCCATTAAAACTGGAGTAGAGTCTTCTGGTCTATATAACATATCCTGATTATATAGCAGATATCCCTAACCCTGTGTCTTTGCCAGGCACTGTCCATGCTTCAGGCCTCTTGGCTTGGAGTTTCACATTGATGCCTGCACCTTTCTTGGGTAGGGTTAAACACTGCTGTTCTATCTGAAGTTCTGGGGTCTCATGGACTGGGCCTTATTTCCAGGGCTCCACCAGGCATTGCCCTGCTAGGAACTCTCTGGGGTGGCTCTGCTTCTGTGGTAGGTTTCTGACTGGGCCTATTGACTTTATACAACTCCTCTGGAATCTAAGTGGAGGAAACTATATCCTCTGCATGCCTAGAGAATTGGCACCACATGGATAGCACCAAACTTTATGGCTTGAGCTTCCAGAATGGCAGCCCAAGCCACACAGAGTGGCAGCTTCAGCCATGACCTGGATCGAGGAGTGATGCACCAGAGTGCAGAGAACAGAGTCCTGCCCTGATCTGGAGCAATGAGCCAATGGAGAGTCTGCTGAAATTACTCTGCCCTCCAGAGCACAGCAGCTGTGATGAAAGTGGCAGCCTGAAGATCTCTGAAATGCCTTCTAGGTCATTTTCCCATCTTCTTGGTGATTAGTACCTACTTCCCTCTTACTCATGTTAATCTCTTTAGTAACCTATTCTCAGCAACGCCCTTCTTTATTGTCCTGAACACCATTTTAATTCGCTACATAGGCTATTAATTTTCCAAATTTTTATCCTGCTTCCCTTTTAGCTATAAATGTTGTCTCATTTTCCTGTATTCACTTCAAAGGAACCACTTTAAGGTGCTTAAAGTGCTCTTTAAGCACTTTGTTACTTAGGTATTTCTTCTGCCAATATTCACATTGCCACTTTAAGTCCTGCTTCTTATAAAGCCCTCTGGTGTAGAGACAGTTCAACCAAGCTCATTGGAACTTTACAGCAAGGATAGCCTTAATACCAGTTCCCAGTAAAATAGTCCCAGTTCTCCTCTGAGACATCATCAGAATGACCTTAGCTGTCCAAATTTTTATCTGTGTTCCAATTATATAGCTATTTAAGTGCTTCCAGAATTTTCATAGTCTTGTCTTCTCCAGAGGTCTCATCAGAATTTCCCTTTAAAGCTCTTTGGATAACATTCTAGCTTTTTCTAGCATTCACTTCAAAACTGTGCCAGCCTTTGCTCACTGTGTACTTCCAAAGTCACTTGCACATTTTCAAGTATTTGCATAGCAACAGCCCCTTTCCTCTCTATCAAATTTCTGTCTTATTCTGCGGTCTGTGGCTTTATCAGAATTCTTGAGACTGATTAATATATAAAGAAAAGAAAACTCATTTAGGTTTACTGTTCTGGAGCCTGGGAACTCCTAGATAAAGCGATCGTACCCAGCGAGTACCTCATTGTGGCTTATAATATGCTACAAGTCTGAAGGGAAGAGAAGGCATATACATGCAAAACAAAAGCAAGCTATGGTCTATTCATTAAGAAAGGCATAAATTCCATTCATGTGAACTCTACCCCCGTGATCCAGCCCCACCTCCCAACACTGCCACACTGAGGAATTAAGTTTCCAAAACATGAGTTTTTATGAAACACACTCAAGTCCTAGGAAGGATGCATGAGC
Source organism: Fukomys damarensis (assembly GCF_012274545.1). Taxonomy (NCBI): domain Eukaryota; kingdom Metazoa; phylum Chordata; class Mammalia; order Rodentia; family Bathyergidae; genus Fukomys; species Fukomys damarensis. Next base: position 33,375,364 of record NW_022900947.1, on the reverse strand, counting down.
CCCTGGAAATAAATGACTTCCTTTCTGAGCAGAGCTCTGGTATGCTAAGGGTAATGTATAAAAATCATTCTTAGGGAACTTAGCAAAGGAAAGCTGTGGAGTCCTCTGAGATGGCTGTAGAGTACGCTTCAACCATTTTTCACTATTTATTTCTCCCCTCCTTTCCACGTCATTCTCTTTTATCCTAAAACCTCTAGTTAAAATTTGTCAGTTTCTCGAGTTTTTTAAATTCTTTGCCTTCTCATTAGGGATGTTTAATTTCCTTTAAATTAATATTCTATTTATATGGCATTTACTATTTCACACTGATAATTTCCTATGATCAAAACTATGTTTGACTGACTCAGTGAGGTACTAAGATACAGCTATATACAAGACAAGACAAGAATTCCAAAAGATTACAACAGCCTGGACTAACACAATAATGTTAAATTTTGTTGAGCGAAAAATTGTATATATGCATAAAGCAATCACAAAACAACTGTATTAAATAAAAAATAGATGCTTTATATGGCTGAAAATTTTTACCTCCTGAATATCATCACTAAGGGAAAATATTTTAAAAAGTCACATACCAACGTCACAGTAGTGTGAGTGGCAAATAAAAATATTAATCTTAAACCACATATAAACATAGATGATAGATGCCCTTTGCTCTATCATATATGCTTAGTTCCAGTAGGTTCAATAGCCACAGGGTGGGGGAAAGATCCTGAAGCCTTTTTCCAGTCAAATTTTTTGCCCTGAGAAATCAACAGCTAAAAACACATTAACAAATGTGTTAATGTTAACAAACTCCCGAGAAGATTTAGGCATATGGGGAATGTTCGGATTCTAGTTGTTTAGTGGCTGAGACCCCAGTCTTTGCAGTTACATGTTCAGAGAGTCACATCACTTACCATCTGTATAACTTTGAGCAAGTCTTTGATATTGTCCAGCTTGGGACTGGTTTGCTTCTGCTGGTCAGCAAACTGCCCAAACCAAATGAAATGAAATTTTAAACATGTATGTACCCTCCTGATCTGAAGGCAAGCTGGCAGGTGGCTGACCTAGGTTGAGCCTTATACTATCAAGCTCACACCATCAGCAGAGTCTGGGCTTATTCTCTTTGTGTCTGTCACACTTCTAGACTTGTGGTACATGCAAGTGTCCTTCTCACACTAATGGGAAGAGTGTCAAAGGACAAGCCTACCATTCATGACCCATCCAAACCTCCTCTGTATGTTACCATCTCATCTGCCAAAAGAAGTCATTAGACAAAGACTTATGTCAAATGCTGAGGAAGTGCGCTCTGCCCTCAGATGGCCATGGCAAAGTGTGTGCCAATATACAGTATTACTACAGGGGAAGAGAAAGAAATAATACCAGTGTTTTAGTCCACCACATATCCCTAATATTTTCATGGGTGCAATAACCTTAATGTAAAATATGATAGGAAAAATAATAAATGCCTAAAAATACCCAGGTCCTAATCCTCATAACCTGTGAATATATTAATTTACATGGCAAAAAAGTACTGCATCAAAAATCTTGAGAGAGGAAGATTATTCTGAATGAATTAGATTGTGCCCAATGTAATCACAAAAGTCTATGTGAGGTAAAGAAGGAAAGTGTTTAAAAAGATGTAATAATGAAAACAGAAGCCAAGTATAATACAGAGCCATGATCCAAGAAATTTGGACATCTTCCAAAAACTGGAAAATAAAGGAATAAACTCCCTCCTAAACCCTCCAGAGGTAAAGTAGCCCTGCATAAGCCTAGATTTTAGCCCCATAACACTCAGGCTTCTGACCTCCATAAATATAAAACAATAAATTTGTAATGTTTTAAGTCACTAGGTCTGTGACAATTTGCTTCACCAACAATAGGAAACCAATATTCTGGGTAAGTAATAATCATTGGTCCTTCCTGAACTGTGGGCTTGATTTTTTTATAAAACTATCATGATTTATTGGATTTACAAAACCCCTGCTCTTTATATAAGGGAAAATCATGAGTTCTGCACCATGAAGAAAGGTAGGACAGCTCAGCAAACTCTTAGGATGTAGAAGGGCATCACTTCTGCCAATGCCTCACAAGCACTGAACTGACAGCTGTCAAAAGAGAGTACTCAGGAGATGGCCTTGAGGCATATGTCCTGGAGCCACAATATAGGCAACAGTAGGCAAGAACAGCTGCTCTGTGACTTGGCCTGGCTTTGGGGGTCTTGAAATCAGGCTTGCCAAGCAGCCATTCTATAATGACCCTGCTTGAATCCTTGAAGACCCTCCAGCCAGTCTCTTGACCCACCAACTTCCCCTGAGGTCTTCTCTCTTTCTTAACACGACCTTCATTTAATATCCTTCCCCAATCTGGTGCTCTAATTATCCCCCCATTGTTTCTCTTTCCACTGACCTAAAATAGCATCATTCCCCAGAGCCCTTATTTAACAAAAAGTTTCTCTTTCAAATGAATATATTTGCTTTCACTGTTCACTCTCTATGCACTCCTTAAACCTATACAGTTTTCTTGTAGAAAAGATCTTCAATTCCACACCATTAATTACATAAGAGGAGTAACCTTTTTTATGACTTAAATTTCTTGTTCAGGAATCAATAACTTAAAATGTACTCCTATTATTTACTTTATTAACTGTATGAAAGGGTTATAAGAACTAATATGCACTTATTCTCTCCTGGTGAAATCTTCAGACATAACTTGTCAGTAGTTAGGTGAAATAATGAAACACTAGAAAAATAAAGTTGAGCAGAGAGTTTTCAAATTTTAGATGAATATTTTTTGTGCAAATAAATAAAATTTCCTTAAATAAAATTTTCTGCATGATATTTTATTCAGTTGGTAATTTTATAAATCCCATGATTGAGGGATTGATATATTAATATGCTGTATGAGTTTATAGATTTCAAAATGGTTATATTATGTTTAAGCAAAGTATTTAAAATACTAAGTTTCAGAGAAAATAGAAATTCTTCCAGCATCAATAAGCCCGACAATTAATGTTTATTTTGTCCTGGTGCTATATTGCTTTGCTAAAGTTTGGAAATAAATGTCCCATCTTCAAGCTCACCAATTCTTTCTTCTGCTTTATGAAGTCTGTTGTTGAAACCTGTTGTTGAATTTTTCAGTTCACTTATTGCATTCTTTATCTCTAGGATTTTTATTTGGAATTTTTTCATTTCTAAGTCTTTGTCAAATGTCTCATGTTTTTTATGAATTGTTTTCCAAATTTCATTTAGTTTTCTGTCTGTAATTTCTTGTAATTCCTTGAATTTATTTAAGAGGATTACTCTGAATTCTTTGTCAGTCATTTCATAGATCTCCTCTTCTTCTGGGTCCATTACTGGAGCTCTATTACTCTCTTCTGTTGATGTCATCTTTTTCTGATTTCTCATAATCTGTGTGTCCTTATGGTGATGCGTGCACATTTGATGAGATGGTGACCTCTTCCAACATTGGCAGGTGTTTGCTGGTGGTACTAGACATTTACTAGTTAGTTTAGCTTGGGATTCTGGATGGGCCGGCTGGTTGCAACCCCAGATATTTGAGAATTTCCAGTCAGAGGAAAAAAAAGAAAAAAGAATGAAAACAGATATGAAAAGTTTATGGAATTTATAGGATAGCATCTACAGAGCAGAGGTACAAGTCATTAGTACACAAGATGGATTAGTGAACAAAAAAAGAGAAATATTTTAAGAAATAATAGCAGAAAACTTTCTTGAACATGTAAATATCTAAACACATGAAAATCAGAGGACACCAAACACATTTAATATAAACAAAACTACTAGAGCCATATTGTATTCAAACTATCAAAAATTAAAAGCAAAGAGAAGATCCTAAAAGCAAGAGCAAACAAACAAATAACATATAAGGGAATTTCGCTATATCTAGCAGCAAACTCCTCAGCAAGAATCTCAAGGAAAATTTAAAACTGCCAAACAAGATTACTGCATCTAGAAAAGCTGTCATTCACAAATAGAGAAATAAAAGAATTTCTCAGACAAACAAAATCTAAGATAGCTCATCACCACCAGTCCTTTCCTGTAAGAAATAGTAAGGAGTTCTTCAAGGTGAAAGAAAAAGACACTGACAAATAACATGAAAACATCTAAGAATATCAAACTCACTGGTGAAAGTAAGTACTCAATCAAACTTAGAATCTTCTAATATTTTGGAAGTGATATATAAGCCCATGCATAATTATAGATGGAAGGTTAAAAAGCAAAAGTATTAAAATAATAATAACTGCAATAATTCTTTAAGGTATATACAGTCTAAAGTTGTAAATCATGACATTAAAAACTCAATTATCAGGGAGGCAGAGGGTTTTTTAATGATCAAAGTTAAGTTTAAAATACCTTGTTATAACATTTTTGTAAGCCTCATAATAATAAAAAAACAAAAATCTGTAATGAACACACTAAAAATTAAAGCCAGTGGATAACAACACACTGTTAGATAAAATCACCACAAAGTAAGAAATAGATAATCTAGACAACGATTAACAAAATGGTAGTAGCAACCCTTCTCTATTAGTAATTACCTTGACTATAAATAGGTGAGATTGTCCAATTGAATGATATACAGAGAGATGACAAACCTGTCAGAGACCGAGTGCCCAAACTGCAATCCAAAACACACTTATTTATTGCAAAGCCCCAATACTGTGATTAAACCTGAATATCTGATGCTCAGCTGTTGGGGAGATTTGAGCTCTGTGTGCCCACTAAGGGACATGTGTCATAGGTTCACCACCACTGATACAGAGTGGACGAATGAATTTTTAAACACAAGAACCAAGATATATCATGTAAAGGTACAAGATCCCAATGATAAATGTAACTGTATTGATTGCTTTAAATGTACCAATAAACAATTTTTAAAAAGCAGGCCCATGCTCACTTCGGCAGCACATATACTAAAAAGAGCAGACCCAATCATTTGCTGTGAGCAAGAAACTCACATTGCCTGAAAAGACAAGTAGAAACAGAAAGCAGGGGGCTAGGAAAAGATATTTCATGTAAATGGACACCAAAAACTAGCAAGAGTAATTTCTTATGTAGGTAAAATTGGCTTTAAGACAAATACTATTAAAAAAAGACGAGGAAGGTCATTATATTATGATACAGGGGTCAATGCAGAGGATGACAATTGGTAATATAGAGATGAACCCATTATTTAAATGTCTAAAAATATAAAGCAAACATTCATAGATCTGAAGGAAGAGATAAACTGCATTACAAAGGTAATAGGAGACTTCAACATCACTTTCAGCAATGGATATAACATCCAAACAGACAATATAGATGCATGCAGAATATTCTATTCAACAACTATAGAATAGAAGAACACTCTAGTCAGGTATATGTACATGAAACATTCCCCAGGCAGAAATATCTGTACTCCCACACTTATTACAGCACTATTAACAATAGCCAAAATATGGAATCTACCTAAATCTCCACCAGTTAATTGAAGGATAAAGAACATGTGATATATTTTGGCAATGAAATACTATTCAGCCATAAAAAGAATGAAATCCTGTCATTTACAAGAACATGAATAAACCTGCAGAACATTATGTTAAGCTCAGAATGTAATTTTGTTCATATGTGGAATATTTAAAAGATTATCTCATAGAAGGAGAGAGTAGAACGATGATTTTCAGGTACTTGAGTGACTAATGGGAAGGGGAAGATGAGCAGATCTTGTTGAAAGGATATATAATTATAATTAGGTAGGAGAAACACTATTTAAATGGCCAGAATAAGCAAATCAGTAGAGACTACATGTACATAAGTGATTGTCTGAAGCAAGCAGATTTCGTGGGGAGAAGTTAAGTGGATGGAGGGGAAAGAAACGGGAAATGGCTATGATTTGTTATGGAATCTCTTTTGTGGAGTGATGAAAGTATTATTAATGTGTGTTTATGGTTGCACAACTTTGCAAACATACTTTGTAAAATTATTGGATAGTACCCTTTAAATGGTTGAATTGAATGATGTGTGAATTACATTGTAGTAAAGATGTCATAATTTTAAAAAGTTTAGAAACATCAGGTGCTAATTCCTTAATTATGTGGTAATTCTGCACTGCCTGTAAAAGTTCATTAAGCAATGAAAAATCATCCTGTAGAATATGTGGAATTGTTTAGCATGTTGTTCTGAAGTCTGAGTTCAAACAGATTCATAAAAATAAGTTCAGGCCATGAAAATCAAAGTTGTACAAATTAAAATGCTATTATAATACAAGAGTTCTGATGAATAGGGGAGAGTAGAATTTTCTTACTCTCTGTTCATCAAACTAAAGACAAGAAGGTTTTATTAGATTCACAAGAATTGGATACATCAGTGCTCATGATCAGTCGCGGTTATTGAATTCTGGAGATTTGTACAATCAAGATAAGTATCAGTTAATTATACAGATTATCTTCAGTTCTTGGCCCTTAAGACAAAAGCTAAATTAGAGATAGAAAGGAAGTAAAAGATCCAATAAAGTAATGGCCAACAAAGAAAACAAAACTAGGATAAAACTATAAGCACTGTAGAAATAAACAACTAGTAGTAGGGGCTGTGAGGACAAGAAGAAAACAGAATCTCCTGGAAATGGCAAATGAAATCAAAGTCATATCTGAATTCTTTCCAGAATTGCTTTACACAACCATTCACAATATACAACAGAATATCCATTAAGGTTAAAAATGAGGTTTATTTCTCACAATGTTTAATATAGTGGCTGTTCTATGACAGATATGCAATAAATGCTCATTAAGTGAATGATGCAAGGAACATTAAAGATTACCTCAAGAGAAAGAGTAGGATGGGGAAAGCTAGCAACACTTCACCATGCAAATTCTAGTTCTATACAGTATAGGAAATCTCCAACCAAAAGGGATAAAAAAAGAGGGAAATAACCACTGTAAAACAAAAATCATTGAGTTCATTAACCCAAAGAAAAAGTATTTATTGAGGTCCTACTGAGTATAAGTACTTAAGGCCATGAGCAAGATTAACAATGGGATAACATATGAAAAGTAGTCACAGGACTCTACCGATCTATAATTCTTTAATTGCATATAAATAATATAGCAGTAGTGACAACTCATCTTTGGTGATTTTTCTTTCCTGATATCTTAACAATAAATTACCTGATTTATTTTTTAGCTGATTTCTTAATGAAGTTTCTAGGATTTTTTGGAATTCCATAAAAAATTTTAGAGTTTCTTGACTATTGCAAACTACTTAACAATATTTTCATCAGTGGTTTCTTTTGATATAAATTACATAAGAATTTCTCTGTATAAGTGACATTTTAAATTCTACAATTTAGTGTTTTATACACGTAAGAGTTCAAATTATAATTAATACTATGAATAATAGTATCCCTCATAGTGTTGTCAGGGTTAGATATTTCAATACATATAATAATGTGAGCGGTGCCTGGCATTCAGGCAGTATTTAATAAATGTTAACTACGGTCATTGTTTATATAGAGTGTTCACAAAAATCCCACCATAACCAAGGATTCACCAGGAGTATCACCCTGTTATTTCTGGAATATTATTCTATTGCTAGAGTTAGATTTAGTGAGCCAGAAATGGACAGGAAATATTGCCAGAAACACGTATAGATACCATCCATCTCAAGTTACTGAGCAATGTTGAGCATCAGTTTTGCTTGATGACAACCAGGTCATCCTCTTCCAGTGTTCACCTCAAGTCAACTAACTGATAAATTAGGGTATCAATAGCAAACAGAAATGCCACGACAACCTTTGTTCATTTTTGAATGAATCTCATCAAAAGAACACATCGTTGATTAATACAATCTTCTTCATTTTCCTCAGTAAATATGAAGACATAAAGAAATTAAGAAATACTTTTTACTGGGAAATTTTCCCTATTATATGCTACATAAATGATTTTCAAACTTAAGCATTTCTAATAAATGCATATTTCCAGGCCACAACTAGATTCAAAGTTTCCAGATTTCCAAATTAGCTTCTAAGCATTGTATTTTTTATGACCTCCATGAGAGATGAAAATTTTAACCACCTGGATCTAAAAAGCCATAATCTAAAACAACCAGAAACCCAAGAGAGCTTCGCCTATAAAACCACCTCTACAAAGCCCACCTGAGCAGCCAGGTGACCTGTCTTTCTTTGTTTCTTTGTTCCATCGCTTAACAACCTTAACTAATATTGTACTTCCTCAATTACCTGGGATTGGCAAATGAAATAGACATTTGTTCTGCTATCACTTTTATAGATGATATTCTACATAAGTTGTGATGAAAAGTAATAGTGCTGAAAAGTAAAAATGTTTTGAAACAAATCATTTCAGTAATTATTCTTTGCATGATTGAAAGTTTTGCAAGTCACATGTCAATGTTTTATGAAACAGGAATAAGAGAGTGAAAAACAGAGGAAGAAAAGGGATTTCCTGGGTTTTTGACCCAGGTAGAGCATATATTTAGGGCTTCCTCACAAATTTCAAGTGCCTTAAGATGTTAAAATGGGCAGAAATGCCGGACTCTTCAATCACAGTTCCTTGGTCAATAAGACTGGCCAAGCATTGGAACTTTAATTAAATACCCATGATACCAATTGCTCACTTTTCTTCCCCGAAAGGAATCACTGAGTTACAGTTATATGCACAAAGATTTGCTGTTTACTTTGCAAGACCTACAGAAAATATGCAGAGCAGTGCGTATGGGAGGAACTGAATGTTAACCTCTGTTTTCAGCTTCTGTGGCTTCTCTGCTATGGTGCATTGTGAGGTGCCCTTGGGGACCTTCTCAGTCATCCTAAGACAAAGCCCTAAGACTTGAGTTACCCGCTATGACGTGCATCCCTTAGAAAAAGACTAACATTCAAGTTAATTCTCTCCGTGATGTTGCATAAATTGCACTGCACAACTCAAAGGTGTGACATTCACACAGACAATGGTTAGCATCTTAGATTACAGCCACTGGCAGCCCTGACCCAGATGTAGGGGCTCTTTGTCCTAAAGAAATTCCAGAATATCTGCTTGATACTACTGGTGCTAGTGATGATGAAAAAAACAAAACATAATAACTAAATTTTGTGATTACCTACAACATTCTGCTTACTTTAGACATATTATTAAGAAAGAACAAGATGAGGGGGAACCTGATTAAATATCAGACTTTAAGGAAACTGCCCTTTTAAAGCCATGGATAAATGGAATTGAGTTAATTATACAGTTTTATTTGACTTATTCTCACAAATGCGCATAAAAATATGCAAGTGAATATAACCTAATTTGGCATTACAATTTTTACTTTGGATTTCTTTTATTTTTTATTTGTGAAGTAACATCACTATCAGGGTGAAGACACAGAGAACAGTTTTTCTCTTGTAGGTTTGGAAGATTTAAGAGACTTACTCATAAATGATAGTTTTGGGGGAGACATGAATAAGATGAAAATCAAAGTACTGAAACCCAGCATACAGTTTCATAAACAACTCTCCAAATCAGGAGCAATTCAAATAATAGCAAGCCAATTTAAGCACAATAAATGCAAACATTAACTTAATTGTTACAAAAGATCTTGGTCTGCACCTTGACAATTAATAATTTTTACCTTGGATGAAACTCATCCCACTAGTAGTACCTTAACCTAACAGTCTCAGATCCATAAATCTATGCAAGATTTCTCTCTATGAAACATGGACATCTGGTTTGTTTTTTTGTTGTTGTTGTTTTGTTTTTTACTTTTAGTTCACACCCTTAATATGCAAAAATTGATCATAGGTAAGCGTTACATACAAAAAGAAACTTTGATTTTAATTACTTTTTTCTTTAAAATTTAATTTTTTTTAAATCCTCATGATTTGACCTTTTCAAAAACTTTCTTTGAAATAAAATATTTTCAAGTACCTTTTGCTAAAATCCTTTCTCACTCCCCCCGCCGACGCCGAGTCCTTATATAATCTAGAGGCAAGCATGAATAATTTATCATGAGATCTTTTTATTTAAGTTTTGAGAATGATCTAAAATGGCATTCTAAACATTTCTTTAAATGGCATTCTAATGAAAATTATTGGTTTGATACCATAAGCATAGTGATTATAAATTCAATTGTGAAAATAATGAGGACTGCTTTTAAGAAAATGTTTTGCCAATAATTCCAGGGAATTTGAAATACTTCTTTCATCATTAGATTATTGTGAAAGACTTCAGGATCTAAATAATATAACCATATATTAGTGTAAAGTATCCACTATATTTTAAGGACTATTATTTGCTATAAAATCTGGACCTTGGTGTCTACTTTTATAGAGGAATAGCTTTTTTGAATATGCCCTAGAGTTTTTAATGGGAAAATTAATGGAGAAATGGTTCCACAACTTCCTCCGGTATGGGAGAAAGCACAGTATGTATCTTCAAAAAATTCCCATTGAATCCAATCCCACTGTGTTCACGCTCTTAACATTTTCTATAGAAGTGATGACAAATGCTATACTGGTGATTTAAAGGTGCTAAACTAGGAAGAAATTAATTAAGTTTTGCTGAAATACCTTCAGCACTACAGTCTGTCTCCTTTCTTGGCTAAGTATAGATGTTGTTTTACTCATTATATACCAGAAGAAAAGCTCACTTGAATGTTAGAATTTTGGCTCCGAGAAGTCAGCCTAGCTCTCCAAGAATAATGATCCTGTTTTGAATGGGTGTTGGTAGAGACCGTCAGTCTCTTAGATGGGCAGCGTCTCATGAAGTATGGAGGAGCCATGAATAAGAGAAGCTGTCTTAAACTGGAGGACTGAAAGGTGTTCAGATGGTCAGGAACAAAGCTCAGGAGGAGGGAAGTGTACTGACTTACCTGTAATACTTTGGTCAAATTGTTAAATAGAGCTTGGCCTGCACTCACTTTGTATCTGACGCCTCTGACTGTGCCATTTTTGCTTAAAATGTTGACTCTTCTTGTACCAAAAGCCTTCTCACTAGCAGCCCTCGCTAGCACCAGCAAGTTATCCTGATCATTCTCAGGTTCATTGCCTTCTGATCCTATGTGGCCGTTCTGCTGTCCGTCAGACTCACTGAGCCCATCAACCCCACAGATACTGGCACATTCAGAATCCAAAGAGGCTGAGGGCTGCCCATCTTCATAAACTTCCTTCAGAACTCGCCCACTGTGAGATGATGCGATTCGAAACCGGACTTTCCGTGGTCTCTCACTTTCTGGCTTCATGTCCCTTTGTAGCATGGTCAGCTTCTCCCACTGGAACAGTTCACATCATTCCGGATCCATTGTTAGTGTATTTACTCATCCACTTGCCACTCATCGATATCAAAACTGAATTCTAGTGACAGAAGTCCTCCTATGAAACTAACATTGAAAGTGAAGAAGATTCCCAAGAACATACACTGCATCTCTACCTTTAATAATGAATGCATGTGTGTGTGCTATGGTTACCTTTAAACTAAAACCTGCAAGGTGATCCCGGCCTTTAAATATTAAATGACCATTGCAGATCCTTTAATAGGACAAGTGCAAGAAAGTGGCATGTAATAAAACAAAAAAATGTATGGGGCAGGGGAATGAAAGGCTCATACTTTGAAGCTGATACTGAGTGTTGAAAGAAGTTTAGCAGCAAAAATGGCTCTACCATCTATTGCTCAGACTATAGAGATCAGAGGTAAAATATAGACTCAGATTTGTGGGCTAGGATATGACACAGAATTCTCACCATGCTAATTTCTTCTTCCAGTCTTACTAGGTGATCTTTCAGAAAGGGAAGGGAAAGTGCTGCACAATACATACTTCTACAAAGATTCTTGGTAAATTATCAGTTGGACTCCATCTACACTGTATAAGATGGTTTTCAATGTATATCTTAATGTTCGAGTAGTCTTGCTAAAGAAGCTTTTGAACAGACTGGGGAAAAAAAAGATAACTTTTGGTTAATTGCACTCCCACTTCTGCTAGTAGAAAGTGTGGTTCTCTCTGGTGTAAGAAGGGTTTCAGAAAAGTATCATGGAATAGTGAGGGAAGAATGGAAAATTCTCTAGGCCAGCCAGATCAGCCAGAGCATCCAAGTGATCAGCATTGATACATATTACATCCAAGTCACCCATGCATGCAGAAGGGCCCTCTGTCTACTGTGCTCAAAGTATTTTCTATCACTTTGGCGAGTGCCTGAGGAACCTCTTAAGTTATAATGTCATGGTGAAATGTGTTCCGTAGCAAGCTTCAAGCTGTCTGCATCTCCAAAGGGATAGTAAGCAGCTAACCCAGGTACAGCATTTCAAGTTTTGTTGTTTCT
>NW_022900947.1:33360474-33363055 GCF_012274545.1 Fukomys damarensis | reverse complement strand
TTTTTTTTTTTTTTTTTTTTTTTTTTTTTTTTTTTGAGACAGGGTCTCGCTATGTAGTTGAGATTGACCTGGAACTCACTATGTAGTCCAGGCTGGTCTCGAGCTCACAGCAATCCTCCTGCCTCAGCCTCCCGAGTGCTGGGATTACAGGCATGTGTCACCACACCTGGCTATTCAAGTTTTTAATATCCATAGTTTTTATCTGAATAAGAATTTGGTTTACATTTCCTTGAGAAAATTCCATAGCAACAAGTTGAAAATCAAAGTCATGAATAATATTACTAGAGATATTACTAATATGGCATATTTTCTTGTATGCAGAGTGGAAGTGTTTGAAACTACACCACTCAGCCTATTGCATTTAAAGACAGAGGGAAACAGTGGTACAAGAAAAAAAATATGATTTTATGTGTAAATGTCCAGTCTGTCTTTCTTTCTTTCTTTTTTTCTTCCTTTCATACTGGGGATCAAACTCATGACCTTGTGCTTGCAGGGCAGATGTGGTGCCACTGAGTTAAATCCTCTGCCCTCCAGTCTTTCAAAATACACAGTACCGAGTGCAGAGGGAATGAATATTAGCTGAACGAAAAAAAATAAAATTAAGTGTTTGTTCCTATTTTTTGTCACAAGCTCCTTGTTTAATCTGCAAAGTGACACTTTTCACTAGAGAAGTGATAAGCCATGACTCGCCACCTAATTAGGGTTGCTCTCAGAACTTAGGTTTTGATACAGGGTGCCTATCGAATGACACTGGGGAAAAAGGTCTACTAACCAATAATAGAATTGAGAAAACAAACTCTGTCAGAAAGTTTTCTGCTTATTGGATACTGAAACCCTTAACTAACATAAATTTGTACATTAAATTTCACAACTCAACTGTTCATTTGAAGTGTAAAGGATGTTTGATCAGAAATGAAGCCTTAGTACATTCAAGAAAGTATTTCTTAGAAACAAAACTTTTGTTATATTAGATAAAAATGATGGATGAATTCTTGGTTCATATATCACTGTTTAAGAATGGGGGCTATGCATTTCTATAATACTTGTTTTGAATTTTGTATCTGTCATTCTCCAAATAAACTAGAGAAATTTGCTTAACCTCTCTGAGCCTCAGTTTTCCCATATGTCATACAGTAGTTTCTGTTTCAATAAAGTGTTTGGAAGGACTAAACAGAGTGATAAACCTGAAGTACTTAGTGTGGTCCTCAATAGAGAAGACCTATAGCTCTTATCGGGTGCCTAATCTAGCTAAGTATCCATACTGTTGGGAGAACAATGAGACAACCACAGCCAGATGATCCCAGTTAATGCTGACAGGGAATCAGGGCAATCCTGTCATGTTTCTGGGTTCTGGTTCCTGATTCTAAGACATAACATTGAACCAACTTGTCATCTCTTAGATGCTGAAGAAGGCAGCCCACTTGCAGCAGCCTCTTTTACTCTGTGCATCTCCATACAGGGTGTTTAGTATACGAAGTGCTGGACTGAGGGCCAGGGATTTCAATGCTGTCTCACACACTTTCACCATGGATCCTGAGTGGACATGGGCTGTTTCAGACTTTTGTATACTCAGTGATCACTCAACACTTCCTTCAAGTAATTATGCTAATTCTCTAAAAATTCACACAACTCAAGATGGAAGACCAAGAGTCCCCTGAGCAACAGATTCCCAAAATAGACTTTTGCAGCTCAATTTTATCTTTGAATCCCAAACCGTATCTATTAGAGTATTTTGTATATAGACAGTGCTCAGAGAAATATTTGCTGAATTAAAATGAGCTGTTAGATTTAAATGTCAAAACCAAGCTGACCTCACACTGAGGAAGGAGAGAGTAATTATATTCATCTCTGTTTGCCTTGTTTCCAATCTATATATTAGGTGGCAAATTTATTTGTAAGGCAAAAGGACTAAGTCATAAAACACTGCTGGTCTCATTGGAGGAACCAGCTATAATACATTAAAATCCAGTGATTGCAAGAAAGTATATGCAGTTTTCTACCTACAGAATCTAAGTCTCAGAAGAAATCAAAGAACAAAAATTTCAGTTAACTATTTATGCATGAAAAACTTGATTTCACTATTTTAAACTTACAAAAGCCAAATGGCCTAACATCTAGTCCTCTTAGCACCAAGAAGCTACAAGCTGAAAAATCATTTTCTAGCATGAAACAAGGATTTCATTATTTCCTTTTAAATAGGCAGTGTCTTGTGTATTGAGTGCCTAAGATTTTTTAAGCTGGAATAAGACAAAAAAGAATCTTTTCATGTCCTTCATTCAGTTATCACGATGCAGGATAATTATATAGATGTCATAGAGTAAAAAAGGTTTTTTTAAAAAAATGATTCTATCAGTTCTGTAGGACATTAGTGTATAAATTATGTACATTAATTTCATATAATAAAATAATTAATGAATGAATTGTGCATAGTTTTATCCTACATATGAAAAGTTTGCATCTCAAAAGTCTGATTGGAATCATTCAGAAAGCAAATCTAACTGCCATGGAATAATGAAAAGTTCAGACAGGATAAAGGAGCAAAGTATTTAAGATATGTGTGTGTGTATGTATGTGTATATAT
>NW_022900947.1:33288586-33360109 GCF_012274545.1 Fukomys damarensis | reverse complement strand
ATATATATATGGTGAGGAATCAAGGCTTAATCGAGTTTTTTCTAGAAGAAGTATAGCAACAAGAGAACAAGAAAGTAGATTCACAATATTAGAAATGTCAGCCTAGTGTGGGCTAAGGAGAGGACTCAGCAATAGGGTGCTTGCGGCATAAGGTTCAGCCTCCAGCACCACAAAGAAAAAAAAAGAAAGGAAGGGAAGGAGGAAGGACAGGAGTGGGAGAAGGGAAAGAAGGCAAAGGAAGGAAGGTTAAAAGAAAGAAAGAAGAAAGAAATGTCAGCCTAGGAAAATTGCTATAATTTATATCTCAGGATCCACATATTATAGGCCTGGTTGCCCTTGTAATTGAGCGGTAGTGGAAACTTTAAGCAGAACCTGTTGAGAAGCCTGTAGGTCACCGATGTGCCCTTGAAGGGAATGAGAGAACCTGGTCTCTTCCTCTTTCTTTCTTTTACTTCTTTGTTTCACCATGTGCTTCTGCTCACTGCCACCCTACAAGCCCAGAAGCAGCACTTTTCTTCATCTGAGTCATCTTGGGCATTTATTATAATGATCTAAAGCTAACATAGAAACTAAAAGCAGTTTTCCAAAATAGGGGCAGATTTCAAAAGGATGTCAGTGCTAAGTGTGGTAGCTCAGGAGTGCAAGTCCCAAGAGAGTTGGTTTCTGTTTCTATGTTTAGAATGTGCTTGGAGAAGTGCAACAATCCTGAATAATTTCCAAACCTTCAAGGTAAAATGGGAAAACTCTCAGCAATTACCCTACTGATAATTTTTTCTCATTCACTTTTAAATTGATGAAAAAGTAGAATGTTGATAGAAACACACAAAGCTGACTGAAAAAACAAAATACATGCTACTGAAATCTCTTACTTAGTATAGGCTTTTTGTCTTGTCCTGGCTGAATTTTTTTTAAATCACTGAAATTTTAATATATATTATTTTTCCGAGTAAAGGCCATAAATTTAAAATGAGCAGATTTAAAAGTACTACAGACTGTATTTCAAAATTGCATTGTTTTCTTTTCCTCCAGGAGCATGATGCTAGAATGGCACCCTGGGACATTCTAATTCTATTATCCTATCATTGTTGCCAAGGCAACAGGATTGGTGATTCTGCTGTCTGAGATGATGGTTAAAATTGGCAGAGAGAGGGAAAACAGTGAACCAGGAAGCCAGAGAAAACGTACATGCATTTAGAGATCTAGTGCTTTTTCTAATTTTCTGTGGGATTGTAGATTTGAGATCACAAACCAGGAAGCTTTTTAGAACAGTGGAGATAGCAGTGAGAGGTACCCAGGAGAGGCTAATGAGAGGAAAGGTCCCAGGGAGAGAGAGAGTGGTGGAACATAGATTATGAGATTTCTGACTGGGGTCTGCACATTACTACTGAAATTGTGGAGTTTCCAACTTTCCCAAAGCACCAAGACACATTGAAGAGAAGACTTTTGCAGAATACTTAAGATATATTTTTGTGACCTGCTGCATTGCTTGCAAACTGAGTTTCCAAAGCTTTTGCATATATAAACTTAGAACTCTATTATAATCTTACTGATTTGGTTCTGATTTTCTCTGTTTGCAAATAGAACATTTTCCTACTGTAAATCTATGAGTCGTTTCAGAAGGGTACATGTGTGAAATTAAATAAAAGATCATTCTTTTGTATTAATTGCTATGCTTTGCATAAACTACTATGCACACAGACCAGTCCTGGTCTGTAGTTAAAGAAGCTTCAGTAGGTGGAGGGCACACATAGTAAGAGTATTATTTTTTATACTGTGCCAGGATCAAGGAAGTCAAAAAAGAGTTTAAGCGGGGGATGCAAGGAAATAATGGCTGTAATACCTTACTATCAGCCTCTCTGGAAGCTTTGGAATGTTTTGAGGCCCTAAGGTTGCAGGATGACAGCCAGAAACTGCGAGTCTCAGTGCCACACATCTCCCTTCTTCGTAATAAATTTAAGATTATATGCTCCTTGAGTGCAAGCGCTGTCTTACATGACCTTTGTGAATGTTTTCCAATGAGATCAGTAAACAGAAAATCATCAATGAATTTTACAAAGCTCTTAATATGACTTGGGTGTTTACTGCTGTATTTCACCAGATCCAAAACACACTCTTTTTTTACCCTCATCTAAAATTTCTGAAGTTGTTGTGCATCTGAATCTTGGATCAATCAACAACAATCATGACATAGCTGTAATTGCCTTGCATGGGCACCAAAACTCTCAAATTACACATTGTTAGATTGAAAGAAAATTGCAAAGACAATGTAGAACGCACTGTTAAGAAATGATGCAGGACCCAACCCGCAGAGCTAGGCTGCTTCCCCACTCCTCAGCATACCGGGCCTCTATCAGAGCAGACCAGTGAGGTCTGCCCAGACAAGGCAGGGAGCTAGGCTGCTTCTCTACCCCTCAGAACCCCAGGACTCCATCGGAGCAGACCAGTGAGAACTGCCCAGCCAAGCGGGTGCCTCTGCAGCATTTCACCTCCCACCCCTGTGTTCTTGAGCCTCTCACTTGTGCAAGTACCTGGATCCACACTGCAAAGGCACAGGTGGTTATAAAGGCCATTATACTGAGCTCCAGAAAATAGTAAGTAAACAACTGCAATAAAGGCACACCAGAACTCTCAGTTGGTAAGTTGAAGGGATCACCACCTTCCATTAGAAACAGGACTATCTTCAGCAGAAGGGCAGCTGAAACCTGCCATAAAATCTTGCAGAGTTTTAACCCTGCAGGATGTCAGGGAGCTCAATTTCGGCCTTGTAGCTAGAATTCAGCCTGAATCTCAGGGGTATCCATTGGCTTGCTGAGACCAAGTGACTTACTGCTGCACATTTCTGCCCACGCTGTCTATTGTGACAGCAGAGATATACCCTGAAGGAGTTCCTGCAATTTTTTTCTTTCTTTTCCTCTTATTTTTAATTTTAATTTTAATTTTTAAAGTTTTATTTTTCCTGCTCTTCAAATTCTTCCTTTTTTCTTTTTTTCCCTACTCAATCTATTGCTCCTTGACATTGTTCTTCATTTTCTTTTTGTTCCTATTCCTGCCCTAATTCAGATTTTTTTCTTATTCTGTTCTTCTCTCTTTTTCCTTCTATTTATTGTCATTAGTTTCAAAAGAAAATGAGTACAATTTATGGCTTCCCTGTTACTATTAAGTTGTTCTATTCTTGTCTGTGTTCTCGCATTCTGTCTTTCCCTCCTGACTTCAACAGTTTCCTAAAGTTTGTGTGATCAGCTTGTGTTCTCTGGCTTCACTTGAAACCTTCTGTTATCCTCCTATCTATTCCTCCCCTCCCAACTCCTTCTAAGTCCCCATTCTGGAGGACAAAATTGTTATATTGAAGAGTTTATTCACTATAAACATATTCTGGGCTGGCCCTCAATTTTTATTTAATTCACATGGTTAAAGATGATAGATTAATAACTACCACAAATGATCAATTTCTAAGCTGTGCTTGAAGAAGTTATTGTGTTGCTGATTGTGTCACTTGTGCTAAAGGGTAGTGATTAATTTAATGAGTTGTCCTTCCTGATATTATGAAAATGAGAGTGTCTCTGAGTCATCAGAGACTCAAAACCTAAAGAACAGCTATATTAGGAAGATCAAAGTACTAACCCAGGAATTAAACCAAGGACAGTAACAACAAAAATAAAATGAGAAAACACTTAGGCAAGGCACAGATACAGACTTCCACCTCACCAATGGCAAAATCTATGGGAAACGAGGTGGAAAGTCTGATGATCAACCACCTGGACACCCTGAACTGATGGCACAGGAAGTAACAAAACAGATCAATCAGGCTCTAGAAAAAATTCAAAACAGAAATAATTTCTCTTGATAGCTACAGAGATGGTGAGCACAATGAAAGACATGATTAGAGACTCTAGAACAGAAACAGACAAAAAAATATATGAATTCAGAACCATGATAGAAGCCAGGAATACCCAGCATAGGAAAGAAATGGAAACCATGGATGCCCAGCATAGGAAAGAAATGGAGTCCATGAAAAAGATTCAAACATATCCAAGAGATTAAAAACTCTATTGAAAGTATACATAACAGACTGATCCAATCTGAAGACAGAATATTAGATATAGAAGACAGAATGGCAGTCAGTAACCATAAAAAGAGAGATCTCTTAAAAATACTAAAGGACCATGAGAAATCAAGTTAGAGAAAAGAAACAAATAACTTGCAAAGTCCATCAGAATCACAGCAGACTTCTCAACACAATCCCTCAAGTAAAGGAGAGCCTGGAGTGAGGTATTTCAAGCTCTAAAAGAAAACAATCTCCAACCTAGACTGATATATCCTGCAAAACTCTCCTTCAAAACAAATGGGGAAATAAGATACTTTCAAGAAAAAAAAAAAAACACCGAGAAACTTCATGAATACCAAACCATCACTCTAAACAATATCCTAGAAAAAGACAATGAAAGCCACAAAACCAAGAGGCCCAACAGAGCAAATCAATTAGGCAAAGCAAGAAACTAAAGGGAAAGGGTGAAAAGTTAAGTGGCAACAACAGGAAAATAATGTGACAATGATAAGTCAATACATATCAGTTATAACCATGAATATTAATGGCCTCAATTCACCAATCAAAAGAAATAGACTGACAGAAAGGATTAAGAAGGAAAATTCAAAAATATGTTGTATACAAGGAACACACATAGATCAAAAAGAAACTCATAGACTGAAAGTAAAATGGTGAAAAACAGTTCTCCATGCAACAGGAACCCAGAAAAAAAAAGCGGGGGTAGCTATCTTATTGGCAGACAAAGTAAATTTCAAACCAAGCTAATTAAGAGAGATGAAGAAGGTCACTACATCCTTGTAAAGGGAACAATCCAAGAGGAAGAAATGACAATCATAAATATATGTGCACCCAATACTAATGTCCCCAAATATATGAAACAAATATTAAGGGATATGAAAAATGAAGTGAGCACTAATGCAGTTGTAGTTAGGTATCTCAGTACTTCACTGACACAAATAGACAGATCATCTAGATAAACATTCAGCAACAACATGACAGAACTGAACCAAGTTTTAGAACAAATGGATTTAGTAGATGTCTACAGATTGTTTCACTCCACAAAATATACATTCTTTTCAGCTGCATACAGGTCCTTCTCCAAAATAGACCACATACTAGCTCACAGAACACGTTTAAATAAATGTAAAGAAATTGAAGTTATCCCAGAGATATTATCAGACCATACTGCATTTAAGCTGGAGATCAATAGCATAAGAAACTTCAAGAATGTCACATGGAATTGAACAACACTCTCCTGAACAATCAAAGGAAAATAAAGAAATAAATTAGTCAGTTTTTACAAATAAATGATAATACCAATACAACATTCAGCAATCTATGGGATACAATAAAAAGAATTCTACAATGAAAAATTCCTAACAGTGAATGCCAACACTAGGAAAATGGAACAAGTTCAAATTTAAAAAAAAAAAAAAACCAATGCTGAACCTTAAGCACCCAGAAAAAGAAGAGCAAGAGGAACCCAAAGCTCATCCAAAGAAGAAAGTTATAAAGATCAGAGCAAAAATCAATGCAATGGAGACTAAGAGAACAACACACACAAAAAAATCAATAAATCAAAAGTTGGCTTTTTGAAAGAATAAATAAAATTGAAGATTAGCTTGTCAAAAAGAAAAAGGAAAGAAAAGCTCAGATCCATGCAATTAGAAATAAAAACGGTGAAGTCACAACAGATCCAGCAAAAATCTAGAGGATCATCAACACCTACTTCAAGTGCCTGTACAATAATAAAATGGAAAACACAGAAGAAATGGACAGATTTCTAGATACTTATGAATTACCAAAGTTGAATGAAGAAGATAAAAAATCTAAAGACCCTATTAAAGTCAGTGAAACTGAAAACATAATTAAAAATTTACCAACAAAGAAGAGCCCAGGTCCTGAATGTTTCCCTGATGAATTCTACAAAAAATTTAGGGAAGAACTATTGCCAGTACTATTTAAAATTTTCAATAAAATTGAAAGAAAAGCAATACTTCCAAATTCATTCCTGGAAGAAGGTGTTACTTTGATTCTAAAACCAAGAAAAGACGCAAACAAAAAAGAGAACTGCAGGCCAATCTCCCCAATGAACACAGATGCAAAAATCCTCAATAAGATATTGGCAAACAGAATACAGAGGGACAGCAAAAAAGATCATACACCTTGACAAAGTCAGATTTATTCCAGGGATGCAAGGATGGTTCAACATAGGTAAATCGATAAATGTAATACACTATATTAACAGAGTCAAGGACAAAAACCATATGATTATCTCAATAGATGCAGAAAAAGGATTTGACAAAATTCAACACCCATTCATGATTTAAAATCCTGCAGAAAATCAGAATAGATGGTCTTTATCTCAAGTGGATAAAGGTTACCTATGAAAACCAAGAGCCAACATCATACTAAATGGCCATAAACTGAAAACCTTCATGCTAAAATCAGGAACAAGACAAGGATGTCCATTGTCACCACTTCTGTTCAATATAGTTCTGGAAACATCAGCCATAGCAATTAGACATGGGAAAGAGATTCACGCAATAAAGATAAGAAAGAAAGAAGTTAAACTGTCATTATTTGATGATGATATGATGGTCTAGAAGACCCAAAAATCTCTTCCAAAAGACCTCTAGACTTAATTGATGGATTCAGTAGAGTAGCTGAATACAAGATCAACACTCAAAAATCAGTAGCCTTCTTTCATACAAAAAACAGACTCACTGAGAGAGAAATTAGGGGAACAAATCCTTTCACAATAGCATCAAAAAAAATGAAGTACCTAAGAATCAATCTAAGGAAGGTAGCAAAAGACGTCTACACTGAAAACTACAACACTTGGAGAAAAAGAGATCAAAGAGGATATAAGAAAATGTAAAGATATCCCTTGCTCCTGCTATACAGATCAGCTATACAGATCAGCTATTCAGATTTTTGAATCTGCTATACAGATTCAAAACAATTCTGATTGAAATTCCAACGTATATTTCGCAGCACTAGAGAAAACAATCCGAAAATACATTTGGAACAAGAAGAGACCCAGAATAGCAAAAACAATTCTTGGCAATAGAGAATCGAGAGGGGGTATCACAATCCCCAACTTGAAACTATACTGCAAATCTACTGTGAAAAAAACAGCATGGTACTGGCAAAGAAACAGGCCTGAGGATCAGTGGAATAGATCAAATGATACAGAAACAGCTCCAGATGTACTCAGCTACCTCACCTTTAAAAAAGGAGTCAACCTTCCTCACTGGAGGAAAGATAACCTCTTCAATAAACTGTGCTGGAAAAACTGGATTTCATCCTGCCAAAGATTAGAATTATACCCCTATCTTTCACCATGTACTAAACTAAAATCCAAGTAGATTAAACATCTAAATACTAAAACAGAAACACTGAACTTTCTGGAAGATAAGTTAGGTAGAACTCTCAGACATTGACATAGGAAAAGGCTTTCTTAACAAATCTTCAGTCACACAGAAACTAGCACAAATAATCAACAACTGGTATCTCATCTTATTTAAAATCTTCAACACTTCAAGAGAAACCACCAACAGAGCTAAGAGACAACCTACAAAGTGGGAAAATATTTTTACCAGCTGCTTCTCAGACAAAGGACTATGATCTAGAACATACGGAGAATTCAAAAAAATCAGGCCCCCCAAGTTTAAAGATACAATTAAAAACTGGGCATCTGAAATGAACAGACATTTCTCAAAGAAGTAAAAACAGCAAATAAACACATTAAAAATGTTCAGCATCACTGGTCATTTGAGAGATGCAGATGAAAGCAACACTGAGATTCCACCTCACCCCAGAAGAATGGCTGCTATCAAGAAATCAACCAATAACAAATGATGGTGGGGCTGCAGATTACTCACACCAGGGAAACTATTCAGTATTTACACATGTGTGACTTATTTATTTCACTTAGGAGTATATCTTCAATATGTATCCGTTTTCCTATGAATGAATCTATTTTCTCGTTCTTTATAACTGAGTAATATTCCATTTTATAGAAAAACCACATCCTCTTTATCCAGTTTCCAACGGATGGGCAAGTGGGCTGTTTCCAAGATTTAGCTATTACAAACTGTGCCGCTATAAACATGGTGCACATACTTCTCTGTGATATGATTCTTTTAATTCTCTTGGAAAGATACCCAGCAGAGGGATGGCTGGGTCAAATGGAACCTCCAGTCCAAGCTCTTTGAGGTATCTCCATATTGATTTCCATAGTGGTAGGGTTGTGGAGAGAAAGGAACCCTTCTCCATTGTTGGTGGGAGTGAAGACTGGTGCAACCACTGTGGAAAACAATATGTAGATACCTCAAACAACTTGGATTAGAGGTCCCATTTGACCCTAGCTATCCCTCTGCTATTAAAAGAGCCATACCAAAGGGATATATGTATCCCCATGTTCATATCAGCACAGTTTGTAGTAGCTAAAACTTGGAAACAGCCCAAATGCCCATCGAGACTGGATAATGAAGATGTGGTTTTTCTATAAAATGGAATATTAGCCATAAAGAATGAGAAATTAGATTCATTCGTAGGAAAATGCATACATATTGAGGATATACTCCTAAGTGAAATAAATAAGTCACACATGTGTAAATATCAAAGTTTCTCTGGTGTGAAAAACTGAAAGTGTAAATAAGATTCAAATTGAATAATTGATAATGTGAAATAGGAAGAAAAGGCCTAAAGGCAGATGGAAAGTAGGACAGGTAAGGGAAAAGAAAAAAATATGAGAAAAGGAAGAAATGGAAACAAAGTCTTTGTAAATAGGGATGGATGGAGGGGGTGAAGGGAGGGCATGGGTATGGGGAAAAATTGAGTACCAAGTTCTGTCATGTAAAAGTACAAGATCCCAAGGATGAATGTAACTGTACTGTATACCTAAAAAGTACCAATAAACTTAATTAAAAAGAAATAAAAAGAAATGATGCAGCATCAATGCCCTTGATTGCAGGAGAGACCGGCTGCATTGTATGAAAAAGCACACATATTAATTTTCCATTTATATGTATGCTCAGGGGTGATATATGAGAGAAATCTATGTATAAATACATCTAAAAGAGTTTTACCCATATGTTTAAAATACACATTTCAGGTGACAATAATATATTTTGTCATGGCTAAATTAGCATGGCTTTTTCTTCTACTGATTCACAAAATAAGACATATCATCCTGCTGATGGCATGTCACAAAGTCAATGAAAGATGACTATTTTCCACAATATTCACACAATTCAGCCTTTACTTAATGCTGTGCCATATATGGAGGGAAGAGAAAGAAAGAACTTCATTACCAGAAAGGAAAAAGTTTAACTATCAATCTGTCAGAAACAGGCTGGATTACATTTATATCTTTTCTCCATAGGGTCATCTTTATTTCCAAAAAAACCAGCCACAGCTATAAAAATGGCAAGAGAAAAAGAAACATTGGAAATATAAAGATTGAAAGTAAATATTAATATACTAACTTTCCAAATTGAAGAAAATGAAGCACAATGAGATAAAATTATTCCAACTTATTTTTTATCCCATCCTTCTATGTTGCAAAAGAATAAAACATTTGAATTGAATTTGAATGTCATTTACTAATCAGAAAATCAGAAACTCAAACCCAATCTATTCTTTCACTTTTCTCCCTACATATGCAATTGCTTAATTTCTCAGTCCATTCATTTATTCAGTAGATACTTTCCAAGGTCATTTCTTATGCCCTACACTGCCCTAGACTCACCCCATACAAATATCAACAAGGCCAATCCTCACCTATACAGAGTGACCTGCTTTACATCTCTCTTTTCAAATCATCATGCAGCTCAAACACCAACAGAGAACACTTGAACATAACTATTTTAATCCCCAAAAGTTTGCAAACTGCCTACAATCATTGTGCTTAGAGTGGTACTATTTTAAACACAATGCTTCTTCACAGAACATAAGTCTTAGTTCCAAATATGTACAC
The DNA here is from genome assembly GCF_012274545.1 of Fukomys damarensis. Classification (NCBI taxonomy): domain Eukaryota; kingdom Metazoa; phylum Chordata; class Mammalia; order Rodentia; family Bathyergidae; genus Fukomys; species Fukomys damarensis. The sequence continues at coordinate 33,350,078 of NW_022900947.1, read as the reverse complement.
TGAAAACAGTGATCCTGGGATGTCCTGTATTAAGAAATATATTTGTCCTAACACTTTCTTATACCTTATACTTATGCAACCAAATAACATTCCATTGTCAAAAAAAGATAAATAATTTTCATGGAAAGTTATTTCATTTTTTTCAGAAGTTCTCCACTCTCTACAAGTCCAAGGTTCAGAAAAATGCAAAGTCATACTTCAGGAAATCAGCATTTTATCCTCCCTTTTTTACACTTAAGTTTCTGGAACCCCTTTTATTCTAGAACCTCTTTATATTCCATAGATTTAAAAGATCTTAAGTTAAAATTGGAAGACTCAAATTCTCTTAAGGAATTTTTCATGGAAGTCTATGTATCTACTTAATATTATATGCTGAAATAACTCCTTATTCATATCAGATATTTGCACAATGTGTTAGTATTGAATTATCCAAAGCCAATTTGTAGTAAATCTTTGATCTGGAAATATCATCCTAGCACTTGGACATTTGTATCAGAGATAGTATGAGAGAGTGGGGAACCACTCAATATCTATACCAAGCAGCTGAAAACACTGAATCACTGTCTAATGTAACACGACATGCTCTTTACGTTACCTTAACATTATAAGACAATCTTCAAAGAAGCTTAGCATATGAGAGGTAACATATTGCTAAAACTGGGGAATTTTATTTTCGGAAATTACATTGCATCCTAAAATAATTCTAGCCAACAAGGCTAGGCGTCTCTATTTGGTCTCCCTCCACATGAGAGACACGGAAGTTCTCATAGTCATTTTTTGCTTCCATTGACCAAATGGATGCACAGCAACATGGTGGTTAGAATATATCATATGAAGAATTGCTGTGGAGGTCAAGCTCTCCTTTCTTTTCAGTTCATCCTTCTACTTATAAAATTATTTCTCTTAATCCATTCAACATTTCATTACTTTACCCTAACCAAAGAGTTACTCTTATGAACACTCCAGGAATGATAGTAGGTCCCCACCCACATTCAAATACCGATGGTACTTTAATGTATTAGTTTGATAATTATGCTACTTTCATTGGAGGTTTATTTACATCCTCTTTTAGAAGACAGTTTACCTATACATCACAAAACAAATGACAGTCCCATAATAAATGTTTTGCTGGGTGGAGGGAGGGCAGGGACAAGGGGAAAAATGAGAATCAAGACCTATTATGTAAAGGTACAGAATCCCAATGATGATTGTAACTGTATTGTATACCTAGATTGTACCAATAACCTCAATAAAAAGAAAAAAACAAAACAAAACACTAGAATGGTATTGTAAAACATGAAGAAATATCCACAGCAAAACGGCTTTAAAAATAAAACCTGTAAATAAAATTTTCTATTTCAATATAGAAAAAGCTAATTAAACACATAAGTATTGGAAGATAGGAAAACAAAGAGCCTCTGAAAATACTGATGGGTGGGCACATCAATGCGAACATTCTGTATCCCATAATCCAGCAATCCCACCCGGGCGTAAATATCCCAGAAAACTATTCATGGATATGTAGACAACTTTATGAGAACATGTGTTTTACCATTGTGTGGAATTCTGGATACCTGGAAATAATGTCTCTATGAAGTGCTATGTAGAAGTTGGAATCCATGAATTAAATTTGCATATAATCCAGATATATCTTTAATTGTTTTTTTTTTTGTTTTTTTGTTTTTTTGTTTGGTTTTTTAAGACTGGGTCTCACTATGTAGTTGAGACTGACCTGGAACTCACTATGTAGCCCAGGCTGGTCTCAAACTCACAGCAATCCTCCTGACTCAACCTCCTGAGTGCTGGGCTTATAGATGTGCCCCACCACGCCTGGCTAGATATATCTTTAATTCAAAATATTAGCACTGGATAAAATAATGTAGAAGTAGAATAGGTTCTATAGGCAATACCATTTATGTACACAAAAATAAACACATGCATGAGTAACTCTAAATATTTTGTAATGGTGATATAAACCAAAGTGTGTACGTCCATATAACTTAGAGGAGCAAATTGGCTATGGAAATAGGGAATGAAAGAAGAAAGCGAAGGTCTTTATAGACAAGGGATGACAGAGTTTCATTAACAACATAGTGTAATCATATCACTCCACTGCACCCAGAAAATAATTATGTAATTATCTTGTGGTTGAGATGTTATGGCTAGCTTTTATTTTGTGTGCTTTTTTAAAATATTTTCAGGTAAGCATGTATTACTTTTGCATTTAATAAATAAGGCACAGTTTTTCTCAGGATTGCTTCTCAAGCCACTTATTGAGGTATAATTTACATATCTTAAATTCACCCTTGTAATCTTACAGATCGATTTTTTTTAACAAAAATATTCAAGAGTCCTTAGATTTTTAAGTGACTAGATTTTTTTGTTGTTGTTGATTTTGAGACAGGGTCTCACTATGCAGTTGAGACTGACCTGGAACTCACTATGTAGCAGGCTGGTCTTTGTTGTTGTTGATTTTGAGACAGGGTCTCACTATGCAGTTGAGACTGACCTGGAACTCACTATGTAGCTCAGGCTGGTCTCGAACTCACAGCGATCCTCCTGCCTCAGTCTCCCGAGTGCTGGGATTACAGGCGTGTGCCACCACGCCCGGCCTTATTTTGTACAAAAATTAGTTGCTCTTTCTCATATATCAACACACTTTTAAAGGTTATTCAAAATCTTTCACTTACTTGTGCTTGTGCTGTACGATACATCATTCCATTTTTGCCTTGAAAAATTAATTACTATAATAAGTGCCTTCGTGGAAGTGCAAAAGGGAGTCTCACTAGACACGTCCTTTGTTATGTGCAACAGCGGCACAGAAGGAAAATTACTCTCACTGGCGAAAGAGCAGAAGACCAGACAAGAAAATCGGGACACCATGAGCATTTTGTCTGGTGAATTTTAATGGCTTACCTTTTTTCTTCTGGAAAGCATTTGACCTATTTTAAAAATATAGGAAGCCAAGATTCTATGTATTTGAAATTATGCCATTTTAGTCAGAATGATAACTTCCAATTCATTCCTAGTTTACTCCTTTCTACCTGCCATAAATAATTTCAGGGCTCCAGAAGAGTATGGAGAGGGAGCAGAAACAAAGAACTAGACAGGCAGACACAATAAAAAGCAATATTGAAGGGTAAGAAAAATGAGTTGTGGTGTCCAACTGACACAGCATAGTTAGTGTGGACACAGTAAGATGGACACGATATGAGATCAGCCACTCAGACGATGCATGATATTCCTGCAGCTGTTATCACATTGTCCTCAGCTCTACTGACAACAGCTTGGAGTCTAGCTCAGAAATCAGATCTCCTTCGTCCAAAATAAATTAATTAACACCCACCCCTCTGAATTAAACAGCCCTGTGTTACTGCCCAGCTTCTGTCAGCGTTCTTTCCTTTCTGATGCTTGGGTCTTCTCTGAGCTTCCCAACAGAGGCACAGTGCTGCCAAGCTGGCAGTTCCTGTCCTTTCGTTCAGTTCTATGTCAGGAGATTGCAATCAAGCCTTAATAACATTCTGCAGCCAGTGGAGCCATTAGGTGTCTCTTAAGCCCAGCTAACTTTTTATTATAGGCATCTGTTCAAAATGGATAAAGGTCTGCCTAGCCTCAGCCTGTGCACAGGCACACACCAAAGGGCTCTCAACCAGAAGTCGCTCGAAATGGACTGTCACCTAAGGTTTACTCCTTCATCAGGCTTCTTATTCCTATTAGAAGTCTGTAACCATCAAAGGATGTTCTGTAATCTAGAAGATTACTGATGGCAGCTGAGATTACAATCGTGAGATGTATTTTCCAGTAAGATATGCAGGTGGCGCTCAGCTCAGTGTGGTTATGATCGTAAGATTTTGCATTCCTTTCTTGCTTTAGTTTTCAAACAGCTCTGGTATGCCGTGTCGTATACAAATCAGGTAATAAAAATGGAATCCCAAGTAACTGGTTTTGCAAAATGATCGCCCCCAAAACGCTTCTGAGATAGAGATTTCATTTTCAATCCAGAGACAATGCTGACAGCCAAATAGGTTGCATATTCCATCAATAATTATTTGCAACCCCAGCCATCTGTTACCTGAAGCACAGCTGATCCTACTGTACAACAGAACAAATCTGAGCTTAACAAATTAAAACAATTGATTTGTTGGAAACCAGTTTAAATTTTAGGCCCAAAAAATGTGATTTTTTGTTGCAAAAAAAATTTTTAGTCTTCTACCCTCAAACTGATTTGGGAAACTTTAGCCAAGACCCATCTACGCAGTCATCAAGTGAGCACCCATAATTCTTATATGATTCTAGAGAAATACACCCTAAGTATTACTCAAATTGAAGTTGTTGTTGTTATTGTTGTTGCTGCTGTTGTTGTTATGTTTGAGACAGGGTCTCACTTTGTAATTCAGGCTGGTTCTGAACTCACTATATAGTCAAGGCTAGCCTGGGACTCTTGGCAATTCTCCTGCCTCAGCTTCCCGAGTGGTGGAATTACAGCTGTAATTAGGCTTCAGATTGAAATTTTTGCCAATCAGTTGCAGCAACAGATTTATGATTTGAAGGCTTTCTAGTCATAGTGTGGTGAATCAGTATCATGTGGCTTGAAAGAATGTTACAAATGTAGAACCTCAGACCTTAGGTAATTCTGCTAAATCAGAATCTGCCTTTTGATTCCTCTGTATATGAAAGTTGGAGGTGTGTGGCTTAGAGTGGAACAGTGGACTATTTCTTTCACATATGTGTTCTAGCGTGAACTCATATCTTCAATCTGGCTTGGTGATGAATACAGAGAACAAGTCAGCTTCTCTACTCCCCATACCCACTCCTTGGATTGTACATATTTTACTTAGTGGGTAACCTGGCAGTTCACAAATCCTACCCTGGCCTTGGGAGACCTCTGCTCAAACTTAATCCAGTGGCTTGTCTCTCTAGGGAATTTCTAACTGGGTTGCAGTGATTGCCACCAGTCTTGTGGCCAATAGAATTCAGGGATATTCTTGGAGTAGTAATTTTCTACCATATGCATGGAGTTACATTGAAAAAGAAAAATGGAAACAAAGTTTATAAATAGGGAAGGGTGAAGGGGAAGAAGGGAAGGTAGGAGCATGGGGAAAATATAAGAACCAAGTAACATCATGTAAAGGTACAAGACACCAGTGATGAATACAACTGTACCGTATGCCTAAAAAGTACCAATAAACTTAGTTAGAAAAGAAAGAAGCTAAAAAAAAGAAGAAAAAACTGTTCCTAAACAGAAGGGAAAAAGAGATACAGATATCCAGCGGGAAACATAAGCAGAGTTTAGAAGGGAAGTGGTAAAGCAAAAAGACAAATAGATATTGTTTCACCCCTGTTACTGGTTCCAGTCTCATTCCAGGAAAACACGGTCTCCCATCCTATGTGACTCCAGACATCATAAGAGACTTGGGAAATAAATAATCCACTGTGGGAAATGACGCACAGCTTCTCACCAGCTCCAATTTCACATGCAGATCACAGTAATATCCTCATAGATCTTTTTATGCAGACTTCCTTTGAGCTGACTATTTTATCCATTTCCCCTTTTTATTTCAGACTCCACAGTATCTCCTTCATGTCCACAAGCTTGAGTATGAGGGTTTCACTTTCTGCTCCAGGTATACCAGCTCTAGGTCTGTGTTTTGCAGGATTATTGGATTTCTTAGACACTACAATCCCTCAGTATCTGTGCATTCTGTACTGAAAGCTCTCCAAAGAAAAACACAACATATTATAATGCATCCAGTAGTAAAGAGTACTGGAAGGACTATGGACTCAGGACACTACTTTGCACAGATATTGGCTCTGAGTCAAGGTGTGTCACTCTAGCGAATTTCTTCCTGAGCTCTCTGTTCTTCCTATAATTTCACTATTATATAAAATTAGATTCAGTGATATGAAATTTTCATGTATGCTGGTCAAACATGATAGATCCTTATGACAGTGTTCACACCAATTCTTGTGACAGTATTATACCAGAATGGTATTTTTAAGTACCCGGTGAAAGATGCCTCCAGTGAATAGTGACTATTAATATTTTTGGCAGTTCCAGGATTAAACTCAGGCCTCAGACATGCTAGTAAAGTGCTCTACCACTGAGCTACATTCCAAGCCCAGTACTGTCAATTTTTCTAAAGTTTATTAGTGTACATTCGTAATAATAATAAGATTTGGGCTGGGGGCTTAACTCAGTGGTGCTGCCACCTACCTCGTAAGCGCAAGGTCCTGAGTTCAATCGCCGGTGGCGGAAGGAGGAGAAGGAGATTCACATTGATACATAGAACATGTTTTTATTATTTTCACCCCCATTTTACCCCTTCTCTTTTCCTCCTTATCCCCTTCCTCATCTCCAAAAATCTACCTTCTACTTTTTTATCATCCTCCTTTTTTGCTTGCTTGTATAAAAGAAGACTTCATATTTGACTGAGTCTGGCTTATTTTGTTTAATATGATGGTCTCCAATTCCATCCTTTTTCCTACAGATTACATGATTTTGTTCCTCTGTAGGCTGAATGATGTTCCACTGTTTATAACCATATTTCTTTCTTTTTATTAGGATATGTTCAGAATACATAATGAACACACTCATCATGGGTGCTGCTACCTATTTGTATACATGTTGCATCTTAATCCTTTTTACTTACCACCCCCCACTTCCTTTCCCACTACCTCCATCCTCAGATCCACTTCCCATAGCCAAAACATCTACCTCCCTCTTTCCTATCACTTTTTATTGTGTTCTTTAAATTTTTTAGACTTTTGATTTCTCATATAAAAGAAACTATGTGTGTCTTACCATTATTTATTTCACTTGCCATTGTGGTCTCCAGGGATGTCCATTTTCCTACCAGTAACTCATGTATTTTTCTTTATGGCCTTCTTTACGGCTGAGTAGTACTCCAGTGTGAATATGTATGTTTTCTTTATGAATTCATCTGTTGACAGACATCCAGGCTATTTCCACAGCTAGATATTGTGAATTGTACTGCTATAAACATGGGAAAGCGTGCATCACTCTACTATGTTCTCTTTAATACTTTTGGGAGCTCTTATCCACCACAATATCTTTGTGCCCCTGTGTACTATATGATGAGGAGGAAAGAAGGGGAGTTAACAAAGCATAGATGATCCAACTTCTCCACACTGCTAGGCTCTGTGACCCCCTAATCCCAGAGAGTTTTGTAACAGACCACGATCCAACCTAGCTGAGCAGAATTCATGGAGAACGGGTGGCAACGGGACATCAACTGCACGATATTCCTTAAGCTGAACTGGGACAGGCAACAGGAGTGGGGCAAGCAGCCCAAGCTCTCTGAGGACTCCCGGATGCAGGGGTTCCAGTGGGAGATAAAGGATGACCCAGAAAAGAGGCACAGAAGTTATTTCTAGATAACAGCAAGCAGGCTTTGGATGAGCCAAATCCCCAGACAAAAGGGCTTCTTGAAGTGGAGCCCCTCTCTTGGGGCACACAGTTAGGAAAGGGATCCTGGTGGAGCAGCAACTGCCCGCATCTGTTGGTCAGGCTCTGATGGGGCAGGCCGGCCAGTCCTCATACGACTAGGCCTGGAGGTGGCCTTACTAAGAGAGGCAGTATCATGGTGGCATCCTCTCCCTGTTTTAAAAATTCTAAAATTAAAAACGCCCACTACCCGACATCTGTGCATAATGATCCAAGACTTTCTTCTTGGACCACTTTGCCTCAAATAATGTGCACACCATCTGCTTCCCAATTTCTCCTCATCTCTGATGAAAGGAACTCTATCTGTAGGTTAACTGTAAATTCTAAGTAACCTAGGACAGTCCCACGAAGGCTAAAAATTTAAAAATTTACTAAACTATGGTTGCTTTCACACTCAAAGTATTCCCACTAATCAATTATATAATCACCACATAACTATATAACCATCCCTTATAACTTAGATAACTCATTCTCCGTTCTTGGTAACTTAGATAAAAAGCACATTCCTCTGCCTTTGTTTCCTTTAACCTGCTTTATTATTCTTCATATTTATATGCTTCTTATCTTCTGGTTTCTTTCACTATAATGTAGGCTATACTGGTGCAAAGATTTAAGCAATTTTTATGCAATACATCCTAGCATTCAGAACAGCAACTGGCACTTAGAACTTCCAAAAACGTTTGTTGAATGAATCTAAAACTAAAGGAATGAGATGAATTTTCTAATATTTATATTTATTGTTATTATCTAGTTTAAAAATGCATTAATCAACTAAGTCCATACCCAGTCTTGCCTTAAAATGCGTTAACATCCTAACAAAGCAACATGTTTTTGTAAATGTGTGTCTTGCTCTGTTTACCAGTCTGAACCTTCACACTGTCCTTCACATGCTCAGTGCTGACAGCCTCATCAATACCAGTAGCAATCAGCTTCCCTTAACTGTGTCTCTTCACAGAGTCTGTTCCTCCTCTATTGAGTGGGAAGTGATGACACATCATGGTCCCTTAGGTGGTCCAGTCAGACTATTTGTAATCAGAACACAGCAATTCTAGAAGCTGTGAGTAGAAAACAAGATGAAGAGACTAGTTGCCTTGATGATTCTTGATAATTTTCCAGCTCTTGACAGTCTCTTGGCATTAGGTCCTACTATGTATACCTCTAGTTAACCCCTTTGCAAAAAATATACCTGTACTTCTTTGTAAACACTTCCGGGTTATGTCCTGTCCCCTCATTTACAGAACCTTTACTTAAGCCCAAACCCTTGCTACGGAAAAAATAAAAACAACAACAACAAAAGTCTTCATTCAGAATTGGCAGATCTTGGTTTACTCCAAACTTTCCTACTAACTGCATTACTCTTTATACACTTAAATATAAAACTTTAAGCCAAAGAATTTGAATGATGAACCAAGAGCAGCAAACCCAATTAAAACAATTAAGTGTATGAATAACTTCTTATCCAATATTTTGATTAATAACTTTACCCCAGCAAAGTGTTTCCATGTGGCTATTTTTTTCATTTACCTCTTTCCCTCTTGGCATGTCCTCTGTTTGTGAAAAATCTTATTTCATCTTTCTCCACTTTTAATTGTTATGCCATGGCAACTAGCAAGCACATGAATATGTTCTGATTTTAGAAAGTAACACAGCAGGACTTCTATGGGAAATAGAAGAGGACAAAATTTCTTTGCGACAATCTATAGAACTCATCTGGGTTCTTTGACTCTTGCTTTATGTTTCATTTTTTAGAGGGATAAATAACATTCTCATATCAACAAAGCACCAGTGTCCCTGGAAGCAATGCCATGTTATAAAAGCAGGTGGAAGTGAGTAACTTTGCTTGTGAATTTCAATATATTATTAATGGGATCTAGCCTCAGAGAATCATTTCAAATGCTAAGTCTAGGTCGTAACTCAGTCAGTGATCCCCTATGTATAGATATTTAAGAGGTTGAATTTCTTTAACTAAGTCAGTGGTCCCAGCTGAATCACTCCCTTTTATGCCAAGCATTTTAGCAATATCTCTTTACTCTGCTGAAACTACAGGCACAGACACTATATTCTATCCAAGCATAGATAACACATCCATTCCAGTTTCTTCTCCACAATTCTACAACCCAAGTTCTTGAAATTAAGACTGAAACTCTTATTTGGCGCCAAGATTCACATAATGGTATCTTGTGACATGAACTGATAAAGTTAATTTACTCCATTTAACCAACCTATTATTTGTGGCACCAACACAGTGTGCTTGTTTAGGGAGTGTTTCCATATTCCACTGAAAATTTACAGTACACCAGTCGTATGGGTTGCATTAATCTTCTAACATCTAACAAAGAAATTTCTAACTAAGAAATTCTAAAAAGGAATTTGGGAGCTATGCAATCTACCTTCACCAATAAACACATTATAACAATACAGTTCTAGCTTGAAGAACAAATAAAAGGATACTAATTTATAAGAAACTATATGTTATGGACTGAATTGTTTGCACTCAAAATTCATATATAAACCACAGTATCTCATAATTCAACTACATTTGGAGATGGAGCCTTTAAAAAGGTAATTAAATTAGAATGAGGTCATTAAGATGGGAGCTAACTCAATATGATTGGAATCCTTATAAGAGGCATGAAGAGAGGGGGTGAGGTATCAGACATTCACACATAAATATACAACCAAGTGAACACACAATAAGAAGGTGGCCATCGACAAGCCAAGGAGAGAAGGCTTAGAAGAAATCAATCCTACAAGCCTTTGATCTTGGCCTCCAGAATTGTAAGAAAATAAATTCCTATTGTTTAAATGATCCAGGTTGTAGTATTTTGTTACTGGCAGCCACAGCAAACTACTGCACGGTACATATTTCATGATGCAAGCACTTGCACGTGACTCGCAGATGACATAGTGAAGTGGCCTGTGTACCGGTGCATAGAATCACCAATCACCAGGCAAACTGTCATGGTTTATAAACTATACAATTGATATACACTGACATCATGTGTCATGTCAACAGCTTGACTGCATGAGCAACATTACAGTCAGTGATATTATTTTCCGAAATGAATTTAATTGTCAAACAAAATAAAATATTGTACTCTTCCCTCTATTTAGACATCATTGCATATTCTAGAAAATAATCTTCATTAAAACTGTAAAAGAAACCATCTTGTGTTTCTAAGACAGATGTAGTTTATGTCTATGATGTGGCATCATGAAACTTGTACAGGATGTGTACTTGTTCTGCAAGGCTGCTGCATGGCAAGACATCTCAAATCCCTAGGTCCTATATTACTAAATGATCATGGAGATACACTTCTCTGGGAAGTACCTACCCAGTCATAAAAAATAAAATAAAAACATTTTTTGAAAAACCTACAATTTCCAGAACGCCCCCCCAAGGGGCGGTGCTACATTTACTGAGACTTGGCACAGATATCTTCATTTTCTCCAGACCACATCAACTCTGGTAGGTTCTGAAAATTAGGTTAACTTGGGGTGATGGTTGACTGATTGTGTCAGCTTGAGAAGTTTAGTTAAGAGAAGTTTAAATTGACTCAGCCATTACACACCCTGGGGAGACCCACCCTAGGGTTGCTGATCAAGGGGAAATGACAAAGGACAGATCGCCTTCTGTTTCTTTGGAGGCGCTCCAGTCTTTGCCCTCATCTTGGACGTCATCTCCAGGCTTCCAGTGAAGACTGTGACTTGTGGCGCAGATCCTTCAGCCTTCCATCACAGACCCATTTGCCCCTAATATGGACTCATGCAGGACACTGCAGTGAGCTCCAGACCTTCAACTAAATTCTCCAGTGTGCAGACAGACCCCCTGCACTCTTCCTCATCTGACTCTGCAGGTGGGTATTGTAAACTGATCCTGTAAATTCAGATAGATAGATAGATAGATAGATAGATAGATAGATAGATAGATAGATAGATAGATAGATGATGGATGGACATATAGATAGATAGATAGATAGATAGATAGATAGATAGATAGATAGATAGATAGATGATGGATGGATGGACGGACAGATAGATATTTGTGTATCTTGTGTTATATCTGTTTCTCTAGTAAAAACTGACTGATACTCTTGGGGCTAACCCTAATCCAAGTCATTTCTGATACACTCAGATTCTCCAATAATTCAGCTCCTGATAAATCCCATCTAAATGGGAATTTTGATCTCATAGCTGTTACCAGCATTCCCTTTGGGGACATGCATATCACCACCACCCTTCTTCCAAAGCACACTTTGGATTGATTCTTTTCAACCATTTACTCAATCCTTATATGGACCACATGTCATGCAAATCCCCTGAAACGTCTACCCCCCAGAAACTCCTGGCATAGTTTGACAAATAGTGCAATAGCAGTGAGTAGGAGCAGAGAAGAATAGGGAAGCAGGTACAAGACAGAAAATATCATCAAGAGTGGCTAATAAACAATTAATAATAACTACTGCAGCTCTAATTTCTAAGAATGCTGAAAACAGCCCATTATCCAGTAAAAACAAATAAAATAGAAATATCACTTAAACATTTAAAGTAAAGCAACTGACTGCTTCTCTTAGTATCCTCAGAAATGGGAAGAAAACTGAGTAATCCATTCATTCAAAACTAGGGGTTTTGAAACAGTCATAAACACGGGTTTATTGAACACTCATAAAAACCCGTGCAATTCTAAGACATTATGTTATCCCAGGCAAAGCTCTAGGTTAGAAAATGAGTCCAAATCTTTTGTTCTCAATGGTTCTTAGTATTCTTTCTCTCTCTCTCTCTCTCTCTCTCTCTCTCATTGAGTTTATTGGTACTTTTGAGGTACACAGTACAGTTACATTCATCATTGGGATCTTGTACCTTTACATAACAGGTCTCAGTTCTCATTTTTTCCCCATACCTCTGACCTCCCTTCAACCCCCTTCCCTTCCCTATTATAAAAACTTTATTTCCATTTTTTTCATTTTCTCATATGATTCTTAATATTCTACATATGCCACTTGGTTTTTCTTCACTTCCTTTATGAAAAGGATTTTTTTTATAGCTATTGTTTAGATCACATGTATCCAAAGCACTATTTGTCCAAAGACATGTTTTTAGCCACTTTTATTTATTGTTTATTCAGTTTACAAATAAAGCTAAGTGAGGGGGCAAACAAAAAGCTCAGTGGTGTTGAATAAACATGATTAGTTCTTTAAAATGTTCCTACAACTTTTGTTGTTGTTATTTTACAAATTATATCATAGCTGGAACATACAACCAGGAAGTTGCTTTCTGTCCTGGGAAGATATTAAAGTATATTCTATTGTCATGGCCTATTTAAGTGGTGTGAATTGCTGTTTTGAATGCTGAAATATTTCTGTTTTTTCCTTTTATTGTGAAATGCATTTTCCTAATTTTTCAGCAGTCACAGTTTTTATACTGGCTTGTGAGATTTTGCTTAAGACAGGAATTTGGGTACTTACTAAGTGTAATGACGGGAAAAAATTTCACTGTAGCCTTTTAAGACATAGTTTCCACTCTAATTCAAATGCATTTATTATTTCTTGTGTACCAAAAATGCATATGTTACTTCCTTTAGTCCTTAAAGTAAGCCTGTGTGATTTTGTCCCCATTTTACATCTGAGAGAAAAGACGTTCAGAGATATTAAATATCTTACTCAAAATCATTAAGGCAGAGTTGAAATTCAAATACAAATCTGATCAAACTTCAGATTCTGTGGTACAAACATGATGGTATAAGAGCTGGCAGACCTTGATGCTCCTTTCTCACACATTTCTAGCTAAACTAGCGTCCATACTTCTATCTCTAGAAAATGTAAATAAATGGCTTATATTTAATGATTCTTCATGCTATTAATTATGCCCCCATAGCTTCTGGATGAAGAAAAGTTTTCACTTAAATATTTCTTTAAGTACATTATGGAAGAACACATGAAACAAAAATAAAATTCTTCAGAAAGGTAATAAGGGAAGAGAAATAATATGAGAAAACAAAAAAATGGAAATAAAGTGCTTGTAAATGGGGAAGGGAGGAGGGGGCTGAAGGGAGGGAAGAGACAAGGGGAAAAAACGAGAACCAAGACCTGTCATGTAAAGGTGCAGGATCCCAATAATGAATGTAACTGTACTGTCTACCTAAAATATACCAATAAACTCAATAAAAAATAAAAATAAAATTCTTTGAAGTGGAAAATGGCAGTACAAAGTCACTTAATAATGCTCTCTCATGAAGCTGGGTTTCAAAATGTGAACTTCATAAAACCAGAAATTAAGTGTTGCACAATAATGCTAGTATTTCATAATTTAAGTAACTTGTTTTATGTATAATCATTTCCAATAACATAATTTTTCTGCCTTTTCTGGGACTTTTGTACCTTTTTGAAGACCCTAAAAACAGCAACTGGCTGAACTCATATCATGCAGATCCAATTGTGAGAATCAGACTTCAGCAAGCCCATAGAATGTCAAAACCCAAAATAAACTTGTAAGTAAAATTCAGTTGCATCCTTTTTCAATGGAAAGAATTGAAATTGATGGATGATTAGGGACATCACCCAAAGTACGACTGGCTTCCAATGAAGACATTATTCCATTACCACTGTTCTATGCTACTAAACATCCATAATACCCATGAGATCATATTTACACTCTTAGGCTAAGCTTTACATTGGCTTTGTTTGCTACTGTGCTAGGTACATTGTTGAATGCATAGCATCCTGAGGACATAGGTATTGTTAGGGATCCTCTTTCTATTAGTTTCTCCTCATAAATGCTGATCACCTGCTTCTGCTTTATTTTCCCTTCTATTCTGCACCTGTTCAGCTCCACAGCATCTGGCATTACAAATGTACCTACAACCATATGCTCATGTCATTCACCTTATTTTCTTCTCCTCTCAAATTACACTGCCAAGCTTGTGCTTTTGTTTGGGGTGACAAAGAACAGAAGTTAAGCCTAATAAAAACCAAGGAAATAATAAAGACCAAAGATGAGGGTCATACATTCAGGCTGGCTCAAAGAACTAACCAAAACAGTAGGGAGAAAAGGATGAAAAGTTAAGGAAACTAGAAACGGACAGTATCAGGGTAGGGGAAAACAGATGAATAGAGTAATCAGTCTCCTGAAGGGTGTGAAAAATTAAGCACCTGTACTCAGTGAGGGATGGAGTAAGGGTATAAAATAGCACCAGAGTCCAGGTAGTGGTCATTTTCAACACAAAGCTAGGGTGAGGTTGGGGAGGGGACTGGGTTAGGATTATATGTTATCACACTTGTGTGTGTAGTACTGGAGACTGAGCCCAGGACTGACCTTCAAACTGAGCTATATCCCCGAGTTATCTAATTAGTCTTTAATTCATTATTTTGAGAAAAGTTTTCACTAAATAGCTAAATTGCACAGGCTGTGAACTTGTGATTCTCCTACCTCAGCATTCCAGAGTGCTGAAATTACAGGTGTGCAACACCGCACCTGGGTTAGGAACAATTTCTCTTTAGCAACAGACTCTAATCAGGTGCCCAGGTAAACAGGACAGTTTTCAGCCACAAGTGGTAGGGAGAGAGTTAGGCAAAAGATAGGCCAGAACTAACCCATCAGAGTATGTAAGGATCCAGAATCATGATCCAGGATCAGGCTCAAAACCAGTAGGGATTGACACAATGAACTTGAAATGGGGTAGAAACTCCAATGCATAGACAGGACCAAAGACACAGAAATTAAGGTTGTAGTTTAGTGTCCAGTGGAAGCTTTTACTTATTTCGTACTTTTGGTAGCAAAACTGTCTTATCTTCTACTTCCTGGTGGATTAGTCATGAGAGTCACCTACTTTATTCTTTTCTACATAATGTGGCTCAGGAAATGAGTGTATGAGTGTGACCTCACCGACCAAAGCTGATCTAGGGCAGAGACTTCCCCAGGGCATGTGTCTAGCATGCACACTGATATCTGAAAAGGAAAGATAAAAAATGATGATAAAGGGAAATTTGACAGCTGAATGAACACAGAATCAGACTTGCCACTGACAAAACAACTGGACTTTGAATGCAGGCAAAGCCTGTGTTTTCATTCGCTTTGCTCTTTACAGTCCTGGAGATTTCACTGTACCAAGGAGCACTGAGCTTTATTCCTCAATACTTTTTTTTAATCTCTTAAATTTTAAATCAGCATCTTGCTGAGTTGCCCAGGCTGGGCTCAGACTTGCCATCTTCTCAGCCTCCCAAGTAGGTGAGATTACAGCAAAGTCTGTTTTGAGAAGTTTCTATAAACTTCTCCATGGAACAAGCACCACAATCCAGCTTCCTGGAATCTAACCTGATCAGCTCAAGACCCACACACTCCAAAGTTATAAAATGCAGCCCCTGCAGTGTTCTCCACTGCTTGATATCCTGAGAAGAATGTGGTCATTTAGTTCATCTCGTAATTACTCCCTCCGTGTACGTAAATCTAAGACTTTAGTCTTAAGTACGCTACAGTGAAGGTACCGTTGCTTTGGGAGTAGCAGTCGTCTCACCACTTAGGCTAAAGACCATGAGCAAAGCCAAATTTAGTAGTGAGAACCACCACGCCTCACATTCATTTCTGTAATATTCCCTCACATACACACAGAGATTATAACTTTCCTACTGAAAAAGGCATAAAATACAAATAAAGTTAAACATGTGTTTTTAAGCATCTCTTCTTTAAGAAGATGAGCATAGGAACAAAAGCCAGTTTTCCTAGGTTAAGAAAAAGGAGGGAGGTCACTTAGTAATTACATTTACTTCATGAGAACTTTAATAAATGCTTAAACGATTGCCTTGTAATTACTACAATAGAGCAAAGTTTTCTAGATCTTTTAAGAAAACTACATTGACAGCTTCTAAGAGAACCAAAACATTTTACAATACTCATTTTACAAAAGCAGTTCATAATAAATATTCTAAGTCATGTAGCTAAAATATCAATGTGCTATCTGAACTTTTGTTGTTGTTGTTGTTGTTTTGTTGTTGTTGTTTTTTTCAGTCTTTCCTGGTTGTTGTATGAAGGTTCTTCCTAGAAGGGTTATTAGTAAGATTTTAATCAGAAAAGGAGAAATGTCCCTAGGCATGTTTTATGCTTTGGATCTTAAACATCCCCCAAAGGCCATGTATGGAAGGCTTGGTGCCAAGGCCATGGCACTATTGAGGAGTGGTGGAATCTTTAGGGGTGGGTCTACTGAAATCAAGTTCAGTGGTTGAGAAGCTCCTTGAAGGAGATAATTGGAACCCTAACCTTTCCCCTCCTAGTCCCCCACCATGATGTGATCAGATTTCCTCCACCATGTACTTCAGCCATGATATGAACTGCCTTGCTACAGGCCCAAAGCTGCAGAGCCAAACTATGGACTGAAACCAGTGAAACCATGAACCAAAGTAAATCTTTCCAATTTTTAGATTGTCTCTCTTCCTTGTGGCCTGGACTTCATTATAATGTGACTATCATAGACTTACCACATGAAGCTCAGGTTTTAGAGGCAAGCAATCTATGACTATGAATTGTCATATGTCAACATGATTTGATCAAGACACACCTAGCAGATCAGAGAAGCACACTTTTGTTCCTCTAGAGAACCTTACCCAATAGAGCCAAGAGAAGAAGTTAGAAGATCCATTATCTTTTATGACCTAGCTTCAAATACTGTGCAGTATACCTATTCCATTTCCTGCTCACCTATTAATCTATGAGGTTGGCCTAAATTCAAAGGAAGAGGACATAGGTCCCATTTGTAGGTGATAAGAATGTCAGAATATGTGGGCATATTGTAAGACCGTAGGCAGAAGAAGCAGATCCCACCCATACATCTGGCTGTATGGGTGATACTTAATGCTACAGTAATGGAGTTTGAGGTACACAGCCAGTGCAGGAAGGATGGAGGCAGCTAGGCTATAATTAGGGAGGGGGTGCTGCTTAACAATATCTGAGAGGGGGGAAGTAAATTCAATTCTTACTTTTCCAACTCCAATGATCCCATGAATACAGTGTCAATAATTCTATCGTGAATGTTGTCCTAGTTGAATACATCTCATAAAATATGCCTGATATGCCTAACTTCTGATTAGTATTCCTGTAAACTCACAACTACACTAATTAACAATTTTTGTTACAATCCTATTTTTCAATCAACAACTGTATTGAAATGACTAGATTGCTTTTTAGAAACCATCATAGATTTTGACATACAATGTCAACAGAATAGGAAAAGGCAACTTTGCCAGATTAAAATAGCCACAGAGGCATAAAGACCAAATACAATGTGTTGTCTTGACTCAGACAAACCAACTATAAAGGATATTTTTTAGCCATTTGTAGAAACTTGAATATGATCTGGGTATTAGATGAGAGAAAAGTTTATTGAACTGGAAAAGAAAGGATCATTGACTAAGAAAAGAAGCTTAGAAAACAGGATGTACAGTATTAATATATGCTAAGGTATTAACAGTTATGATAACCAGGATGTGGAAAGGTGATGTTTTAATTTTGCTTTTTTCCTTTTTTTTAATTTTCCATATTACAAATATGTTATTCCTTTTTTAATTGAGTTTATGGGTACATTTTAGGTATGTAGTACAGTTACATTCATTATTGGGATCTTGTACCTTTACATGACAGGTCTTGGTTCTCATTTTTTCCCCTTGTCCCTGCCCTCCCTTCACCCCACAAATGTGTTATTCTGTAACTATATTATTTCCATTCATAAAACTTTTTTTAAAATTATGACAAATGGGTGGCCTCAGAATCAGCTAGAATCTGTCCCTCAGAATTTCAGTTTGGAAATACAATGTCAGGATAAGAACTAAATTCATTTTTTATGAATCCTAAAACCAGATAGTAAGAAAAAGAGATTGTGATCCACAGTGGGAATAAATAGGTTTGGTATTAGATTCAGGAGATATTAGTAATTCTTGATCGGGTTCTAAAAAAGAGGATATTGAAGTTTTCCTCTAAACTAATTTGCACTCTTTTCTCTCAGCTCATAGAAATCCCCAGATTTCTCTATCCCAAATTAAACATGATGCTCCCCAGAGTATTATTTTTTTTAACATTTTATATTTCCACAAAATCATCATCTATATTCATAAATGTATATATTCATAACTGACAGCTCCCCCAAAACATTGATCAAATCATTTGCTAAGCATTACCATTTGTATTCTCACGGGAATCTACAATTTAACATACCCAGCATTTAATTTAATTACATTTTTTTCAAAGTACACTCTTAGCCCCAAGTGTAATAGTTTAGATCTAAAATGCCCCCAAAAGGCTCATACATTTGGAAGGTCACTAATTCAGGAGTGCTACACTCAACAGTGGATTCATTCACTGAGTAGGGCAGTGCCTGGAATTGCTGTTAGGAGGTGGGGCCTGATTGGAAGAGATGTGCCACTGGGGGTGTGCCTCGGGGGCACATATCACTCTCCAGTTCCTCTTTTCTTTTTCTGCTTCCTGGCTGCCATGAGATGAGCAGTTTCCCTCTGATATGCCCCTCCACCATAAAGATTTCACTTTGGTGCCAACTGACCATGCATGGACTGAGATCTCTGATACTGTGAACCAAAATAAACCTCTTCCTTCAGTTGCAGATGTTGGGTATTCTTCTCAGCCATGAGAAAGCTGACTGATACACTGTGCTTATAATCCTTATTAAACATTACAATCAATCTAACAATTCAAGTCCAAAACATGGAAGGATGCAGTGCTCCTAAATTTCCCTCATAGTCCCACCACCCTTACACAACCTTATTTGTTTGCAGTTGCCCTAAGTCTCCATGCTGAAAATCTAGAAGTTACTAGGATTAATTGAATTGTCAAGGTTGTACAATAAAAGATCAACATTCAAACATCAACTGTATTTCTATATAATAGCAACATTTGAAAAATGTGAATTTAAAAAATGATTTATCGTAGCCCCAAAACTTAAACTGTTGAGAAAAGAATCTATTAAATACATGCAGACCTAACACTGAAAACTACCAAGTACTCAAAAGATAGAGAAAACTCAACAATTTGAGAGTTATTGTAATTCTATAGGTCAGATGGCTCAATGTAATTAAGGTGGTATTCTTACAAAATCAATGTATGGTTTCAATATAATTACAAAAAAAAAAAAAAAATCCCAGCGGCTTTTTGGGGATAGTTGCCAAGCAATTCTAAACTTCACATAGAAATGAAAAAAAAAAAAAAAAACCCTGAAAACTGCTAAAATTGTATTGGAGAAAATTTCTCTTCTTTCATTTTAAGATTGTTTGTAAAACTACAGCAAATCAAGAGAACACTATTGGTTCCAATATATACAAATTAATGAATTGAATATAATGGAGTCCAATAATTGACCAATTTGTATCTAACCAATTGATTTTTCACAAAGCCTCAAACACACTTCAAGGATGAGAGAATAGTTGTTCCAATAAAAGTTGAAAGAATCTGATATTCATATACAAAAATATGAACTTTCATACCTCATGCCACAAACTCTAGCTCAGAAATGAATCAAATATAAACATAAAATCTGAAACTATAAAATAAAACAGGATAAAATGTTTGTTCTTTAAATTGTACAAAAATTTCTGTTATACAAAACACAATTCATGAAATAAAATCTTAATAAATTGAACTTCATCAAAATAAAGCACTTCTCTCATCAATAGACACTACTAAAAGGAGAAAAGACCAAACCACAGACTAAAAGAAAATTTTTGAAAATCTCATATTTGATAAAAGATTGTTACCTGGAATGCATAAAGATCTATCAGAACATAAAATGAAGGAAAAAATTAAGTAAATGATTTGAAGACACAGACAAAATTTTTACTGATAAAAAGCAAATAAGCACATGAACAATGGCCAATGTCATCCATCATTTGAAAAATGTATAATAAAACCACTACATGATACTACTATACATGTACTAGAATGTCCAAAATTAAAGACATTGACTAAATCAAGTATTTGCAAACAAATGCAGCAATTTGAATTCTCTTACGCTGCCAATGGAAATCTAAGCTGTCACACTAACTTTCTAAAAGAGCGTCTGATGGTTTCTTCAATTCAGCTTTTTAATACTAGATATTTAACATAAATAAAAACATATATACATACAAGTAATTGGACATGGATGTAATTGTACAGCATCTTTGTGGGGTTTTTTGTTTGTTTTCTTAAATTTATTGGTACTTTTAGGTATACAGTACAGTTACATTCATCACTGGGATCTTAAAACTTTACATGGTATATCTTGGTTCTGTTTTTTCCCCATATTACTGCCCCCCTTCCAGCCCTCCACCCTTCCCTATTTACAAAGACTTTTTCCTTTTCTCATATTTTTCCCTTCTTTCCTTTCCCCTATCTTTCCCACTTTTCCTACATCTTTAGCTCTTTTCTTCCTATTTCATATTATCAATTATACAATCTGAACCTTATTTACACTTTTAGTTTTTCACACCAGAGAAATTATTTGGTATTTACACGTGTCACTTATTAATTCCACTTAAGAGTATGGCCTTAATATACATCCATTTAGCTATAAGTTACTAGTTTTTCATTCTTTATGGCTGAGTAGTACTCCATTTTATATGGGGGAAAGCCACATATTCTTTATCCAGTCTCCAGGTGAAGGGCAATTGAGCTGTTTCCAAATTTTAGCTATTACAAACTGTGCCACCAAAAACATGGGTGGATATATATCACTGTGGTGTGAATCTTTTAATTCTTTTGGAAAGATACTCAGCAGAGGGATAGCTGGGTCACATGGGACCTTCAATCCTAGTTCTTTGAGGAACTAGTTCTAATCCTAGTTCTTTGAGTATCTCCATATTGATTTCCACAATGCTTGCACCACTCTTCACTCCCAACAACAAGGGAGAAAGGATCATTTCTCCCCACAACCCTGCCAGCATTTGTTATTGTTGATTACTTGATAGCAGCCATTCTTTCTGGGGTGAGGTGAAATTTCACTGTTGTCTTCATCTGCATGTCTAGAATGACCAGTGGTGTTGAACATTTTTTCCACATATTTAATGCTGCTTTTACTTGTTTCTCTAAGAAGTGTCTGTTCATTTCAGATGCCCATTTTTTAATTGGGTCTTTATATTTGGGTGATCTGATTTTTTTTAGTTATTTACATATTTAAGATAGTAGACCTTTGTCTAAGGAACAGCGGGCTAAAATTTTTTCCCACGTTATAGGTTGTCTCTTAGCCCTGTTAGTGGTGTGTCTTGCAGTGCAGAAGCTTTTTAATAAGATGAGATCCCAGTTGTTGATTCTTTGCACTAGTTCCCATGCTACTGTACTGAGGATTCATTGATAGCCTTTTCCTATGACAGTGTCTTGAGAGCTCCACCTAACTTATCTTCCAGCAAGTTTAGTGTTTCTGTTTTAATATTTAGATCTTTAATCCACTTCAATTTTAGTTTAGCATGGTGAAAGATAGGGGTCTAGTTTTAATTTTCAGAGGTTGAAATCCAGTTTTTCCAAAACCAATTATTGAAGAAGGTATCTTTCCTCCAGTGAAGATAGTTGCCTCCTTTGTCAAAGATGAAGTAGCTAAGTACATCTGGAGTTGTTTCTGTGTCTTCCCATCTATTTCAGTGATCCACAGGTTGAGTTCTTTGCCAGTGCCATGCTGTTTTATCACAGTGGCTTTGTAGTATAGTTTCAAATTGGAGACTGCATCTATTGAGATAATCACATGTTTTTTGTCCTTGACTCTGGTCATATAGTTTATTACATTTATTGACTTATGTACATTGAACCATCCTTACATCTCTGGGATAAATCCAACTTGGTCAATGTGTTTGATCTTCTCAATGTCCCTCTGTATTCTGTTTGATATGGCAATGGTCTTTGACAATAGCTGTTCAAACTCACTGTTTTCTTTATTACTCTTTGTCTGTACTTAAAAACAAAAAGACAAATTATACCAGCTCACTCATCCCTTTCAACAGTATGACACCCCAATTCACCACTGGTGACAGTTTTAACAAATGAACTTCCACCTTCAGCCAGGAGATATTACCTGGGTCCACCTACCACCTACTAAGTAACTAGGCAAAAGTGACTCAGCTTTGCAACCCAATTTTATCTTATACTTTTGTGAGCCATTCATTGTACCACAAATTAGATTTATTGTTTTAACTATGTTGAACCATCCTTGTATCCCTGGGATAAATCCAACTTGGTCATGGCATATGATTTTCTTGATGACCCTCTGTATTCTGTTTGCTAGTATCGTATTGAGGATTTTTGCATCTATGTTCATTAGGGAGATTGGCCTGTAGTTCTTTTTAGATTGGGGCTTTCCATTGTTTTGGAATCAAAGTAACACTTGCTTCCAGGAATGAATTTGGAAGTATTGCTTCCCTTTCAATTTCATTGAAAAGTTTAAAGAGTAGTGGCAATAGTTCTCTAAATGTCTTGTAGAATTCAACAGGGAAGCCATCAGGACCTGGGCTCTTCTTTGTTGGAAAATTTTAATTACATTTTCAATTTCACTGATTTTAAGGGTATTTCGAATTTTTTATCTTCTTCGTTCAACTTTAATAATTCATAAGTGTCTAGAAATCTGTCCATTTCTTCTGTGATTTCCATTTTATTAGTGTACAGATTCCCAGAGTAGATGTTGATGATCCTTTGGATTTCTTTTGGATCTGTTGTGATTTCACCTTTTTCATACATATTTGCATGGATTTGAGCCCTTTCTTTTCTTTTTTGATAAGGTTGGCTAAGGGTTTGTCAATTTTATTTATTTTTTGAAAATTTTTGGTGATTTTTTTATCATTCTCTTAGTCTCCATTGTATTTATTTCTGCTCTAATCTTTAAATTTTCCTCCTTTGTACAAGCTTTGGATTTGTCTTGCTCTTCTTTTTCTAGAAGCTTAAGATTCAGCATTAGGTGGTGTATTTGAGCTCACTCTTTTCCTAGTGTGGCATTCACTGCTATGAATTTCCCTTGTATAACTGTTTTCATTGTGTCCCATAGATTCCTGATGTTGTGTTGGGAATATCATTTATTTGTAAAATTGTCTGATTTCTTCTTTAATTTCCTCTGTGACCCATTAGTTGCTCAGAAGTGTTGTTCAATTTCCATGTGTTTGTGAAGTTTTTATGATTTCTTATGATATCAATAGCCAGTTTAATTGAACTATGGTCTAATAGTATACAGGGGATAACTTTGATTCCATTGCATTTACTTAAACATGTTTTATGAAATAGAATGTGGTCTATTTTGCAGAATGACCCATGTGCAGCCAAAAAGAATGCATATTCTGATTTTGTGAAGTATAACACTCTGTAGAGGGCTGTTAAGACCATTTGATGAAAAGTTTGGTTCAGTTCTAGTATTTCATTGTTGATTTTTTTTGTCTAGATGACCTGTCTATTTGTGACAGTAGGGTATTGAGGTCCCCCATTGAAATTGTATTAGTGCTTATTTGGTTTTTCATATCCCTTGATATTTGTTTTGTATAGTTGGTGACTCAAGAGAAGCAAAAATATATAATCATGATTTTCTTGTGTGATCAAAAAATTTAAAGTACTTCCTCATTTCCAAAAGTATCCTTTTCTTACAAAGCACAACCAGTTAAAATAATTTAAACGCATACACAAAGCATTAAGTAGTATAGGTGTCTCAGAAGGAAACAGAAAAGTTCTTAAAACCACTATTAAATATTATTGTTGAAATTGTATAAATTAATGAGTGTTTTTCCTTATATTGAAAACCAAACACTGTAGATTTAACACAAATATTAGAGGAGCTGCCTGTATGAGATGTAGTTATGGATGGAAAAGGTGAAGACTTGACATGAGCTGTCCTGAAGCAGAGCTTGTAGTGTGACCATTCTCTCTTCTCTGAAGCAGATACACTGGATGCTATAAACCAGCTGATTTATTTGCCCAATTGCACATGCAAGTACTAATAGCCCAAATAATTTTCATTACTCTCAAGTTGATTGCATTTTTAATTATAATACTGCAGGAAACATTTTAGGTAAGAAACAAAGCAATTTCCCACATAGACTTTTTGAAATAACACTAATAATCTTCTGATTCATCTTTTTTTTATGGTCTCATATTCTTTTAGATGAGATTGTCTCCAAATGTCGTATTTCTTTTTTTTAATTAATTTATTTTATTTTTAATTTTCAAATAAATTTTATTTTATTTTATCCCACTCATTCCTTCAAGTCCCCTGCCCTCCCTACATACAGAAGCTTGGTTTCCATGTTTCCTTGTATTTTTACTTGTATTTCTCATCAAAATTTTCCTCTTTTTTATTTCACATTTATTTTTACTTTCTAATAGTACATGTTTGCAATATATAATGAACACAAACTTTTTCATATCATTAAAGAGGCTAAAAAGTATTTGCTTTATTATTTTTAAAATTGTTTAGAATTATAGAATTTTCTTACAGCTGGTTCAGTGATACTGAAATTTGTGACCAAAGTTCCTGCTATCTGGGAAGGCAATATAGTATCTGATTTAATGGTCTTTGACTATGTGCACAGTATATATGTGTACAGTACATCTAAGTGTCATGTTAATTCTGCTTTTTTTTTTTTAAGAGTAGGAAAAATTTATTGAGGGAAAGAAAGCTTCTGTCTAAGAAAGATAGAAAGGGCACCGGAAAGTGGGTTGCCTGCTCACCCACCTTCTCAAAGGTGTTTTATGGGGCAAATCCATGAGGTGAGGTGGGTACAAAGTGGCACAAAACTGTAAGACCCAGTGGAAAAAGGAAAATTATAAGGTGGGGCAAAACCATGACCAATCAATAAGATTACAAATAGAGTCACCCAGGTAATATTGATTAAATGGGCATCAAATGAGGGTGCAAGTCTCATAGCAAGCATACAAGAATTTTCATTAAGGGAGGAGGTCAGGGTTATTTCCTGGAAAGTCTGGGCTAAGTCCTTGGTACCCCCACCATGGTGACTGATGCCTATTTAGAATATCAATCACTGCTATTTTTCACCAGGGGAAGCAGAGGGTACAGTAGTTTCTCTCCTTTTACATTCTGGCTTTCAGTGAATGTGTCTTGATTGTCCTCCATGCTGGTTCTTCCTGGGCTGCCTACATGATACCTAATTAACTTACCTATCTGCAGTATTCCCCCTTCTAAAGAAGTACCCCTAATTGCTGTCATGGCACAAAATGCAAAGAGAGCTCTGGCTACCTCCAAATGAAAAGGGTTGCAGTTGTGATCAGCAGTTAGAGTTACTCTACAGATGTTTTATCTAAAGGCCTTCAATAGGTGCCAGGCATTGTGATCTTGGTAGCTGCATAGCTTTTAAAGCTGGAGGAAACAAAGCCAAAGAAACAGTTAAGAATGCATGGACAAAATTAAAAGGACAACAGGATTGCTATGAATATAGCCCACAAAGAAGATAAGGAGAAGGTCCAGGGGACTTCAGAATCCAACATAGAAGTTGTATTGAATAGTTTAGCAGTTTTGAGCTGTTTACAAGGTCAATCTGGTGCATCCAGGTAAAAGAAGTCTAGCACATTTGTCATTGGTTCCATTTTTATGATTGCTTGGAGTTTGGCAGCCTCTAGGCAAAAATAAATCAATAAAACTTTTAAGAAAGGCTGGGGATTTAGCTCAGTAGTTCTGCCACCTGCTTCACAAGCACAAGGACCTGAGTTCAATCTCTGGTACCAAAAAAAATTTTTTTAAAGAAATTAGAGTATGAATAATCTAAGCATGAATGCACTAGAATGAAAGGGTAGATTGGGGAGAAAGTCATATTTAGAAATTGAAATAGTGATTAAACCTGCTGGTCTTAGATTCTTTCATTGATAGAGGTTATCAAGTTGTCAGTCTCTCTAGCTTTAGCTGTAAGATAAGAGACAATTTGAAGAACAAATTTCACTAAGAAATATAAAACTCTAGGTAAACTCTTATAGATTTTACCATAGATTTTTTTAATGATCCATAACCATGGTCAGTTACTGGTAGACCTGGAAATTGCCAGAAGGAGTCAATGCCTGGAGCCCCTTTTTATGTCTAGCTTTATTATTATGGTATTATTTTATACCTCTTTTGGTTATTCTTTTATGCTGGATGTTTAAGACAAAGTTAAAGTGAGACCTTTGTCAATCAACACGAACCTCTTGCTATTTGTCAAGGTCAGTTAAGTCTCTTCAGGAATTATTTTGGAACCATGCATAGAGCCTCTCAACTCTTCTGTCAGTGTCAGCTATCAGGATGGGTCACATCCGTGCTTGACTATGTTGCTGTCAGTGGAAGCTTGGGAGACTTTTCCCTCATGGTGACCCTCCTTTGACATACGATACATTTATCCTCAGGTGTCCAGCAATCTCCCTACTCAGGAGGTTGAGTGACTTAGCAAAGATGTGGGATCCTGTAGAAAAGGTTCCTTTGTGTGCTGGATCTTGTAGACCTTGAGGGGCCAGGGCCAAAATATTGGCTGTCTTCATAGCCCAGTTAGCTTTCTACTTTTGGTCTCCAAACACCCAGAAGATAAGAACAGTGACATTAGTAGCTTAACTATTATAATTTTGTCTGGGCATTAAGCACTTCTTGAAGTATAAAGCACAATTAGATGGGCTGTTATTTCTATCAACCATAGTTGTTCTAGTAGTTGAATTCTTGTAGAATGTTAACAGAAAACAGTTATATATTATAGAGAAACTTAAAATCAAGAGCCATACATAGTACTTTAGCATGACAACATGACAACATTTACTTTGTAAAATTTACATGTTCAGTTTAGTATAAAATAGTCTTTCAGTCAAACACCTCCATCTGATCACAAGACATTAAATGACCTAAAGAAAAGTCTTATTTGTTATCCTTTAGTAGGATGCCATCTAAGGAGAACATAAATATTGACCTATAAATGTACCTTAGGAGTTCATAATGTCTAACCTCTAATTTTAGTGTGGGACATTATTTTTACTAAGCATGGTGACATGTAACATGCTGAATCACATAAATTTTTAAGAAAACTATTATTTGACTGTTTATTTCATGCTAGCTTGACATGTAGCTCTTATTACAAGGAGCTGGAGTACAAGAAATGCAGTTACCTGAGTCAAAGAGATTATTACCATAAACAATATCCTAGAAGACTTGTACACCCAGAGGCATAAATATATATATATACTGCATGAAATAACCATGAGTATTAGTTACATGAAACTCTTTGTCTTTTAATTTTGTTTTGTAACAAAAGCATTTTAAATAAAACCTTATTATTTTCCAATAAAAAACTTAGACATGGGCCAGGGATTTGGCTCAGTGCTTCCACCACATGTTTTGTGAATGCAAATCCTAAGTTCAATCCCCAGTACCAAAAAAAAACCAAAAGGACTCCTGCTCAAAAAACTTAAGACATTTGACCATGACCAATATATACATATCATAATAATATGTTTGATAATATATTTTCCATAAAGCTATGGAAATCATTGGGGGCCCCTTTGTGAACAAAGGCTGGAATAAATTTTTTCCAGGCAGCTGCTCCTCCATTTACTAAGGGGAGTCCTTTCCAGTAGTTTTCCTAAGCCCAAGTCTTTTTTTAAAATTAATTTTAATTAATTGTTTTTAAACAAATTTTTAGATGATCTATGAGAGTCAGATCATAACAATTAAAACATTATTTTTGACCAATGAAAGATTCCTTACTTATTATTATAGACAATATGTACTGTATTTGTAAAACCAGCTGACATTGTTTGAATCATCTGGCAACCTGGGGGAAGCACGTCTTCAGTGAAATTTATTTATAAGCCAACCTGAGTTACAGGCAAACGTCCTTAAAATCCAAAATTCCAAAAGGAAAAAACTTAAAGAAAACAGCTGTATATCTTGTAACAAATTGAACAAATAGACACACACATAAGACAACTTGTTTATAAACCAGAGTGCACTCAGATGTATTTGGCCAAGTTGAATTATAATAATTTTTATAATTCTTAGGTTTATAACTATAAATAAGACTAGTCAGAACTTTGTAGATCAATTAAACAGAGATCTCTTATAATAAGAATCAAAAGGAATAAAAATCTCTGGAGCTTTGTCTTGAAATCCAGCATCCATAGAGGAGGGAAGTGCCTTGAATTAAATACTCCCTCCAGTAATCTCAGTGAAATACCTTCAAAATGATATAGGGGGAAGAGATGTAACTCTCAAACCTTCTGGATACCTGAAATGTGAGTTCATGTTCTCTAAAATCAAAGAATGAATTCTAGGAACAACGGAGGTTGGGAGAAGGAAAAATTAATTGAGGGAAAGAAAGTTTTTATCTAAGAGAAGCAGAACAGGGACTGGAAAGTGGGTTGCCCCTAATGTTCACTCTTCTTAATTTTTACCTTACCAGTTCAATAATCTTTATAAGCTTTGCAAGGCTTACAGTTAGCATTAATATGTTAAGGCTTTCACAACAAAGTTTGTGGTCTAAACCACAGAAATATATTATCTCACAGGTATGGAGACTGAAAATCTGAGATCCAAGTATCAGCAAGTTTGGTTTCTTTGAAGGTTTTGAGAATCTGTTCTGTGCCCCTGCCCTAGCTTCTGGTGGGTGCTGATAATCTTAAGAGTGCTTTAATTTGTAGTTGCATGACCCCAGTACCTTCACATTCACATAGAGTTCTTATGTTCATGTCTATGTCCAAAATTCCCCTTTACATAAAGATTTTAGCTATGCTGGATTATGGGTCACCCTAATGTTCTCATTACTTAACTACATCTGCAACAACCTTAAAGATTCAGCTAAATTTGGGGGCTACAAAACTCATAGCATATATTCTACATAGGAAAATTTTTAACTTCTTATCAGTGCTCTTACACATATTTTTCATGCCTTTTTCAAAAGATGAAAGCTAAGACTCTGAAGAAAATCATCAATGTGGACCAGTAAAATAGTTACATAGAAGTGCTAATGTTAAGATACTCTAGTAGAACTCAGAGCTCAGTTAATTCTTGTAGATCTCCTTGCCTGTTAGACCAGACTGCATACCCACTCAGAAACACAGAAATTTATGCCCAGCATCCCTTGCCTAGTATCTTGTTTGCTTGCTATTTTCCAACTGCAACCACACATAGATAACCACTGCCTCTCAAAATGAAATGACATGTGTTGCCCACAGCTCTGTGTGAACCTCACATAATTTTGTCATCATATTTTAAACAATAATAGCTCTGTGATATTGCAACAGTAAAGTTTCACAAGCATAGCAAATAGGTTTCATAATTTTCTGAAAACCACCACCAGTCAACTGGTGAACTGGATTTTTAAAGAGCTTATTTAAAGATTCTTGGACCCAAGGAGTAGGAGATCATTGTAAATTACCAGTGCTCAATATTAATTGCATATAGGAAGTAGGTTAGCCATGCCATGATTCACCATCTTGGCCCTAAATCATCCTTTAGAAAAATCCAGGGCATCAAAGATAATTGGAATCTACAGTGGCATCATGATCATTCATCCCAAGATCCTGATTCTCTTAATATCTCCAGGCTATAATTTCATCCTCTGTTCCATACTAACCCTCTCTGTTCCTTCTTCAGTAGCCCTGAAAAAGTCAGCCCTTTGCCCAACTTCTCTAGGTTACCTGTCTCAACTTTTCAAGAAGTATCTTTTGGATGCTATAGTCTCGAACCCAATACAGTTAAGGAAGAAATACAGCCAGCACAGTTTTCCTGTGCCTTGTGGCTATCACTGCTGTTGAGAAATTCAGCATGAATATGTAAGATTTTCCTACCTCAATATCCAGTGTCTGCCCTCTGGGGTCATGAGTCCAGAGGCCACTTTCATGATAGTAGAGCCCTCTTGCTTCCTGCAAGTCTATAGGTGAGGCCTCAGGTTTGTTGCTCACCTGCCAGGATAGCTTTTCACTCTTCCCCAAGACATTTCTAGAGGCCCAGACTATACTTCTTTTTTTTTTCAGTTTCTTTGACTATTTTCTAAGCACCTTTTTTGTGTATTAAATTTCTTCTTAAAATACATGAGGTAATAATTATAGGAATAATAGATTTTACTGAATGTGAGAGATAAGCAGAATCATGAAGAGTTTATCACAGAAATGCAATATCATACAGAACACTATACACAAGACATCTCTACTAACATTTTGGATCAATTTTTCATGGAGTTTTCATTGGATGTTTCAAACTACATCAAGTTCAAGCATCCTGTAATCTCACTCCTCCTTTCCAGAATGTCCCTGACTAGTAAAACTTTCCCTATTTGCAAAGAAATTCACTTGCAGTTTCCCAACTCAAAACCTGGTTCTCAGGGAAATTTTGTATATCCCTACCCATAAGAGTACAAAGATCAAAAGAAGTCACATGCCCACATGCCAGGAGCCACACTCTCTTCAGGGCACCACGCTTAGGCAAATGGCTTCTCAGCCACAAGATAGATAGTTGAAATGGGAGCCAATGCAGCAGAGCTTACAAATCATGTGGACAGTTTAACATTTGAAGGAATACAAAAATTCTTCCACAAAATGACAAAAGAGCCATGTACAGTGGTACCTCAGACTTGATTCTTTGCATGAGTCTGGCAAAAATGGCCATATTAGTGTTCTTTCAGCCAAAAGACAGCTGTGGTCATGTTCATCGCCCGATGCAGAGTTTGCAAATAAAAACAAAATTTTACCAAACACTTTGTTTGCCAACCAAATTGTTCACAAAGAAAAACATTCATGAATCAAGGTCAGACTACGAAAAGAATGAAAAATGAGGATCTTTAATCCTTTTTCTCACTTGACATCTCACCTGCAATCCTGTTATGAAAATCAGTGTGAATATACATCTTTTTTAAATCTAAATTTATTGTTCCCAATGCCATTTTAATTTTTATCTGTCCATCTATTTTTCCTTATTCTTTATATGAAACCTCTTTTATCCATATTTTAGAACTCCTGGTTCTGTCTTCCACATCTCCTTTTTTTCCCTCATGACTTCATTTACTTTGTACTTTTGATATTCTTAGAAATGTCTTCCACTGGACCTTCCAGCTCCAATTTTGATCTCTATAGTGACTAATCTTTCCTTAATTCACTGGCTCAATTTTTACTTTAAAACAATATTTTTAAGTTTGGGAAATTTTTCCAAAACTAATAAAATCTTGTGCCTTTTAAAAACATTTACTTGTGGTTATTTTAAAAGTCATTTGTCTCTTCTAACAGTTTTATCCCACTCTAATGTCCCCCCCTCTCTCTTTCTCTCTCTCTCTCTCTCTCTCTCTCCATCTCTCCCTCCCTCCATCCCTCTTCCCACTGTCTGTTTTATCTCAAGGACCGCTAAGTCCCCTAGGCTGTGATCTCTTTTTCACATTCATGAGTCTACTTTCTAACCCAGTAAGTAGGGTGTGGTAGTGATAGGCAGTCCTGCTGTTTATAGACAGTGATGAGAAAACTGAAAATTCTCCACTCAATTTACTCCACATTCAGAAGATGGTCCTGCTCTCTTAGGTAAAGAGAAGAGCCTTGTGATCAACAGGCCCTTTCAAAAACACATGTGTGGGCTGCCACTGTGCTTCCTTTTAGGATTCACAGATCCATGAATTACAATTTCTTTTCTAGAACAGAGTTCAGATACTTAGCACATGTCAAATGATAGGCTCTGACTTGAGAAATGATCCAAACTTCATACTTGGCAGGGTGAAACACATAGCAGAAATGCTCCAGTCTGAGCATTTGCTCCTCAAAGGAGGCATTGCAGGTTGCTAGGTTAGAGTTGGGAATGAAGTGTGTATTCAGGCCACCGTCTCATTAAATTTCTGACAACTGTGAGTAGATAGAAGAGATAAAAACAAAGCAAAGGGCAAGAGGTTTGATAGGGCCAATATTATTTGTTTTATACTTTATCACTTTCCACAAAAGATTTAATAAGACTTACAACAGAAAGCATGAAATGAAACAGCAAAATACAAACATAGATTTAAAATGAGAACCAGTCAAAATGTAATTTAAAAGAAGAGATTTACACCAGGAAAAATGAAATAATAACTTTTATCTAGAGCTGGATTAATGAACAGACAAGCCAAGTGGTTGTCTGGGACCTTGATTTCTAGTGGATCATAAAGCAACACGGATGATAAATTCATTCAATAAAGTAAATGCATCCAAGTTAAAATTCAAAACACTCTTTACTGTATTACTCTTTCTTCTTTTTTTCCTACCCTATGTAATTTCAGTGACTTAGATGTCAAGGCAGCTGAGGTTTTAAAATTAAATAAAGCCAGACACAGGTCTGCTTATAGGGATGAGTGATTTAGTTTACTAAATCTGGAAATGTGTTCTGTGTCTATGGAGAAGTTGCCCTGTAATTCTATAATCCCACAAATTAGAAAATTGTAAAAAAAAAATATGAATAAAAAGCTAGAGAAAATACCAAGTATTTTGATGAATATTTTGATAATATTAGTGAATGTGTATGTGTTCTAGCTCCACTGTAACTCCCTAGAAAAACATTTTTCTTTCCCACCACTCAGAACCTTCTCAGTTTTTAAAATTTCAATTTGAAAAGGTATCAAGTTATTGTACCTGCCCGTCGAGTTCTGTGCCTCAGCCTGTGCCTTCCATGTAGCACGGACAAGAATCTAAGCAAGTAGTTCTTTCTGTTTTGCCTTTTCCAGAAACCAGAACTTTGACGACATAAAAATACCTATCAACCTCTGAAAATACTTAAGAGTTCTTTTAAAACTCATATTATTTAAAGTGAAAAGGTTTGATTACATTAATGACATACTTAGCAATGAGAAATCTATACATATCACTAGACAGTGAACTTGATGTTAGCGTACACAGCCTTGTGCAACTATTCCTGAAGTTTCATCCAGATATTAACTCCAAGTTCATTCCCAGTAAGGAATAATTTTCTTATTCAGAAAGATTTGTCTTCTTCCAAATTTAAGTAGTAATTTCATATTTGAACGCCTAATGCTTTAACATATTTTTCTGAGTCTCTACTGTACAGCTTTTTCTACATTAATCAAAACTACATAAAGTGGTTATAAATACATAAATTTGGAGAAAGACAAAGGCTCATTTAACTGACCAAAACAAGCTTTATTTCAAAGATCAAATCTTTAATAATTGCTTTTGGTGGGAGATGACTTCCTACAATATGCTCTGGCTTAGGGTTATTTCTTTCTGAAAATTCAGCTCTAAGTTCTCTTTCCACCAATGTGACTGTCATTCTACACCATTGTTCTTTGCTCTGGCATAGAGTCAGGAGCTCCTAATGGTGAAAAGAAACACAACCTTCTTGGGACCCACACAAGAAACAACTAACCCTAACAGGCAGAGAAAAAACTGCCAAGTCACCACCTGTCAAATAAATTTAAGAAGCTCTATTTTCTGTAGCATCTCAGAGCTGTTAATGTTAAGTAATTAATGGCCAAAGTCACATGGGTCAGATGCAGAGCTGCCCACTATAAATATTATTTTACATTTATAGAATGATGTGTAAACTCTTTCCCATGGGTACCTCATCTGATTACTGATACTACCCTGGCAAGCAGGTAAAGAAGATATACAACTGTTCTCTTTGTACAATTAAAGAATTGTACTCTTAAATATGTAATTCATGACAAAAGTTACAGTTATAAAGTCAGTTCGATCTAGGTTCTATGTCCAGGTTACTCACTTGGTGTGGGTTCTTACTATTTCTTTTACTTTACTGCTAACCTCATCAAACTATTAAATAAGAAAATTTATATAAATCAATGATGAGAACCTGGCCTTTTAGTACTGCTTTTCCAACAAATAACATTTTTCCTCTTTTATCCTTCCTTCAAACAGCTAGGTCAGACCACCTAGCCAAAAAGTGGCAGATTTCAGAAAAAAAGCTAACTTTTCTGACTCCTGTTCCAATGAAAAGGTACTAGTTCAAGGGCTATAATTTCCTTTGGTAGTTATACAGCATGACTGCTCAGCACTTGTGACAATTTCTCTGGTTAAGAGATGAGTCATGTCCAAGTTTTGACATTCTGACATGCAATGCGGGAACTCCTTCTTTATGAAAACAACACAAAAATAAAAATTAAGTGTAGCAATGCTATTTAGTTACAATAAAAGAAGAAATCTCAACAAATTAAAAATTTTGAAGAGCTAAAAATTGTGGCATTGTAAAATCCAGGAAAATAATATAATAACTATTTGTTAATTACCATTCTTTGGTAATATCTTTTCTTTACTTTTTATATAACAATTTTTCAAACATTTTGCAAATACAGAGATTAGTAGAATAATTCAGTGGTACCTCTAGCATAGTTGATTGTTTCACTATATTCCAAGCAGTGTTTTTTGTCTTCCATTTGGTCTGAAGTGGCCAAGCTTTATTTAGGCAAGATATTTCAGATATTGTAAAGTACCATCTGATGTGGGAGTAGGCATAAAATATTAATTTTGTTAGTTTGTCACAATGCTATAGATTTCTATCTCATAAACATGGAAACTCTTATAAATTCTATTTCATTTAATAATGATAAAAAAGATTAAATGAAAAAAAACAAAAAAAAATTTAAATGTTGCTGGCTAAAAAGCCTTTCTAGTTTTAATTATATATTGATATATACCGGATCTTTTCTTGGAATTTTGCAAGTCTGGAAAATGGGAGAACTTTCTGTAGGGTAGTTTGGGGCTCCATGGATTTCAAGCTTTGTTCAACTCTTCTTCCCAGGATACTGGAGCTTGTTTTATATCACGATACCGTCCGTGCCTGGCACCATTAATAGTGACTGTCAGTAGACTTGACTTTAAAGACAATAAAGCACACCTCTGTGTGTGTCTGGGTGGGTTGTGGGTGTGACTGTAACCATCCCTAGTCCCTTTACTCTCAGGCACTCTTTTGCACCCACTCTGCCCTCCAGCTGCTATGAGGTGATTAGCTTGCTCTGCCAGGCCCTTCCACCAGGATGTTTCTGCCTTGGTGCCTGCAAACAATGAGCTGTAACTTCTGAAAGCAAGAGTGAACTAAACCATTTTCTCCTAGTTTTAGGTATCAGGTATTTTGTTCCAACAGTGGGAAAGATGATCACCACTAGGTCATATTGCCAGATAAGTCATATAGTTCAAATAGGAGTTTTCCTATAAACTATTTGTATAGCAGGAAATCCAACAATCACTTAAGTATATGCTGAAGTGACTGCAAACTACACTAATCACTTCATAAATCCATTAGTCAGATCCTAAAATTGTACCACAGTTCTTACAATACCATACACCAGGAGATAAAGCTAATCCAAGGACAACTTACTATGAAGAGACTAATCTTAACCAGTTGCTGCTTTTTTTCTTTAATTTTACAAAACATATGCCCATTAGAACTCATGAGGCAGACTCTCATCCCAGGGTCTTGAATGAGGCTGGTACAAACAAGAGGCCCTGATTTTCAGCTTCACTTGAAAATAGCCACCTCAGGGAAAGAGACCCCTGTCACAGGAATGCCAGCAAGCTGATTTAATTAGAAGCCTCAATTTCTGCTTCAGAGGGGAAAGATCAGGGGATTCTTAAGCAATTTAAAAAGTTAACTCCTTACCCATTTTTAACTGATTTTTTGATCAATCTAGTCACTTTGAAAAACTTGCAAACATCTAGAGAGAGAGGATCAATGTATAACTGGGAGGAAAAATATCCACTTATTAGTTACACGTTACATGACATTTTGGCATAGATATTTTTCATATTTGATGTCCTCCATCTTTGCTTTGCTAATGCTATACTTGTAGTAACATTTCAGATTCCCTTCAACACTGAGAACACTGAGGTAAAAAGCTTCTGTAGCAGCCAGCCGCATGTAGCTATTATGACTTGTTTTCCTTTCACAATGGATCTATGAGAAGCCACTCAGTTAATTTAATTTTCAGGCCAATTAATTTGAAACTTCAAATCAGAAGAGAGACCATACATCTCCCAAATGGGTTTGCAGAAAGGCTGCAACTGTAAAAGCCGCATCTTACAACCTCTTTCACTCCCTACAGCGATGTGTGTGGGGGCCATTTCCCAGGGCTCCTGACCCACATATGGATAGCTCCTTAAAAGCCTGAGGGAATGGAAGAGAAAGAAGAAATGCTACACCCTTTCATATCCTCCAATCCTCCATGTTCACCATTAATACTAATGAGGCCCAGCCTTACAACAATGTGAAGATAATGCTCTTTTCTAGAATCTTTCCTTTTCTCACTCAAAGCTTCTCTTCGTAGTGGGTCACTCAATTTCCTCTCTTCCCTCAATTAACCTGTTACTCGGAGAGATGTTTGATTTAAAAGAAAACAAAAACAAAATGTCCACTTTCAGATGTCTCAGGAAAAAATGAATACAGTTTCATGCCTGCTGAGTTTCACATGGTTTTTGTGTGTCTTCCAAAAGTTTGTGCGATGGTAAATTGGTCCACAGTGTGGCAGAAATGAAATATGAAAAGAAATTTAAGAGGGAGAGCTAGCAGGAGGTAAATAGATCATAACTTCTGCTGTGAAGGGATTTGTGCTGGCCTCACAGTGTAAGGTCTTTCGGGAGTGAACTGTTTCCTGTGCGTTGTTCGCTATAGAAGGACAATGTGGCCCCTTCCTGGTCTCTTGCATCTTCTGTCACCCTCTTAGCTTTTTCACACATGCCACTCTTGTAAGTTTCTTGTTGTATGATACCTGATCTACCATTCTGTGATATAACCAATAGGTGATCCTATCTGGACATGTCAGCCACCAGAAATATGAGTCCAATAAACCTCTTGTCTTTATACATTATCCAGTGTCAGGTATTCTGTTATAGCATCACAAAAATGAACTAAAATAGTGTCCTACTATATGCAGCTAAGTTGGATAGAAATTAATAAAGTCAGGGAGGAACTGGACTCTCAAGAAATTCAGTGAAAAATACAGGTATCAGAATTGTGGCTGAGGCACATCAAAGAAGGCAAGGCTAAAGACAAAGTCAGAGTTTACTTCTCCTATTCATAGGAAAAGGCTGCTCTAAATGCACTTCAAAGGTGCCAACCAAATTACAATTAAATAGGTTGAAGGGCTCATACAATGATTCAGGCCCACAACATTTGTAAAAAAAAAATAACTCACTTTCATATTTTAACTATTGAGTTCATTGACTGCATTTGTGCATATTGCAAGTAGTGACAGCAGGTGTCATTCTAGGACAGGAATTTTTATCTCTTTGGCAATGTCATTTATGAACAAGCAATATGTGAGCACCTATTGTTAAGGTGCACTGAGAAACATCAGGAGGTTTAAAATGAAAGAGATAATCTCTACTTACTTGTAAAATCCTATGACTGCTGTAAAACTCTTCTATGAATGGTGAACACTTTATGAAGATTCCTTCTGGGATAAAATTTTGAAGCCATGGAAGACCAAATGATTCCCCTAATTGTCCCACTTTCTGACATTGTTTTCTTCAGATGAGTACACACGAATTTCAGAGACTGAACTTGGAAAAGGCCACTCAGACTCTATCTTGTAACACCTATGGAACCCTCGGCAAATATAGGTCACCATATCACCTAAAACAATTCCCCCAAGGTGTAAGACTGAGCAAAGTTCTGCAGCAAAAAAAAAAAAAAAAAAAAAAAAAGAGAGAGACAAGGAAATCCCAGCCTCAGTGAGGCAGTTGGAACTGCAGGCCAGGAAAGGACATCAAAGCTCAGAAAAGAAAAGAAAGATTCACGAAGGATAGTTCCCAAGAGGGCAGGAGACAAAGTGAAATGAAAAGAACATGGCAGTATCCACCTAATTTTCAGTATGGTCTTGGGCAGATCTAGGTATTGTGGACAACTTGTTGCTGGTTTAAACCATTCACTTCATGACTGTCTCTTTATTCTGATCAGTACCAGTATTTACCTGACTTCTTGCAACCTGACTTCCAGATTCTGTACTCACTTTCAGATTATGTCTAATCTTCCTTTTTATAAACAGTCTCCACCACCACTGCCTGGCCCCATATATAAGTAGGATATTTTCCTTTAAAGAAAACTGAATCATTGGTAACAAAAAGAAGATACGTTGTAGTAATAGTTTACTAATTTCATATTTACTAACAAATAAGTGATGCGCAGTGCTTTGCTTCCATTATGCTACAACATCAGCAGTGATTACTAAGTGCTTCATTTCTAAGAATGCATTTTCTCCTTTCCTCCTTCCCCTCGGAGGGATATTCTTGTACTGTTCTGTGTCTAGGACAGTGTCCAGATTACATATGAGGAACTCAGCTTGACCTATAGTCTAGATGTTAGTATGAGCTTCCTGTTACTTAGTGGGTGAGGCCTGAGCCTAAAAGAATGCTCTTACAGTCCCTATTTATGCAGAAATTCTGAAGTTAATGTAAGCTGCAGAATTACAGGATACCCATATATATTTTTGTGATATTGCTTTTACGTACTTCTCCTTCAAGGAAAATATGCATTTGCTAGACCTGTTGACTTTATATATTAAAATATATCTTAATCTATTTTGGCTGCTGTAACAAAATACCGTAAGGTGAGTGACTTAATGAACTGCAGAAATGTATTGTTCTGGAGGCTGGGAAACCCAAGACCAAGGTGCTGGCAAATACATGTCTAAGGAGGGGCCTTTTCTAGTTCATAGGTGGTCTCTTTTCACTGTAATTTCTTGTGGTGTGAAGAGGCTAGCTAGCTCTCTGGGATCTCTTTCGTAAAGGCATTAATCCCCTCCACGAAGGCTCTGCCCTCATCACCTAATAGTCCACCCTTTAATAGCCTTATCATGGGGGTTACTATTTTAATGCTGGGGGAAACAACTATTGCAACCACAGCAGATATCATAAACACACATTTAGAAAACCAGGCTGTGTGTTCTGAAGTATTCTTTGCCCAAAACCAAAAGCATTAAACTGTGCTGATTTTCATTCACAACATGTAACCTGTATAAAATAGTTATTTTGAGTGAAACCAAACCCTAGGCGCATATGAGTAAAACAGACTGAAGTCAGAAATTCCCAATCAATGATAAATGATGTTGACAGTCGTTCTAAAATGAAAAAAGTGAACCCTGGATATTATGAAGGCATGAATAAGTATATCTCAAGTGAATCAGAATCAAATTACTGGCTTCAATTCTTAAATTTAATTATATATACAAATGATTTGGTGACAATCTAATTAAAATACATATTCTAGCTTTAAAGTTTATACCATAAAAATCTTAGCTTTGTTTGCAGCAAAAGCTCACCACAAAAACTATAATCGTAATTACATAAGAAAGAGTAAGCTTTTAAGTGGAAATTGAAAGCCATAAACTTTCTGTTTTAATGGTTATTTGAACTAGCCAGGGAAGATATTGAAACAATAAGAATTTATATGCAGAAAGAAAAGACAATTGGCATATATTGAAAAATAATTCTTAGTATGTCATCCACACAAATATAGAAGAATAGAACCAAGTCTTAGATATTTTATTGGGTAGTCTATTCTAGAGACTTCAAGTTCATTTAGACCATCTATCCTTTTGTTTAAGAGACTCAATAAAATGGTGAACTAATAAAGTGTTCTAATTGTATCCTTTATAAATGGGATTTGGAAAACAAAGAATAAACAGGATTAAGAGGAATTAATAAAGAGGACTTTCACAGGACAGGGATTTAGCTCAGTGGTTCTGCTACCTGCCTCACAAGTGCAAGGACCGGGGTTCGATCCCCTGTACCAAAAAAAGAGATATCTAAGGAAAGAAGACTTTTAATAAGCCATCAGATTTGGTCTGGGAGTTGATGAGCAGCATTAGCAATGCTCCTTCTATACCATTCAGTGAATGTTTTTGAGTACTATGGGTCAGAGTAGTTTTCATCCTGATGAAGCAACTCTTGAGAGCATAGGGTCAATTTTCATTAAATACATAGCCTGGAAGATTTTAAGAATCTGAATTTCTAGATTTTCAGCTTCAACTTGCCCACTACCACTGTGTTGTGTGAGAATGTGTCTATGGCCCAGGAATATCCTGGCTCTCTTTTCCCACCTCCTATTTCATTACTGTCTTAGTCTGTTCTCTGTTACTTAAACAGAATACTTGAGACTGAGTATCTTACAAAATAAATAGGTTTATTTTGGCTCATGGTTCTGGAAGTCCAAGGTCATGATACCAGCATCTGCTCAGCTTCTGTGAGGGCCTCATGATAGAAAGTAGAATGGCAGATATGGAAGAGATTGTGCAACAAGAAAGGAAACAAGAGAGTGACAAGGACTCCAAACTTGTTTAATAACAACTCTCCCGCGCTGACTGATCCACTTGACTGACTCCCATTTATATTCAAAGGGCTCTGACCCCAAGATTTAAACACTGTCCGTGTGAATTCTGGAAGGAACAAACCACATTTAAACCCATCTTTCTCTCACCATACAAAAGAAAGCTGTAACTCCCTTCCACTTCAAACTGTACTTGGTGCTCACGCAGCAAAACTGTTGAGAGAATTGTGGAATATAACACATATAATAGAGTGTGAAAATTCATTCTCATCTCTAGTTTGGTTTTTAGTTTATGGCAAAAATTTTAAAAGTACTGTTATGCACTGGGATAAGACATAGGGAAGTACAAAGTATTAGGCTATGTTTACCTACCTGGAAGAAAAGATCAACTGATAAGAAAAATTGTACATGTCAAAGTTGTTAATATAAAATGTGGCAAAAACTAGAGTAAAAGCACTATTAGAAACATTTATAACTGCGTAGAAATAGTGGTTAATTGCTTGTTTTATCTCTCAGGTATTGAATTTTGTCAGAAATTACATGCTTATTTCTATCATGGATTTCATTTTTTAAGACATTTTAAAGATATTTGAACAACAGAATTTTTATTGACTTCTATCAATCTATTTATACAATTGAATTCTTTAAGTAGAAGCTACCCTCAAATCAAAGGATATTTAATATAAATTAGTGTAGCTTCTAATCAGTTCTCTCAGAATAACACATAAAAATCTAAAAATTTACTCAAAAGTTAATAAAAATCAGAGCCTTCTATAATAGCTTTCTTCTGAATTGACTAAGTCTTCTGCAATTAGAAGACAGGGTAAAGGGTACAGGTGAGGATATGCTCACTTTTCTATTCCAATCATTTTTATGGATGCCTAGTTGACCACAGTCTAAAGAAATTTCCCTTTATTCATTCATTCATTCAACAGATATTCATTAGGTACTTATTTACCAGGTATTATTCTAGGCACTTGAGATATAGAAGTATAAATAAATGATTAAATACACAGAATACTAAGGAGAAAGATGAAACAAGCAAAGAGAGTATTTGTTGATAGAGAGAATTTGGGGTTAGCTAAGGTGGTGGAGATAGACCTTCCTGAGAAGGGAATATTAAAGGAAAGACTTGAAGGAGGTAAACAAGCCTTGCAGGTAATAGAGGGGAAAGGTGGCAGCAGCCCAAAGTCACTGAAGTAGAGGCACATGTAGCATGTTCAAGAAGCAGCAAAGCATGGAGTGACCATACAGAATGTAAAAGTGGAGAAGGTCATACAACTCAAAGGCCAAAGTGAGCAGGCTACGTGAAGGCATAGTAACACTACTCTATTTTTACTTGCATAAGATAAGAGATGGAGATTTAAGCAAGGAGTAGGGTGATGGGACCTATGGTTTCAAAGACAATACTTTAGCTTTTCGATTGAGAATAAACCATATGGAGTAAGAGCTGAAGAGAAGGAGCAATCAGAAGATATCTTAGAATGAGTTTTTCCAAAAGCAATATCTGAGACTGTGGCCTGGCCACAGATGCTTCTTTTTGTAAAGTAGTCACAAGAAAGAAAACTGAGGATTTAGAAAAATAAGGAACTAGGGAGCCAACTAAGAGTGTTGCGAAGCTAGTTGCTTTGAGCTACTGGGGCTGTACACAAGGAAGCAGCTGAGGGACAGAGAATGTGCTTCAATCCTGTGCACCCAAAGAATAGAAGACAGAATTTTCTCCACCAATTCTCATTTTCCACTGGTTGATTGCTGTCCCACAGAAAGTTCCTTTTCTTGAATTTCCAGTTTAAACACAGTGGTTGAGCAGGTTCTCACAGGCATCACACTTGGTAATAACAAAGAAGCCCTGAAGGAAAACAAGGTGAGGTGCTTTCAAGTTACCCTGCACTTGAAAGCAGCCATTGTGGAATCAAGGTCTGGATTTAAAAGACAGAATGAAGGAATATGAGATGGAGTACACAGTATTTTCCATTCAGACAGAATCTGTTGAAGAGTATGATAACAGGAAATGTTTAGGTTAATCCTAAGTCAGAGGAGAAAGCTGAAGAAAAATGCAGTTTGGGAGTAAGCTTGAGACCTTCGGTTTTTAATGTGTTAACTTTGATATTCCTGTTGTACAGATAATTGTAGGCCTTGTTATGAATATGGAATCATAGTTCAGAAGCCAGATGCAACCTGAAAGTACATATTTTAGGACTCTTAGCATATGTTTGGTATTTACCACCACAAAACTGCATAAGATTGGGCCAGGGATTTAGCTCAGCCGTTTGGTGGCCTGCCTTGCAAGAGCAAGGACCCAAGTTCAATCCCCGGTACCAAAAAAAATTAAAAAAAAATAGCGGTTTGGTGGCCTGCCTTGCAAGCGCAAGGACCCAAGTTCAATCCCCGGTACCAAAAAAAATTTAAAAAAAAATAAAACTGCAGAATAAAGGAGTGAGGATAGACAGAGGTAAGTGGTTCAAAACCTGAGGTTTGTAGCACTCCATTATTAAGATGTTGAGCAGAAGAGAAACTAGCAAATAAAGCTGGGAGAATAACTCAGAGGTAAGTGGTTCAAAACCTGAGGTTTGTAGCACTCCATTATTAAGATGTTGAGCAGAAGAAGAGAAACTAGCAAATAAAGCTGGGAGAATAAACATGGAAGATCAATCAGGGCCATGTTCCACAAGCCAAGATGAAAAAAATTGCTTCCCATATAAGACAGAAGCAATAAAAATAGAAAAGAGATAGGAAATTGTTATTTTGAAATGGTAAATTTTTTTAGAAAAAAATTACAACTTCAAGATATAATCAGAGTTACCCAGGCTCCAAAGCTATTGTCACCCGTAACCCTGTGTTTTTCTTCCAGCCTCCTCACTTCTCAATTCCTAAGAGTATTAAGGATAAAACTATTCCACAAATTCAGCCTGGGTTTTCTTTGTCATACTATAAATCCATAAATTCCAAGGACTTCCACACTCAAGAAAACCCAGTAATATTTATGTACCCTATCTGTAAACTTCAAACTCATATAGATTATTTGCATTTTAACCTAGTTGATAAAGCCAGTTTTTGCTCCAACCCACTAATGGGAAACATGATCTTAAAGAAACAATCACAAGGTAAATAATAAATGCTATTGTTTAGATCTAAAATCTGCCCCAAACATGGATCAGGGGATTTTACAGTCCTTGTAGATTCGTCCATTAATGAGTTTAGTAGCTGAATGTGTTTTTAGGAAGTGGGGACAGGCTAGAGATTGGTCATTGGGGACATGATATAGAAGGGTGTATTCTTTCCCTGGATCCTCTCTACTCTCTCTGCTTCCTGGATGTCATCAGCTGAGGAACATTCTTCTGCCATGTCTTTCCACCACACTGTTTTTTTTAAAATTCATTAGTTTATTGGTACATTTTAGGTATACAATATTCCCAGTTTCCTGGATGTCATCAGCTGAGGAACATTCTTCTGCCATGTCTTTCCACCACACTGTTTTTTTTTTAAATTCATTAGTTTATTGGTACATTTTAGGTATACAATATTCCCAATGATGAATGCCATCATATTCCACCACACCATTTCTATCTTGGACCCATTCAGCCGCGGACTTGAACCCACTGAAACCATGAACTAAAATAAACCTTTCTTCCTTTAACTTGTTAAGCATTGGGTATTTTGTCCCAGCAATGGAAATATAATATAATAAATAACTTCAAAAATAAATATCCTAGATCACCTATCTTAAGGATACACTAAGAACATATAAATACTCCTAACCCCAGACCATACTGTGCCTTATCCCTTGAGCGCCCACATTCTTTTCTCTTTGGGTATACACTTCTTTGATTCTGCCTAATACATCTATCTGCCAGTGCCTCTCTCTGATGATTTCTGATGTGCTTTTCATTGAAAAAAGTCAAGAACTTTCCTGGCACAAGTTGAGGTCCCTATCAGCTCTTTAGGACCTCCTTGGATGCCATCTGATGACACTTCAAGGAGGAAGCTTTTAATGGCTTATCAAATGCCATTAAAAGGCCAAGAATTGATCGCAGAAGTTAGCAATGAGGATGTTATTCACGATTCGGATGAGGTGATTTTGCCAGAATATTTTGGGCCAAATTCTGATTGGTTTGGGTTCAAAAGACAGAAAGGAGGATTTTTTAAGATTTTGTGAGTATGGAAAAGTCTTTCAAAAAGTTT
This sequence comes from Fukomys damarensis, assembly GCF_012274545.1. Classification (NCBI taxonomy): domain Eukaryota; kingdom Metazoa; phylum Chordata; class Mammalia; order Rodentia; family Bathyergidae; genus Fukomys; species Fukomys damarensis. The sequence continues at coordinate 33,305,238 of NW_022900947.1, read as the reverse complement.
TGCTATAAGGGCAGCAAGTAGCCAGAGGACAGATGGAGCAAAGAAAACTCTAATTTTTTAAAATAGGAGTAATAATGGCATATTCATATGTTGATGGGAATAATCTTATAAAGGGAAAGCTGAAATAGAGGAGATAAATTGCCCAAGCACTCTCGTTGAGTAGGAGACAAGACCAAGTTTTACATATAAGCAAAGTATGTTTTTCTTACTCAGCATGCAAAGTTCATACAAGTGAGAAAGAATGCAGAATCTGGGTCTTGTCCTAGGATATTGTGGAAGCATTTTACTGGTTATATCTATTCAAACCCTAAAATTAAAAGTCAAGTTGGGTGGGGGAGGACAAATAATGCAGAGCACAGACAATTTTTACAGCAGTGAAATTAATGTACATGATGCTAAAATGGTGGCGACAAGTCAGCCATTAAATGTACAACACCATGAGTGAGCCCTAGTGTAAATTATGAACTCTGAATGATGATGTGTCAAATTAGGTTTTTCAGTGGAAACAAATGTGTCACTCTAGTAGAAGACAGTAGTAAAGGGAAAGCTATACATTCATAATGTGGGTTTATGTGGGATAGCCCTGTGTCTTCCTCAATGTTCCTATGAACACAATTCTAAAAAAAAAACAAATTCCCTAAGAAAAAAGTGAAGACTGGGATTGGGAAAAAAAGGTGTTTAATTTTGAGGAAAGAGGTGAAGTTATACATTTGACATCAAGAAGAGTGAGAAAGTGAAAAAGAACAATTACAAGGCATCATTAATGCACCATGAAAGGGTCAAGACGGTGAGTGTGAAATGACACCAGTTAACCTGGGAGTGTGCTTTTCCGCCAGAAAGATCTCCAGTGAAGACACTGGGGAGTCAGGATTGAATTTAACTGGGGCTGTGGCTCATATAATGAATACAAGAAAGCTAGAGAAAGAGACATAAAAACCAGGAGTTGCGTGTGACCGAGTAATTTAAATAATTATCATGAAATTAAGCTAGATATAGAAGGACATAAGGACATGAGGTAAGTCAGGAGCACGGAAAACTCTGCTTGACTATTTACTAATCCAGGGCTGCAACATAGAAAATTGAGATACTTGGATTTTACTGTCTTTTTATTCTTTTTTTCTTTTTATTATTCTGTGCTGGAAAAGGAAGAAAATTATAAATTTTATTCTGAAATAGTTAATCATTCACAGAAAGTTATGAAAATAGAACATAGAACCCCATGAAGCCTCCGTCAAACTTTCCCAATGGTGACACAATGGTATTATAATACCTGTAGGCATTTTTACGATGTGAGATGCTTTGAGACTAATATAAATTCAATAAAACAGAGAAGGATGACAAAGAAAGAATTTGCATATATTCAGCGATAGTCATCAATTGGTCGTCTTATTTATTTGCATTCAGTACATGGTCTTTGAAACAGATGGGAAGATTTTGGGCCTGACACATTGGTGTACAAATCTAAGCAGTTCCTCTCACTGGTTTAAGAATTTGGGCAAGTTATATATTGTATAAGCCTAAAATTACTATCAGTGCCTCTTTTATGTCTGCATTTGACAAAATTTGGAAGGTGTAAATTGTCTTATCAACCAGTTCCTCTGTTCACTGTTCTCCCACACCTTGTACATAGGATTCCCTAGCCATGCAGCTCTCCCAACCAAATGGAGAGGTACAGTTTCTGCTTGTCTCTGAGCAGTTGGTTTCAAGTCCTGGCAATACCCAAAACTTATTCAAACAGGTCAATCCTTGTCTCCTGATTTCATACAGGCTGTCACAATCCCCAGTTGTTCCCTCTGTTCCTGAAGGGAAATCTGTGTAAACATGCATGGCCTGCAGTGTCCTCCCCAAGAGTGTGGACGTATGTGACTATCAACCTGCATGGATCACATCTGTCTATCCGTCTGGCCACTGTCGGGCCTCATGTGTTCACTCATCACCATAACTGAGACCAGGAACCTCTCCCTCACCAAGAGTGAACAGATGATCAGATGATCAGAACATCACTTCTCTTGCCTCTTAATATATAAGATGGGAAACAAAATGCAACCTTGTTTCAAAATCAGGTAAACTATCTTCTACAGTCTTTCTTCAACATATGGAAATGGAGCCTCAGAAGCAGCTCAGAAATCACCCCCTGCACAATGACTTGCCTTTCCTTTCTGTGAACTTTTACATAAATTACCATGTGTACCACTATAGCGATGAATATATTATCATTTTAGAGATATTTGTCTTTACTACCACTCCAAAAGTGTAGGAAAGCAAAGAATATATTTTATGCCCTTTCTCTAATCATCAAAACACATTACACAATTTTCTGACTGTGGTAGTAGTTTTATATAAACATATAGCCTACACTTAACAAGTAGTTAATAAAATCAAGGTACTGAGTTGAGTCTTGAGGATGACCTTTACGATGTATAAGATAATATTTTTCTTCTCTATTATGTATAGCAAATGATCCTAAACATGCTGCTTTAAAGCATCATTTTATTGTATCCCTTGATATTTTGTGGATCCAGAATTCAGGTAAGATTTGACAGAGTGAAATCATCCCTGACATCAAAAAGTTCCCTCCATGGTATCTGGCTCACAGGTGAGATTGTCTAGATCACCTTGGACAACCTCACTTGCAGGATTAGCATCTTACTGAAGATATATGTATGGAAAACTGGGCTCAACTGAGACTGCCAACCACAATGCTTGCTGTGCTCAGGGTATTCAGACTAGTTCCATGGAACAGGGCTCTAAGAAGTAGCCCCATGAGTGAGACCGTAGCTTTAGTTTTTAATTTCCAGTTATGTTTGCAGTACATAATGCATTGCCCAGAGTTCTTACGTGTACATCTTTTTTCTCTCCCCTACATTTCCTTTCTACCATCTCTTTGTCCCCTTCTCATTTGCAAAAGATCTAGCTCCCTACTTCCTATTAATTATCTTTCATTTGCTCTTTAACTTATTTAAACCTTAGGTTTAAAGAGAAACCTTGTGGTATTTAAGCTCATGCATCCAATTTATTTTGCTTAATATTATGTCTGAACTTTATGACCAAGCTTTGGAAGTCATACAGTGCCACCTCAACATACTAGTGATCAAGAGTCACAAGCTCACCCACTGCAAGAAGTGGGACATAGACAAGTTGTCTTGATTAGAGGTATATTACAGAGGCCAGGTTTTAAAGGCACTTCAGAAAGTATCCACATGCTAAAAACATATAAACATGGGCTTACATTAGTAATTGAGTAAAGGTATAGTCCATTTAGGCTGCTATAATAAAAGTGCCATGGATGGCTTAAACAGAACACTTACTCCTCATAGTTTCGGAAGCTGGGAAAACAAGATCAAGGTGCCTGTAGATCCAGTGTCTGGTGAGGTCTCACTGCCTGACTTGTAGACAGTCACCTTCTTTCTGTGTCTTTACATGACCAATATGAAATAGGAGAGGGGGAATAGGGGATTCGAGAGGGAGGAGGGGGAGGGGGAGGGGGAGAGGGAGAGAGATAGAGGGAGAGAGGGAGAGGAAGAGAGGGAGAGAGAGAGAGAGAGAGAGAGAGAGAGAGAGAGAGAGAGACAAAGGGAGAGAGAGAGCTTGCAACTCTTTTATAAGAGCACTAATCCAATTCATGACACCTCTAATTCATGAATGATGTAATTACCTCCCCAAATCTCAGCTTCCAGTTATATTTTGGGGGTCAGAATCCTAGCATATGGATTTGATGGGGGCTCAGGCATCCAGACATAACATGCAGTTTGCCAGTGTCACACAGCAGGTCAGCTCTCTTTCCTGAAGAGGAATCAGCCATCCATGCTGTCGAGTAGGACCCTCAGGTATCTGTATTGCTTGTTTAGTCAGACACTGTGTGTGGAAAGCTGTTAATATTCTTCAAAGTATTCACAGTATAGGGGAGAGCTACTTCTTATAGCCCATGAGTTCCATAGACAGACACTCCCACAGTCTGAACATATGATTTCCAGTGAGGAGATATTTATCACTTGGCCAGAGCTAGCATATGGTTGTGGCAATTATAAGAGTGATTGAAGTGATTTGGGAGATGTGTCTGAGTTGTGTCGCATCACTAAGATTATGAGGCGTCCTCAAAGAAGACTGATTTGGAGGCAATATGGCTAATGCGGCTGCAGTTGAATATTGCTTTGGATTTGCATATACATGTCCTGAAAAGCAAAGAGCTACAATAGTCCCACTTTTTCGGGTACTGTTTAATTGGCATGTTCAATATTAATTCATCGAATAAGGGTAAAGTATACATGTGAGTTTGTGCATAAGGGGAGAGAGAGAATCTGATGAGTGTGTGGGGCTGTTAGAGACAATGGTAGCACATTAGTACACTTACAAAAATGGTCCTGTTTCTGCAGAAGGCAGAATTCCAGGGAGGGGAGTGACCTAAAAGCAGAGTAGCATCATAGCAGGGCCGAGAAACACAGAAGCAGCTGGCCCCGGGCTTCCTGTCCCTGATGAGAAATCCACCGAAGGCCTCAGGGGCACAGTAATGAGGCACTATGCCATGCCACAGCATGGCAATAAGGCAGTAGAAAATGTTTCAGGCCAGTGCTGGAATCTAGATCAGACACTTCACAGCTGATCAGCGTCTGAACAAATTATCAAATGTTTTTGAGCCCTGGTTTCTTTTTGTGCAAAGTGGAGAGGATAGCATCATAATAAAGGCCGGCTGCAAAAATTATAAGACTGCAGAAGCAGCACCTAAGAATAAGCCTGGCATTTTCTGAGTAATTTCTAAATGCTGTTTAATGACATTTATTTACTATCATCTCTGTAATTCTGAGTTTCCTCAGATTAAGTGTAAGTTGCATGAATAGAAAAAGCAGAAATATTAATTTTCCTTGTATATCAATGAAATGTAGAACAAAGCATGGCACACATTTAAAACCTCACAACTGTTCTGAATATATAATGAAAGAAAGAAGGAAGCTGTGAGTAACAGGGACAAAAGTGGACAATTGCAAACAATAACGGGAACAGGGAAGGCTGAGGCAGAAGCCCCAAGTGAAGGACAACATGGGCTTTCGGGAAAGAAACTGGGTTTTGAATATCAACTGTGCTCCCAGTGGCTGTGGGATGCTGTGAGGACCACACCACCTCCTTAATGTGCTGTGTGGAGACCAAAGGCAATGAAAAGCCTGCTCAGTGCATGGCCTGAGCACACATTCCAGCATTGTTGCCACTATTATTAGTGTTGTTAATAAAACTAGGTTAGCGTTTATCCTCCTCTATCATTTGAACACTTTGATAGCATAAAACAGAACAAACGTTAGCGTTAGCTATGTGAAGGCACTGAGCTGACCATCACACGTAAAAAATAATAATAATAATGACAATGTAGTTTAGTGGATCCATTCCTGTTTCTTGGGTTTCTCCTTTACTAGCTTTGGGTTCAGAGCATTTGTGTGTATCGCCAATTAGAACAAGAGTTTGGTTGCTGGTTAGCTCTCATGTGGATTCTACAGATCCACAAAATGTGTGCCTATTCTGCTTTAGAATTTAAATGTTTGGGCTCTAGGTTCATGCTTTTTCTACTCATTGCTCTAAAATCCCAGCTAATTTTTCTCTAACTTAGTAAAGATGCTTACTCAGTGCCTCGGGTGACGGGATAGAGCTTCACACTGCAATTATCAAAGCATGCTATTTTAAACCAAAATAAAATGATTCACACTTTATTCCACCTCTTCTCCCCAGCACTTGACATGTTCACACATTTGACTTAATTTTATTTTTTGTTCTCTGTAATGGTTCATCTTTATTAATTATCCATTAAACACATTTACCTCCCCCCAAAGAGAAGCACTAACCAGCTACAGCATTTCTATTTTTCATCACAACGTGTCCAACCCACGATGGATTCTCTAATTCAAAGAAATGGCTGCAAAGTCCTCTGAGTTCTATAACAGAATGTGTTTGTTTTATTTCTTGCTGCACCAAAATGTGACTTTCCCATTATCTTTCTTTCTAAATTACAAAAACAATTCATGCTCCAGTCCACATGTTGATTGCTAAAGCTAGGGGGAGGGCATTCTGTCAGATTACCGCATTGAATTTTTTCAATGTACTTTATAGATTTGAAGAGCTTCTTTCAAATGTTAAGTCCTATTTAATCAAAGTCTAGTCTCTTATTTCCTTGAAATACAGAATATACTGCTGTACTGTCTTGAAGGAGCAGTACAGAGAGTCTTTTATTAATGAAATTCTGAAAATAAGTACTTGAATAAGATATTCACAAAAGACAAACACAAATGGACAATAAACACAAGAATCAATGTTTACTTTAAATATTAAGGAAATAACATACACAGCATTTACCTAGCACTTTTGACTGTTAAAATAATTCATGGGGAGGCCATTAGACTGAAGCAGTTCTGATGCCCTGGGATTCTACATAAGCAAACTTAAATCCAACTCACTGGAAAGTCCCTTAATCAACAAGAAATCACCAACCAACCTCTAACTAGGGACTTTCTATGGGAATGGTACAAATAACGCCAGTGTTCCACTTTGGCCAATCAAACGTTTTTCTCCATCTACCCTTGCATCTGCTCTACAGGGGCTTTGCCTTCATGCTCCGTGATAGAACTCCAAACTCTCAATTTATGGATCGCTTTCTGCTTAAATGAACTCTAATATTTTAATATGCTTCAGTTTTTCTTTCAACACCATGTACAAGGCCACTCTGAGTGACTTGCATATACTGATTCCTTTAATTCACACAACTTTCCTACAATTAGATACTGCTGTGATTCAAATTCAGGTAAGCCATGTTGTAGTCTAAAACATCATGGTCAGATTAAGTGCAAATGAGGCAGGAATAAAAAATGAACTTATTATTTTTAACTTATTGGGAGCTTATTTATCTATAGGAAATATGTACTAATCTATACTCTCCTGTCACTTTATAGTGAAGCTTGTTTTACCTTTCCTTCTTAATTCATTCTTGAAATCTCTCCTTAAGAAAATTTTAAGAGGTGAGATAAAAATGTGGGATGGCTCTGGAGCCCTTGGAGTTATATATGTTGAATCCTAAAGCAGTCAATTGCCAGATATGTGGTCTTGGACAAGCTTGATGACTTCCTCAGTTTTATTTATTTTTATTTCCTCAATTTTAAAATGAGTATCATAACACTATCCATTTTAAAAGATTGCTGGAAAGATTCATATGCTTAAAAATGTAAAGCAATTAAAAATGAGAGTGGCACATATTTGGTGCTAGCTATAATGAACCAACGTATACACTACACAGAATTATTTTTTAATGAAAAATGGTGAACATTTAAATGTCCTAAAATGTGTATAGATATCAATATAGATATAGATAGATATATGTGTGTGCATAAAATTTGTAATAGTTAAATACATTGGCTTATTTTTTAAATCTTATATTCCACAAAATGAAACAGTACATAATCATTAAAAGTATTTTCAAATACTTGAAAAAGTAATAAAATTTTATAAAATAGTGTCATGTGCAAAAAAAAAAAGCCACAAAATTTTAGGAAATCAACTCTCAATTACATGCATAAAATAATTTGAAAGAAAAAGCACCAAAAACTTAGTGGAAATCTTATAGTAGATTAGTATGCATATATGCTCATTTTTCCCAACAAGATTCTAGATAACTGTAAAACTAATGCATATAATCAAAAACTCACTTTTCCACTTGCAAATTAAAATGAGCTTACACTCACTAACTTTTAGCTAAACTTTCTTAGATTCCTGCCCACATAAGGGTACACCACCATCTTTGTAGAATTCCATGAGGCCTTTCCCTTCATCTCTGAGGAGGCAAAATCCAAGCTACTGCCCTTGAATGAAGCTGCCCAATGAGGTAGTTAAACAGAGCCAACTTTTAGATTCCCCTATTGATGATTTCACCTTGAGAATCATTTGGGTATAAAAGCTAGAAGCGAAGAGAAAAGAGAACACACCTTCCCATGTGGCTCAGGAAGCCATTTGTTTGTTTTTAAGACAGTGTCTTGCTTTCTATCCCAAGCTGGCGTCAAACTCATAGAAGTCTTGTTGTTTCAGGCTCCCAAGTCCTGGGATTACAGGAATATGCCACCATGCCCAGGTATGGAAACCATCTTGATTTATAATACAAGAAGAAAGAGAAAGGAAAAAAGCAGTGCTAATGACAACAATTGGAAATGTGCTGATAAGGAAAAGTAGGCTGTGTGTTAGTAGAGCTTGCATTTAACTTGAAAAATAGTGATGTGCTTACAGATTTAATAAAGCAGAGTAAATATGAATGACATATGGCTATAAAGGGCAGTTCCATTCATTAAATACACATTTTATGTCTCAGATTTCAGGTCGCATAGTGTAATTTTAGTGTCTTCTCATAACATAATTAATCACTTGAATTTTATATTACTTCAGCTCTTATTAACACAAGAAGGATTATTGTTTCCTGGCTGAAATACTTATTAAGGCAGAGAGTTTTCTTTTTAACACTTTGCAGAGGTATTTGCTTTTTAACCCAGCCATCTATGTCTTACATTACTAAGGGCATTCTGTAAATATCTCCCAAAGTTTTCTTTGAGAGGAAAGAATGCAAATTTTCAAAGGCATATAAACTTTAAAATATAACTAGGTTGTCAGGAAAATAATTCATTGGCAGCATATGCAGGAAATCTATTTTGCAATCTACCCGAGTCTCATCAAGATTCTGTTTGCTATGCAAACACTGATGAAATAGAAATCTAAGAGGTAACCAGAGCTGTTTGCTAAGTAATCATCCAGTGACTTGCAGTTGATATGCAATGTTAGCTAGAGTCCTAGACAAGGAACTCCAACAACTCAACACAGGGGCTTGTCTTATCTATATATAACAAAAGAGACAACTGTCACTTTCACTTATTTATTGTAGTAATCATTCCAATACAAAATAAATAGTGGGGCTTATTTGCCTTTGGGGCTTTTTTTAAAGCAAAGGGCAAGGAACACTGGAAAAACAAATTTGTATTTTTCCTCTGCTCTCACACCGTTATCAACACAGAAGATTTCTATGAACCTAATATGAGTGCAGATTTCTCCCTATCAGAAAATAATCAATTAATTATGCAGCAGATATCAGCACGCTGGCCCCTAATCCAGCTCAGTTTTGACACTATCTTCCTGAAGCCAAAATCAGATCCCATAAGTGGAAGGTTCACTTCCCAAAACTGCCCTCCCCACAACTTAGATACCAGTCTCAAGCCCTGGATTGTATTATCTGTGCTTCTGATCCTCCTGCTATAAATCAGCATTCCAACAAACACCTCATGGGTTCAATTAATTTGCCTCAGCAGCTCACAGAAATCAAGGAAACAGTAATTTTTACCAGCTTATTGTAAAGAACATTACAAAGGATAGAGATGAAGAGAAGCAAAAGACTAGGTGTGGGAAAGGGAATAAGGAGCACCCATTCCCTCTCGGGTGCACACCGTTCAGGAAATTACACAAGTTCAGCTATCCTGAACCTCCCTAAATCCTGTCCTTTTGGTTTTATGGAGACTTCATCGCATACATAGGCATCATTGCTAACAGTCAGGGTGGGAAGACCTGGCAAGCCCTGTGTATTTAGATTATTCACCATTCCTTCCTTATGGGTATGGGGCAGGACCCCTCTGGAATGAGGAATGTTTTACGACCCACTACTGTACAAGGGTAGGTGCGACAACTGTTTTATGGCCTGCAGAATGTGAGGAAAGATTAGCATTTTCATGACCTTCATTGGGGAGAGAAATTCTCTTTTCTATGGCTTGCCTTAGAGGTAGAGCTATGAGCCAAGAATTATGGACAAAAACAGAAGAATCTATGTCATAATATCAAAGCATGAAAAGTTGATTTATTCAATAAATATACTGATAGAAATAGAAAAGAAAATGCTTAAGATTCCCAGAAAGAAGTCTTGTGTAGGATCAATGAGCAGACAACGGAGTGGGAATGAATGCTTCCTCACCTCGAATTACAGTGGGAGCCATAATGAATGACAAAAGGGGCAACTGTCCAGTCACAAGTGGTTTGTGGCAAGTGGTCCTACATTACCTTGATGGAATTTAAGCGATCCATTAATTTAAATACAGATATCAAATTAATACGCATATTATTTACAGATAGCCTATTTAATATGATCTACAGAAAAGCAGTATTAACATGTTGGCTACAATGCCTGGGTTTGAATCCCCACTACTAGTTTATGTTCCCAGGCAAATCAATTTAAATTCCTTTGGTCCCAGTTAATTCACCAATAAAAGGCCAGTAGTGAGGCTTAGAATAATACCTGGTTCTAGGCAGTTTATGGTACCAGCACAGAGCCCTATGGAATTCATATCCAGAGACACATTTGTTTAAAGAATGTGCCTCGCTAACCCAAAGAGACTGAGCTCTAGGTGTACAGAGATGGTTCCCCGTATTCCTACTCTGCCATTCATTCCCTGCACATAGTTGTTCTCTTTCAGTCATTCCCAGATATCTGCAGCCATTGCAGATATTCCCTGTGGGTGCATTAATATTAGTGAAGGACAGCATCACTTCTTCCCATTCATTGTTGTTGTTGTTGTTGTTATTGTTGTTGTTGTTGTTGTTAATAATGAAAAGCTTTTCCAAGAGCCCTCACAAGATTTCCCCATGGATCTCATTGACTAAGACTGGGTTCCTTGCTGATGCCTAAATTAGTCACTGGCAAGGGAATGAGAACATCAGGAGTGACAGACTCATTTCTAGGAAAGACAGAAAACTTAAACAAAGTTAAAGATAGAAGAGGTGGCCCAGAAAAAGAAGGGTTTGGCAGAAGGAGGCCAAAAGAAAGGTTGCAATAGGCAACTCATAAAATCTGCCACCAAACAACTATTAATGAGTAAAAGTTACCACATATTAGCAAACACTGTGACCCTGGCACTTGAGTGGATTATAGTTCTCATAACAATCCGCTCCAGTCTGGCTCCTGTTCTAAGACCAAAGTGCTATTGTGAGTGCTTTCGTTGTGAGTCACTGTACAAAATCCAAAGTCCTCTTCTCCGCCCTCATTTTTAGTTCTCAGTAGCAACAAATATGTTTAACTCCTACGTAGACATGTCAACAATTTTGTGTGTTTTTCAAACTCTTAGAAATTCCTTTCCAGCTCTACTTAAATCTTTCTTTTTAATGCATTATTTAAATGTGGATTTATTTCAGGGATGGTCCTGAATTTCCTCATTTTCAGTGTATTCTTTATACCGTGTCATCTTTTCTAACCCCATGGATCTAAATATCAGCAAGGCTGATGATTTCCATATTTGTAATTCCAGCCCGGAGCTCTACCCTGAGCTCCTGCTTGCATATTCTACTTGACTTCTCACTCATAGATATCTATTCAGTATCTCCACTTGGATTCAAAGCACAATTTAACGTGTCCAAAATGAAACTCTTGATTTATTTGCTCCTACTAGTTTCTTCCCAAGTCTCCCCCTCACATGCTCATTTGATTTATTCTTCTCACTAAACTAAAAATCTAGGATCTACTCAAGGGCTCTCCTTTCTTGCATCCCTCACTTTAATCCATCAGCGAGTCTCCCCTTTTCTACCTCTAAAGTATGTCCCAGATCCATCTATCTCCGTCACCACTTTTACTTGACTACTCCAGGCCACAGCATCTCTTTCCTAAAATACAGCAGTTGCTTGGTAACTTCCTGACTGGCCTTCCTATTCTTATCGCCTATCCTCTAGTACATTTTTGACAAAGGAAATTCAGCTCCTTATAATACAAGCCAAACCACAGTCATCACACTTCCTAAATATCTCCAGCAATTTCCATTGGATTTAGAGAATATCCAAGTCCTCGCTATGACTGAAATGCACTCTGTGACCTGGCTGGCCCCTTCCTTCCTCTACAACCAGGTTTCTTTCTGTTCTTAAAACACTCCAAGCTCCTTCTGCTTCAGGGCCTTTATTTGCTTGTCCTTCTGCATAAGCCCTGACCCTTTACAAGACTGGTGCCATTTTAACATTCGAGTGGCCCCCAGTGCCACATCCCTTGCCACCCACTCTACTAAAGGATTGCACCTACCACCCAAAGTTTTCTTGCCAAATTATCCCTTTATATATCTTACACCCAAATGGTTTAATCCTAACAGACTGCTTTACTTACTTATTTTCTGTCTTGTCCAGCTAGAAAACAAGCCTCATGAAGACAGGGAACTTTATACATCTCATCCAACATTGTATCCCAACTGTTAGATTTTGTTTAAGATCACTCAGGCTGTGCAGGTAAATCCACGACTTAACATCATGAGTGAGGAACTCTAAAGCCAGTGTTTTTTCTTCTATACCACAAAGACTTTAAATAACTTACTCAAAACCAACTATGGTTTATTTTTAATGTGATCAAAATTGAATTGGTATCAATGGTTAATTATATGAACAGATGAGACTTAGGCCCTAGAACCCTGACGTTAATGAACCTTCTAAGACAGGATTCCAGACTTGTGACTTTCCTCAAAAGTTATCACTGAGTAAATAGCGCCAAAACAGAAGGGAGCTATCTGTTGAGGATGGGAGAAGATATATGTATCTTCACAAGAACATTGCAAAATTACTACAAAATTTAATCCTTTCAAACCAGATATCTCAGCCTGAACCCAAAGCATTGAAATGGTTTTCTTCTTATAAATTATCTTGATTTTACAAAACATAGTCTTTATTTCCTTATGCTTATGACTTGCTTTTACTCTTTTAAAAACTGGAGGGCTAGTCACAAAAGTCTAGATCATCAAAATGCACACTTACTGAGCACATTTACTGCAGCTGAGGTCTGTGACTGCTCTGGGACCAAACACCCACTGAAACTGATGATCCTTTAAAGCCTTAAAAGGAAACATCAGTTGAGCTCAGGAAGCTTGTTAACAGCTCATTCAGTGATGCACCCAAGATCCGAAAGAACCTTTGAGAAATCTAAAAAATACCAACAGCTCTGACATGTCAGGAGGAAGCTAATTATATTGGGGTGTCCTGCTGGTCAACAGCCCTCTGGGTTCTCTTAAATCATTAAAAAAAACATTGCTTTCAGTCACTTGGCCAGCCTTGCAGAACCTCATGATAGAATCAGCTCTTCTCCCAGTTACTGATTACAACATGAGTTTCACGGATAAGCAAAACGCTTTTGATGATGAGATGCTCCAGCTCCAAGTGAAAGGACGGTCAGCATTGCATGTTCAGTAAAGCCTTGCCCATTGCCTCCAGTATCTCCAAACCTTTGGCACAGCAGAGCTGAATTTTCTAAACATCCAAAAGTTTATCTTTTTTTACGTGTCCTCAGGTTTTAGCATCCACAGGAAAGATGCTTTCTCCTAGGACACCGAGTTGTCTCCCTCATGATCCCTGTGCCAGTTTGCAGAGTTGTTGCAGTACTCATGAGCTGCCACAGGAGGGGATAAGCCTGCCCCATAGCCTGGGTCCTGTTCCTGGAAAAGCCAAGCCCTCTGATCAGATCCTTTCCCTTCAGTGTTAACAGCACATCTAGAAATGTAACTGAGACATCCAGCTGCTGTGTGTGTTACATATAAATGTGTGTTTATGTGTATAGACTTTCAGCCAACGAGATCTGAAAACCCCATGAGTCCCCCCAGTCCATACACTTCCAGTTCTTCTTTCTCCCTTTCTGCCTGTCTTTTCTTCAGCAAGGATCTAGAGTTCCTTTCCTTTCCAGGAATTGAAAGCAAAGGCTGTTTTACACATCAGTAGAGGCTGGGATACTCGAAAGCTAGGATCTTTCAAGAGATGGATTTGAAGAGACACTGGTGACTCAGGTATGTCTCCACATTAAACAAACCACATTACTTTTATGTTTGTTTTGAGGCATGTCTTTTTTCTTCTTTTTTAATTCTTTCATTCTTTTTTCTTCTTTTTGATTTTCTGTTACTGTAAATGGAAATTTTCCACATATCTAGATAAATTGCACAACACAGCTCACAGATTTCTCAGTCTCTTTCTGCCTCTGCCTCTGTCTCTGCCTCTGTCTGTGTCCCTTCCTCCCTCCCCTTGATTCCTCTTTATTCACCTTGACATGTCAACTTATATTCTTAGCAAAAGAGGGAGTTGAGCTGGAAAAACTAATTTATTTGTATGTCCTCATCCTGAAAACTAAAAAAGAATTTAATTACCCAAGGAGCACTGTATGATAAAAAGGCAATGCTATAAATTTTTCTGTCCAGATAAAACTTTGAATTACCTTCTTTTTCTTCTCTTCATATTTTGTCATAACTCAGATGTCAAGCAGCTGCTCTTAAGCTACAAATAAAACATTATACGCACGCACACACACACACACACACATAACATGATCAAAAAGAAAACCAAAAGTTAAGACAAAGGAAATCCTGTCTGATGCCATCATCAGGGACTGCGTGCTTATTAGAATAGAATTATCACTAGAATTTGGGGATAGAGCTTGAGTTATAACAGAAGAACCAGGGTCAGGCAAGCCACTAGCATTTTCTTCTCTGTCATTCAGTAACTAATACCAGATATTGTGGAAAAAAAAAAAACTCTTGGGAAGTAGTTATAAGCATTCACAACTAGTCTGGCAAGCACAACCTATGACCCAGAACAGGAAACATATGGGCTTCCAGTCCAGAAAAGGCTACTTGAGGAGGAAATCAAGTTAAAAAAAATTTTTTAGCCATCCCTGGGCTCTTTCTGCTTAAACATCAGCCTATTCTGTCGGAACCAGGCCATTTCCCTGTCAGTCTGTGAGCTTTCCCAGAAAATAGAAGTAAATGTTTGATTAAAAAAAGATAAAGGAAAACTGGTCATCACTTTAGTATATAGTCAAGTGTAGGGAAACATGAATATTTCATTGTGAGTGAAAACCTTCACTTAAATCATGCTAGCCCTCAAAATTGATGGTCATAGCTGAGAGTACATGTAGTTTAACAGTGCTGTGGGAGATTAGTTGATGTGCTTATTTTTCTACTTCTGTGAGCAGCTGTGCTCTAGAGTAAGATGGCTTATGAGGGTTCTAAAATGAGTTCCATCCCATTCTAAGCTCTGCCACTTAAATCTATCTAGTCTTCTTTTCTCATCTCTCCAATAGGCACAATAACAAGATTCACTCACAAGCTCCACCTACAAGCACATGAGACTTTGTGGGGACATCTACATGCAAGTTATAATACCTCTCCATCCAGCCTCTCTTGTAAAAGCAATGCATTCTTTTTTTTATTATTGTTTTTATTTTTTGGTACTGAGGATTGAACTCAGGTCCTTGCACTTGCAAGGCAGGTGACAGAACCACTGAGCTAAATCCCCACCCCTCAATGTTGTTCTTCTTAATAGCAATTTTTAATAACTCTGTCTCCCCTGTAAGCACAGGAATGAGATGAGTTGTAAAAATTCTGGAAATATAGGACAGTTCCTCCTCCACAGTTTTGTCTCTGTCTCATATAGGCTTCAGTGAGTCCACAAGCAAGCTTTCCTACTCTTGTTCAGCAAGGGAGATAAATGTACAATCCACTTCCTGCTAGTAGTGCCAATTCAGATTGTTGATGCCCTCATCCATGACTTATTTTCTCTCCTCTAGGTCACCTCAGATTCACTTTCCTCCAGAGTAAGGGATGTCTTTAAAGCAGTAGCATTATAGCTTGTACATGATCACAAAAATAGTTTGTTTGGTTTTTTTTGGCCTTCCATTTGTAATGCTATAAGATGAAATATTAAATTTTGTACTTTTCAGAAAGTACATAGTATGTAAAGGTAGCTGCTTTTCGAAAGGTAGTGAAAATAATTCTTACAACGTTTGAGAGTTAGAATACTTATAAAAGGAAAGCAAAGAGTAAGAAAAAAATCTTTAGTTTTTTTTTAAGTTTAAAAAAAAATAAACCTGAAGTCCTAATCAGAAAAAAAAACAACTTTGAAAGTCAAAAACATTAATTTGTGACAGTTTCCTTTGGTTAAAACTTAAAAACAAGAGTCATGCCTTCTCCCACCCGAAGCCACCATCATCCAGCAACTGGAAGATAGTCTGGGCCCCGATCCACCACGGGAAGGAGAGCCATGCCCTCTCCCACCTGGAGCTGCCATTGCTCCAACATCAGGAAGGTAGCTGTGTGCACTCCTGAAACCCCATAAATTCCCTTACCTCCACCCCTCTCCCCCCGCGCACTCTCAGACCTCCTGATTGTGCCAGGCTTTGGACCCACTCTGCAGACGCAGAGGTGGTCATAAAGGGTATTTTTCTGAGTTCCCAACTTTGAACATCTTTAAAGGAAGGGAGTGGGAAATCTGTAGGAGAATGGTGTGGAGTTCAACCATTCAAAAGGTTGGGGAACCCAATCTGTGCCTTGCAGCCTGAGGTCAGTCTGCGTTATGGGGTTCAGCCATCAGCTAACTGAGATCAGGGGTCTTGCATCCTAGCTCTGTCTGAGCCATTAAATGGTAAATATACTATATTGAAAAGTTTGTTCACTGCAGACATGTTCTGGACTGCTTCTTGATTTCAATTTAATTCAAATGTTTTAAGGGTGATAGACTAGTGACTACCACAGGTGGTCAGTTTCCAAGTTGTGCTTGATCTTAATGTGTTGCTGATTGTATCAGTTGGGATAAAGGATTGTGGTTGATTTGATGAGCTGTTTTCTCTGATGTTATGAAGATGAGAATGTCTGTGGGTC
>NW_022900947.1:33266419-33288253 GCF_012274545.1 Fukomys damarensis | reverse complement strand
GGAAGTCGCGATTCGAGACTCTAGAGCAGAAACTGACAAAAAAAATAGATGAGCTCAGGAACATGATAGAAGCCATGAAGACCCAGCATAAGAAAGAAATGGAAAAAATAAATGCCCAACATAGGAAAGAAATGGAATCCATAAAACAGATTCAAACAGATATCCAGGAGATTAAACACTCCATAGAAAGTGTATGCAACAGAATAAAAGAATGCTAAGATAGAATCTCAGAAATAGAAGATAAGATTGCAGTCAGTGACCATGAAAAGAGAGGTCTATTAAAAACAATAGGGGATGATGAGAAATCAATCCAACAACTCCTAGATGATGCAAAGAAGAATAACATAAGACTGATAGGAATACATGAAGTAGCAGGAGAAAATACAAATGACTTTAAAAAGCTGTTCACAGAATTAATGACAGAAAACTTCCCCAACAGAGGGGAAGAATTTTACATTCAGATAACTGAGGCATATAGGACCCCAACTAGCCACAATCAAAAAAAATCTACACCTAGACATATAATAATCAAGATCCCAGAAACCCAACAGAAGAACAAAATACTATAAGCAGTAAGAGAAAAGAAACAAACCACATACAAAGGAAAGCCCATCAGAATCACAGCAGACTTTTCAACACAAACCCTTGGGGCAAGGAGAGCCTGGAATGAGATATTTCAAGTACTAAAAGAGAACAACCTCCAACCTAGACTGATGTATCCTGCAAAACTCTCTTTCAAGATGGATGGGGAAATAAGACACTTCCATGGCAAAGAACACCTGAGAAATTACATGAATACCAAACCAGCACTACAAGGAATTCTAAACAAGATCCTAGAAAAAGACAATGAAGGCAACAATACCATGAGGCCCAACAGAGCAAATCAAATAGGCAAGGCAAGAAATTAAAAGGAGAAGGTGAAAAAGTAAAAAGAGTCAGCAAAAGGCCAATAACATGTCAATAATAAGTCAGTACATATCAGTTATAACCAGCAATGTCAATGGCCTCAACTCACCAATCAAGAGAAATAGACTGGCAAAATGGATTAAGAAGCAAAAGCCAACAATATGTTGTATACAAGAAACACATCTACTGCAAAAAGAAGCCCATAGACTGAAAGTGAAAGGATGGAAAACAATTCTCCACGTGCCAGGAGCCCAGAAAAAAGCAGGGGTTGCAATCTTATTTGCAGACAAAGCAAATTTCAAACCAAAACTGATTATAGTATTATTGATGTAGGACGGTACTGTATCATACCTCTGTGAATGTAAAATATCTTGTACCTGCTTTATGATACATAGTAGTGACCGTGCTTTATCAGAGCTACATTGAATGATATTACTCTAGAATTTTCTCTTTCCAGATGATGATTAAGATGCTAATAAAAAAAAAATGGTGCCAGGTACCACAACAGCAACAGAACTGTGCTGTTTTCTGGATATTATTCTTTTCTTTGTTTTTTTGCTTTTGTGTTTTTAATGGAATATTCTGAATGTCTATAATTTTGTGGAGATAACTGCAGAACCTGGAATATAAATATAAATATATAAATATATATATAAATATAAATACATACATATATAAATTGAATTTTGGGAAACTTTAACGGTGCTGCCAACTTTGGAAAAAGTCATCCCAATTTATTGTGTTGAGTTGATGTTGTACAGAAATGGAAAGCCATATTGGTCTAGAAATGTTAATTTTTTAAATTTTTTTTCCATTTGTATAGGAGTAACACACTCTATTAAATATGTAAGGTCATATCTATGTGGGTTTGATTATGGAAACTAATAAAGTATTCTGTAAATAATGAAAAAATAGAATAATATAAGACTACAAGAGCAAGAAGCAATTTAAATATGTTAAGGGACCATTTTCATCTCCAGAATTAAGGATTATTTTAATGTTACATCACTGCCTTTTCTCTTTTACTTTCCTTTTTAGTTTTATTTTAGGATTCTCTATTTCTAATGCTCATACAGAGATTTTTTTAACTGAAATACTTAATAGTTTCTCTGGTGTGAAAAACTATAATAGTACACAGGATCCTAATGAGATAATTAATAATGTGAAATAGGAAGTAAAGGGCTAAAGGTGTAGGGAAAGTGGGAAGGGTGGGGGAAAGGTAATAAGGGAGAGGAAAAAATATGAGAAGCAAAAAATGGAAATAAAGCGTTTGTAAATGGGGAGGAGAGGAGGGGGTGAAGGGAGGGCAGGGACAAGGGGAAAAAATGAGAATCAAGACCTATTATGTAAAGGTACAGGATCCCAATAATGAATGTAACTGTATTGTATACCTAGATTGTACCAATAAACTCAATAAAAAGAAAAAAACTTAAAAATGATGACAATGCAAAAGACTTGAACTTCAAAGAGAAGATCCTGGGGGAACTGATATATAGTTTGTGCCATAACAAAGCATGGAATAGAGGAGGACTTCAAATTATCCAAGCCCTGGGAAACCTGAAGTAGTTCTCCTGAAGGAATAATAGTAATGCCAAACTGGAGAAAGTGTGAATTGCATAGAGAACAGTGAGATCTGAAACCCTACCAGCCTGGTGGGATGTAGAGAGGAGCAGAATCACTACAGACAGAGAACTGAACTGAACTGGTCCTCAGTATCAGGAAGTTGTCTGGTCAAAAAGACAACTCTAGAGATAGGCACTGTCCAAAATGGTGAGCAGCAGCCACATGTAACTACTTTAAATTTAAGATGATTAAAATTAATTGTTCACTTCTGTGGTCTCACAAATTTCATTTCAGGAGGCCAGTGGGCTTTCTCAACTAGAGGCTATTCTGTTAGACATCACAGAGGTATCTCTATGTTTGGGCAAATCCCTTTTGCCAACTGTATTCTGTTTCTCTGGTCTTGCTCAGGTGCACCCCTAACACTGAGGAGCCAGGGGCAAAAAGAGGCACAAATCATATGTCTGTATATTAAAAATATGTAGGTCAGGATAAAACTATTAAGTATAATTAGGCTTTAACATCCTACTTTACAAATATACTCACGATTATCTGGAAGTCCAACTGTGACCTTAGAAATCTCAGACTCCATTACATTCCACACTGACTGAAATGTGATGGCAGAGAGAAACAATCCCCAGTCCTCTAATCCAATTCTCTCTCTCTCTCTCTCTCTCTCTCTCTCTCTCTCTCTCTCTCCCTCTGTCTCTCTCACACACACACACACACACACACATCCCAGTCATACAGTCAATTTCTTCTTTTTTCATTGTTTATTGGTACATTTTAGGTATACAGTACAGTTACATTTATTACTGGGATCTTGTAGCCTTACATGACAGATCTTGGTTCTCATTTTTGCCCCATACCCCTGCCCTACCTTCACCGCCCCCACAGTCAATTTCTATCACATCCCTATAAGCAATGTCCTAGGAGACCCAGCCCCTATAATAGAGCCAACACCATCAAAAACGGACTCGAGAAAAGTAACCCACACAGCCCCTGGAAATAGGTCAGGGTCATTTGGGTCCCAGGATCTCAAGTCAGAACATAATCTAGAAAGGAGATAGCCATGTGCCCTCAAACTCACATTTTGTCCCATGAAGAGTCACAATCAGAAAGAGATCCTTAAAGGGAAAAACTAGTGTACCTCTCTCCTTTGGGGCTAATAATGTTCTGGCTATACTGAATGAGTCCACTTAAAATCCAGTACGAAATTAGTGTGTGATGCTACCTGACAATTCTACTATATTCCCCTGGCACTTTCATTGCCTTACTTCCCAAAATAGATATTTCATAGCCCACCTCTCCTCCAGCCTATAATACAACTTCTGCCTTCTCATTCTCAGCTTGCCTCATATTTCATTAAAAATTTACAGAGCACCAGAAGAAATTCCATTACTTTTCTAATATATCTTCCAGTTATCTTCACTTCTTTTCACTTACTGTCTTTTGTTATGGTGAACAACCACTTCCTACCAAGGAAAAGACCTGCTCAGCTAAATCCTGTCTCCACTTGCCTTCTTAAAGCTTCTGCTTCTGTAATTACTACCCTTTCAGCTGGACCATTACCAATCATGTTCTGGTATCCACTTTCTTTAAAAGGAAAAAATAAAACAAAACAAAAGAAGACCTTCACCTAAGCTTATGTTTCCATTACAGCAACCACCTACGATTTCTCCATAATAGCTAACATCTCTTTCTCAATGTGTATTTTCTCTTTCAGTCACACTTATCAAGGTCAACACATTTTCCATCTTGTCAAATCCAATAGCCACTTTGGGGGTCTTCATCTGTATGAATTCTGAGGAGCATCTGCATGGTTTACTATTCTTTTCTTCTTAAAGCACTTTCATTACTTAGCATCTGGATCATAACACTCTTTTTTCTCCTACCTTACTAGAGTCTCTTCTTGGTTTCTCCTACAAGATTCCCCTTTTCAGCCTCCAAATGTTGATGTTCCCCAAGGTATGGTCCCGAAGCCCTCTTGAATTAATGTCTTCTTAGATTATATGATTCATTCAGATAATTTAAATAGCATGCATATGTTTGTCAACTCTTAGGAGCCCAGATTTATGTATTTTCTCAAAAACACTATATAAATATTTAGTATTCACCATAGAACACAACTTGCTTTATTCACCTCAAACCAATTTTATAGCATTCTTTCTCATCTCAATTACTGTTATCTCAATTACTCAGCTGCTTATTCCAAAGGCCTACAAACCACCTTTTGTTTGTTTCTTCCATCCATTTCCCATATCCAATATAACAATAGTCCTGTCAACTAATCTTTGAAAATACACCTTCAGTGCATCCACTTGTCACCACCCTCTACTGCCAGTCTAGTCCAAGTCAATGTTATCTTCCACTAGGACCATTAAATAACCTCCTAACCAAGTTTCTATACTTGCCTCTCACAATGTCTTCTACACATATCTGTCAGGGTTCTAAGGGGTTTTTTTTAAATTAATTTGTTCTGCTGGGCATGGTGGCACACACCTATAATCCCAGCACTCCTGAGGCTGAGGCAGGAGGATCGCTGTGAGTTCGAGACCAGCCTAGGCTACCTAGTGAGTTCCAGGTCAACTACATAGTGAGACCCTGTCTCAAAAAACCAAAAACAAAATTAATTTATTCTGTCATCACCCTAACTAAATAAATGCTAGGAATGATCCAGAAGAAGAGCAGTAACTACAGGAGCAGGTCTGGAGAATATAAATACTGGCACATTATATGTTTAAAATATTTTAAACACATTTTAAAGGATAAGTAACAAAACTGTTGTTGAATTGACTGTGTTTCCCATTTCTCTTAGAACAATAATCAAGCTCCTTGTCTGGATCCACAGATCTTGGATGAACCGAATCCTATCAATGTCCACAACCTCATTTTATACCATTTTCCTTGTGTTTTACCATATCCAGTCCACAACAATCCTATTTCTCTTCTTCAAAACACTAGAACTCTGGGGATTTAGTATTGCTGCTTCTTTGCACTTGGATGCTCTGTCTTCAGATCTTCCCAGTTATTGTGGTATCAGCTTAGATGTCATCCTCATAACATGAATTTTCTTAATTTAAGTGAAAGTAGCTCCCAGTTACTGCCCATTATCCCACTCTGTTTTATTATGCTTTAGAAAGGATCATTATTTCATACTTTGTTCCTTTTTGTCTACTTGCCAATAATGAATTTTATTTATCTGGTTCATTGGAGTATCCTCAAGGCTAGAAAAGTCCATAGCATGTAGCAGATGCTCAGCAAACATTTGTTGCAGTACTGAATGACTAGATTTCGGAGAATATTTTAATATCAGCTTTGTTGATTTGCTGCATCAGTTTTTTTTCCTGGTTGTCTGCTGAGTATATTCACTGATTAGTCAGTAATTTCATTCAGGTTGTACATTGTGATACCCATCTATACCTGGGACCTTGCTAAACCTAATGAGAATTGCTTCAATTTCCCTGATGTTAATTGACATGGTTCCCTTTGCAGTGATTCAGGAAAGTCATAAAGCAGCCCAGGTAGGGAGTAAAGCTCTTGATACTAAAGGAATGGAGGTGGTATAAAAAAGAAAAGAAAAACTCTAATATTTGTACTTTGAGGGGATTAGGCCAGATGAAGTACAAACGCATTCTACATCTTTTTTAAAAATTAATTTTATTGGTATAGATATACATAGTGATAACATTCAACATAGAGGATTTGTACCTGTACATGATATATCTTGATTCTTTTTTCAATCCCCTCCCCTCCCTTCAACCCCTCTTCCCCCACTTATTTATAAAAGCTTTGTTTCATTCCATTCCATTCCATTTTTTCTTCCATTCTTTTTATCTTTTCCCTTCCTTCCTTTCCCTCTCCCCTCTTCCCCTTCCTATTTGAGCATTGTCTTCCTATTTCATAATATCTATTATACATTTTGGTCCTTATTTACCCTTTTGGTTTCTCACATCACAGAAACAATATGTTATTTTAAACATGTGTGTCTGATTTATTTCACATAAGATATAGTCTCAAAGTATATACATTTACCTAGAAATATCTCGTTTATCTTTCTTAATGGCAAAGTAATACTCGTTGTATTTTTAAAAGCTGCATCTTCTTTATCTATTTATTCATAATAGATAATAGTTGATGGGCATTTGGGTTGTTTCCAAGAGTTAGCTATCAGAAACTGTGCTGCTATAAACCTGAATGTGTATATATTTAGCTGTGATATGATGCTTTTAATTCTTTTGGGAAGATACCAAGAAGTGTAATATCTGGGTCAAATGAAACTTCAGGTTTTAATTTTTTGAGGAATCTCCACACTGATTTCCACAGTGGTTGTACCAGTCTACACTCCCACCAACAGTAGAGTAGAGTTCCTCTTTCCCCACAGCCCCTCCAGCATTTGTTATTGGTTGATATCTTAATAATAGCCATAATTTCTGCAGTATGATGAAATCTCAGTGTTGTTTTAATTTGCATCTCGAGAATGCAGTGATGGTGAATATTTTTATGTACTTATTATGCATGCACATCTTGCTATACACTTCCATATGCACTCCAAGTAAAGGTCTAGGACTTTCTGCAAAGAATGTATATTCCATTTATTTACTTCTACATACCATGATACTATTATTTTATAGATATTCATCAAGTCTAAATGAAGTAAACTGAACCAAATGAACTTCTGAAGGTTATATTAATGTAATTAATGACAACTTACTTTATAGGCCACTGGTATAGCATATTATAATTAAGGCTAGCTCACTAGATACATTTGAGTTGAGCCAAAGAATTTGCTAAGTTCTACTCTTAAGACTGGCAACAAGTTAAAGATGACAGCTTCTCTTTTGCCAAAATGTGTTAAGGGAGCCATGAACAACCAAAAGTACTTTGTGTTCCTCATTAAGTGACAGGAAAATATACCACTTCCCAAAGCACAATTTCTCAAATGCCAATGTGAAAAATATCCTTTTCTTTTAAAATTTTATTTGAGGCTGGTTAATAACAAGGCCTCCAGCCAAATCCCAGCAGAGGAACTTACTGTGACTATGTCCTTTGTCACAGCCTTGGAAATGCACTAAATACAGAACGTTCCTCTGTGAGTCTGAATGCTCCCAGGCATGTCTCCACTACTAAGCCAGATCAGTGTTTACCAAACAGAATGCATGGTCCAGGTCTCCCAGCTCCAGAACAGAGGGCAAAATAGTTCAACCATTCAGTTTCTTGACCCAACCCTAGAAGAGCACAAAAGCAAGTAGGGCATATAGGTTATAGGAACCAACACACACACACACACACACACACACACACACACACATGCACACAAGCACGCATGCATGCACGCACACACATACAGACTTATGAATGCTCTGATGTCAAAAAACTCTTTTTAACTGGGCTAGGTTTGGGAGGGAGATGACTTATGGCAGCCTGGGGCTATGAAAGCCAAAATGAGTACTAGGAGGATAAGAAAATCTTCTAAATTGTCTCTTTCCTCTCTTCCTCATTAGTCAGAGATAATGAATAAATTAATTTCACTAAAATTAATTTTTTTCTTTTCTGCAAAAAATAGTCAAGAAAATGAAAAGACAAAGCACAGATTGGAAGAAAATATTTGCAAAAGACGTATCTGATAAATGACTATAATCCAGAATACACAAAGATCTGTTAAAAGTTATGAGGAAGCAAACAACACAACTGAAAAAAATGAGACAAAGGCTTAAGTACACACTTCGCCAAATAAGAAATACAGATGGTGAAAAAGCATGTGAAAAAATAATATACATCATATATTATCAGAAAAATTAAAAGTTGAAACAACAATGAGATACTTGGTAAACCAACCAGGCCTTCATTTATCAAGAATCATTTTCTTGTTATGGCCTTATTATGGCCTTTTTAAAATACAAAGGAGTATTAGTTTGCAAAAATGTACCAGTCTGGTAGGGAATGTTAATCATAGGGGATGACATATATGTGAGGGGATAGAGTATGTAGGGGCTATCTCTGCACCTTCCTGTTATAAAAATTAAAATCTTTTAAAGCGGCCAACACAATCATTAATTTTAAAGTTTTATAAAAAACAAATTCCCACTTAGAATTTTCTATCCAGCCAAATTGTAAATCAGACATGAGGCCATAATAAGAAAAATATTCTTGATAAGTGAAGGCCACAGGTGGTTTACCTAAGATCCTTAGTAAAACCACACTTGAAGGAAATACTAAAGTGATGAGTAGGGCTAAAGGGCAAATCTCAGGATGAACTGCTCAGGAAGTACAGAAAAGTGACTGAAATTTTCTGGTGATCATACTGAGTTTCATTGTGTCCCCAAAAATGTATGACTACCCAAAACTTCAGAATGTAATGCTATTTGGAAAAAAAGGTCTTCATGGCTGTAGCTAATACATCAGAGTAAGGCCACACTGGATGAAGGTAGACTTTGATTCTAGCTGCTGCCCCTATGAGATGAGAAATTACACAGAGAAACTGGCCATGTAAAGGTACAAACAGAAATGGGACTGATGCAGCTGAAATCCCACTTACCAGCAACCACTGAAGCCAGGAGAAAGCCGAAGGATCTCCATTACAGCCTTCAGAGGAAGCATGGCCCTGCTGGAATTCAGGCTTTGGCTCCTAGACCTGTGAATGAATAAATTTACCTTGTCGTAAATGATTCTGTTTGTGGTAATTTGTTAGAACAGCCCTTCAAAATTAACAGTAATATTTAATATTTGCTGTTGCCTTTTTATTTCAGAAAGAGGAAAAAATAAATATTCTAGATTATAGGATAGTAAGTGTTCTTTGCTTAGCTGCATTTTCTTTGAAAAACTCCAAAGGTATCCAGCTCACTTTGGGGCTAGAAGAACTTTGCTGTCAAAATCAAGTAACATATAGAGGAAAAAAATAAATTCATTTAAATAGTTACAACATGTCTTATATCTATAAATAAGAGCACAAAGCATATTTTGTGCCGGGCACTCATTTAAACTTTGAACATATATAACTCAAAGATCTCTTTATTACCTTATAGGTCATGAGACCAACAGAGAGGGAGCTAGGGTTGAGGCATTGAGGCAGAACATCACTCAAGAGCTGGAGTCACTCAAATAGGACCCTACCATGCAGAAATTGGCAGAAATGGCTTGTTTTGGACACTCCTAAGAGGAAATGAAGAGGGGCCAGAGCCCATACCTCACCTAGAAATAAACAACGCAGTGTCCTCATCTTATGAAACTTTTCCGAAAACTCATAGATACGTCCCATGAGTCAGTACTCAAAAATCAACCAATCAACCTGGAAAGTGCATTGATTGTAAGTAGCTGTTAGTCAAAGAAACAGCAAAAAGTCACTCTTGGCCAATTAAGGAAAGATAATTTCCTTTCTGTCCCCTTGGACAAAATTTAACAAGAGGAAGAACCTCACAACAAAGCCACACACATACACTCTGTCCAAGGTTTATTTACCGGAAGAAAAAACCTTGGAAGAAATTGTCCTTATAGTGCTATTTAGCTCTTTCTCTATATTCTATCTCAATAAACTGCAAATAAAAATACAGGGAAGACCACAAGTTGAGTGGGAGGTGGCTCACCAGAAGCCAAAGATAAATATTAGTTTATTTTTTCTCCATATTGTATCCACATAAGTTCAAAATTTAAGACAAAACATAAAATACTTAATGTTTGTTTTTCTTCCAACTGATCTCAAATGACCCCTACACACACACACACACACACACACACACACACACACACACACACACACATTCACTCTCAAACCTAAAAATTCACTCACTGCACAGAGGGTACTGACTTCTTTCATCAGATATTAAGAATTAACTTATTCAAAGCTTTGTCCAATCACAGCAGCTCCAGAAAAATGGAAATTAAGACTTTAAAAGCAGACCACAACAGACATATTTGCCTCATATCACAACTGGGCCACATATGTCTAAAAGGCCAGGAAGAAGAAGGGAATAACAAGAAAGACTATAAAGTCCTCAAATGTCTTCCATTGATAAGTTTGTAAGAATACAGTTCATCATCACCAGAGCTTACAATGGAAACCAGTTGTTTTAAGAATATATAAAAAATAAGGGAGTCAAAAATAAGCAAAAGTATTACAAATAGTATAAACAAATAATGGCAGATGTTCATTTTATTATCTATATCTATGTGTTCAAAGACTGACCAAAAAAGAGATCAGTCTTATTTCTTCAGAAAAGCCTTAATATTTCATGAAAGCCGCAAATAATCATGTACGTCTCAATCATTTCAACAACTAAGCTGCCACAAAATTAAGCATAATGTGTATTTTAACACTAATTTTTTCTTGATTATATACATAGACCTAGCCATAGGCTATAAATTCCTTGCCTAAGACAACATCAAAATATCATTTTCATTTACCTTTATTATGTGTCTGGTATGTAAGCTTTTAATCCCACTGGGACTTGATTATTAATAAATTTATTGTTATTAAAAGTAATAAAACATCCCAATGTCTTCAAATATTAATTTAGACATGAAATAGACAAACACCCAAATATAGTTGTTTTGGCTGGTGGCCTTAAACAAAGTACATCAAGAAGAAAGGGAAAAATGTCCCAGGTTTGACAAACTACTAACAATTAATGTTTGGTAATAAAATACTATATGATCAGTCACTGCTCTCCTGTACCATGAAGAGATCCATATATATGAAGGAACTGTTGCATGTTGAAGTCAAAGTCCTCAAAACAAGAGTATGAAATTCTATTCCAAAATTCACAGTATTACTAATGAAGTTGGTTGCTACTTTATTATTACATAGTTCACAGTTTTATATTAGGAAAAGAAAATTACATTTAAGAAATTAATTTATTTCAAGGCAAGAGATACATACATTTGATATTGCTGTAAGTCCAAGTATATATAAAAATGTTTGCCGAAGCACAGTTCTGAATTTTTATAAGACCATAATTACAAATGTACTCAATAACCCCATTAGGCAGGATGCTTTAGAAACATGGAAGACTTAGATCATTATGTTTAGCATAATAATTAGGTCATTCGTCAGGAAAAACTATGAATAATGCATTCTAATTAAGTAACTGATGGAACAATAAATCAACCATCAGTGCCAGAGCCCATAAATTGTGGACTATGTCTATAAAACTAACTTTTGAGTAAAACAAAATAAACTAAGATGTGATTAAATATTTTTCCAAATACTGGAAAAGTCACCAAACTTTTTTCTTACATTTCACATTTTTGTCATCAGCAGATTTGCCCATGTATATGATTTACTTTGTTACTGCATTCTGTGAAAAATGGAAAGAGATTAGACCTTAGAGATATGAGAACAAAAATGTGTCTCTCTTCTAGACAATAGCTGTAGTCATTGTATTACTTTCCTTGTAGCTATGCCAAATGGCTAACTTTTGCAATGAGGTGTAGAAATATCAAAGACTATTAAATTGTTTGTTACAGGGCAAGGGAATGAGGAAAAAATAAGAACCAAGATAGGTTACATAAATGTGCAAATTCCCAATGATGAATGTCATTATATTGCATACCTAAAATGTACCAATAAAATTAATAATTTTTTAAAATTCTGTTACTTTTTCTGCTTTAGCCAAAAATAAAACAAATCAAGAGTATTTTATTTTCTAAGTGACCAATATTGAAGATTTAAACAACATAATTAATGATTGATAATAAGCTATAGAGGATTCTTCATCCACAAAGTCCTAGCTAACCTAAAAAACTATTCATTTGAAGAATAAGATAAAATAACCTAAAATCAAAGTGTGTTGCCTTTTATCACAATCTATAAGATTATAGTTGGCCAAAGTAGACTCTAGAATTTAGAAACATCAAAAAACCTTGTTTCAGAGTAAGAATAACTAAAACTAAAACACTTGGGAATATAAAGAATTTTAATTGAACATGAAAATTTAAAAATTATTTTTCAAGCAAGGGGGAGGACACATTAGATAAATAAGCATTTTACTCCAATATAAATTATTGAACCCACTCCTCAATAACTGTCTGGCCAAAGCCCTGACCTCAGAAATGTTTCTATTGCAATACCCGGTGGAGTTTAGAGCAGTGATGATCTCTGACTAGTTATCAGGAGGGTTTGCACATCAGACAAGAAACATCCACAATAGAAAATCTCTGCACCATTATTCTTGAAGATAGCCAAGCTATAACCATGGTATCCATCTCTGACCTCTTCTTCTCAACTCCTCATTTAAGTGCTCTGTAATACTGTGAATTCCATCTGCAAATGTCTTCTAATGTGTTCACCAACGTGGCCTTCATCAACACTACTTTAGTTCATGTAATATCATCTCTGCTCATGTTATATAATACTATGTCTGCCTTTTGTGCCCTCCTAGATGCTCCATTCCAAAACATATCTGATGACAACAACCTGGCACATAAAATACTTCAATAATTCTTCATTTCTTTCCTTACAATTTGATACCTACTAACTTCCTAGCACCTGCCTTATCAACTTTATAGTTTACTATGGTCTTCGCAGATCTTAAAACCTGCTAAACTCCCAAGTCACTAAGTCTTTGCACATGTTTTGGGTTCAGTCAAGTGGAAGCTTCACCACCCACAGTGCTTGATTTTAAATTCATACCTAAGGGCCAGGGATTTAGCTCAGCAGTTCGGTGGCCTGCCTTGCAAGCGCAAGGACCCGAGTTCAATCCCTGGTACCAAAAAAAAAAAAAAAGAAAAAAAAAGAAAAAAGAAAATTCATGCTTAAATAGAAGCTCAAGACAATATAGTACAAGATCTAGTTCTATTTATCCCTTCTCATTTGTTTAGTGTTTTATTTCATTGTTAAAGTCTAGGGTTTTGGTTTTTTTTACACACATGAGCACATGACGTGCTCATTTTTGAAAGATCAGAAAGTACAATTAAAGAAAGGATGATACAGATAATTCATAATCCTGGAAATTCTCTTTATTCTTTTGCTATTTACAGTTGTATCTAGTAAGAGGACTAAATTTTGTTCCTCTGCCTAAAGAAAGGAGAGTTTCATCCCCTCAGATAAGCACAGAATGGAAAGCTAATGGAGGCTGAAATTCCTGAGCACCAAGGGCAGAGATCACAGAGACTGCCTGGAATCAGTAGCTGGGCTGGGCAACAGCACTAAAGAAAATGGGAAACTTCCCCAAAGCATTCTGTTTCTTTACACAGGAACAAAATTAAGACTTTGTACCATTCATTACATTTTGCTCTGTCCATTCCTTACATTTTGTTCTATTTCTTGGGACACTGAGGACAGGTTTTTTTCCCCTGTCCTATTAACATATACCCATAAAAATTAGTATAACTTTTGAAAATAAAAAAAATTAGCCAGAGACCTCAGAAACTGAATAATTCTCTCATGCTTTATCATTATCTAAAGTGATCCACAAACTAGCTAGCTCCCAGAAGAGACCTAGGAATATTGGATCAATTAATTCAAAATAAAGAACATTAAAGAATTACTGTTAATTTTCAGAATGGGATGTACTGTGCTTATTAATAAAAAATCTGTCAAGTAAAGATATAACTGAAAGATTTACAAATGAAATTATATATGCTTGATATTTGCCTTAAAATAATGTAATGAAAAAGGTAAACATACATGAAACAAGATTACCCACAAGTTTGGTTGCTTTTAAACTAAGAGCTAGTACAGTAGAATTTATACTATTGTCTCTTCTTTTTTGTATCCTTTTTAATTCCATGATATTTTTTTAAAACAACAAAGAATTTTTTACAGTCTATTCATTGCACTTGTTCCTGCAAAATAGTTAAGCCATTAAGATATGCTGAGCATTTCAGGTTTCCTTTGGGAGATTTTTTTGATGTCCTACTGTAACTTCACTCTGCTCTCTGTAGTAGAAACCATCTCCTCTCTCACACCACTGTCATCCATTACCAATTCCAACACATTATGCATGGCTTATTTGGTATTTCTCTTCTTGGAAAGCCTTCCCTAGTGTCTTCCTCCTTCCCAAGTCAAGGTGAAATGTCTCCATTTCATGCTTTCATAGCACCATACTTACTGTTATGAGGGCCCTTGCCACACTGAATTGTATATCTTTGTTTACTTGTGTCCCCTCCTCTAGAATCTAGAAAATCAGTCAGGATTTTTAAATAAGAAATACATCTTATTTATCATAAGGATCATAAAGCACACCCTGTATTTGTCTTTAGAACATGACATTTATCTATCAGTTCTCCGCGTTAGCATTCTATTCTGATGATCTTTCTTACTGTGAGAATCATCTGCCTTGAAGAGAGGCTAGGGATTTCAAATAGAGCAAATCCTTGCTTCATTATTTCCTCTAAATTATGCTTTAAAAGTTTATAATTTCTTTTAACTTACTTTTATTTGTGTTTTATATGGGGTAGTGAAAAGAAGCAGGGTAGTATTTTCAATATTCTTAAATCATTGGATTTATTAGATACTGTTTTCCATATCACTGCAGGAAATATCACTGTAGCTATACTTTCTTTTATTATATACTAGGCATATCTTTTTTTAGGTTCCGATAATATGTTCCTTAACTCTTGTTTTATCCCTAACCAACAGGCTATTTCAAGTTCTTTTAGCTTCTTTTAACATGATTCTCAGTGACAGGCCCACCTCGTAGCATCAGTGAGTGTGCACAGATCCCAGGGAGCAGGGGTGTGGTCCAGACTGTCAAAGCTGCAGCCAGATCCCAGAAAAGGATCTGCTCCAACCCCAGAGGCTTCAGCAAACCTTCCCAGCCAAGGCCCACCCAGGATAGAGCTGCAGAGGAGCACAAGCTTCAGTCAGAGGCCTGCCCCATAGCATTGGTGAGTGTGCAAAGATCCTGGGGGGCAGTAGTGTGGTCCAGACCAGCACAGCTTGCAAGCATATCCTAAACAGGGACTCTCCCCTACCCCAGAGGATCCAGCAAGGCTGCCCAGGAAAGAGCTGCAAAGGCACAAAAGCTTCAGTCAGAGGCCTGACACATAGCATTAGTAATTTGCACCCAGGAATTGCTGTACTGGTGAGCAGCAGAGAAAAGGTCTCTTGGTGGCTTGGTGAGAATTGAAGAGCACTAGGTGAGCAAAAAGTTGTCTCAATAAAGTCACAGCAGGCTGCATCTTTTGAAATGAGAAGACACATAAACAAGTCTCAAAATAAGACTTCCAGATCACCTAAGGCACCCAAAGGGAAATGAAATGAAACAATCTGATACTCAACCACCTGGACTCCCTGAATTGGCAACAAAAGAGGATCTGGAAAAAATGAAATCAAAAATAATTTCCTAGATAACAGCAGAGTTTATGCCCGTGGTGCAAGACATGATTAATAAATCTATAACAGACACAGATTTTAAAAATATAGGAGCTGAGGAACATGATGGAATCCCAACATAGGAAATGGAATCCATAAAACAGATGCAAATAGATTTTAAGACAATTAAAAACTCCAATGAAAGTTTGCATGGCAGAATGAGCTAATGCAAAGATAGAATTTCAGATATAGAAGATAGAATTGCAATTAGGGACCAGGAAAAGAAACATTTCTTTAAAATAGTAAGGGCCCATAGGAAATCAATCAACAACTGTTGGATGGTACAAAGAAGAATAACATAAGCCTGATCAGAGTCAGTGAAGAAACAGGAGAGAATGCAGATGACATAAAAAAAATGTTCACAGAAGTAATGGCAGAATACTTCCCAAGTAGGGAAAAACATTTTGACATAAGATAAGTGAGGCATATGGAACTCCAACTAGCCATGATCCAAAAAAAACAAAAAAAAAAAAACAAAACAAAACAAAAAAATCTACACATAGGTATATAATAGTTAAGATTCCAGAAACCCAAAAGAACAAAATTCTACAGGCAGAAAAAAGAAAGAAATGCATACAAAGGAAATCTTATCAGAATCACAGCACACTTCTCAACACAAATCTACAAGGCAAGAAGAGCTTGGAGTGATGTATTTCAAGTCCTAAAGGAAAAAGCCTCCAACCCAGCTTGATGTACCCTGAAAAACTATCTTTCAAAATTGATGGAGAAATAAGATACTTTCATGACAAAGAGCACCTTAGGAACTTCATGAATACCAAACCAGCACTTCAAAAAATTTTAAACAATATAATAGGAAACAAAAACAAGGATCACAACCCCAGGAAGCCCAGCAGAATGAATCCATCAAGCATGACAAGAAATTAAATGCAAAGGGGGAGACTCCAACAAAAAGTCATAACAAGGATAAGTCAATACATATCAGTTACAACCATCAATGCTAAAGCTTTCAATTTACCAATCAAAAGAAATAGATTGGCAGAATGGGTCAAGAAGCAAGATCCAACAATATGCTGCATACAAGAAACACTTATTTCAAAAAGAAACTCATAGCCTGAAGGTTAAAGGGTGGAAAAGAATACTCCATGTGACAGAAACCTCCCCCAAAAAACAGGCGTAGCTATCCTCTTTGCAGATCAAGTGGATTTCAAACTAACATTGATTAAGAGAGACACAGAAGGACACTATATCCTTGTAAAGGAAACAATCCAAGAGGAAGAGATGACAATCACAAATATATATGAAGCAAACACAAGTACACCCAGATACATAAAACAAATACTAGTGGACATGAAAAATCAAATAAGCATTAACACAGTAGTAATGGGGGACGTCAATACCCCACTGTCACAAAGAGATCAACTAGACAGAAAATAAACAACAAAATACTAGAACTCAATCAAAGTATTGAACAAATGAACTTAACAGATGTTCACAGAGTATTTCACCCCATGAAATCAGAATACACATTCTTTTCAGCTGCACAAGGGTTGTTCTCCAAAATAGACCACATACTCACTCATAGGGCATGTCTAAGTAAGTGCAAAGGAAGTGAAGTGATCCCCTGTATATTATCAGACCATAGTGCCATGAAATTGGAGAACAATAGCAAAAGAAACTGCAAGAATTTCACAAATATAAATTGAACAACATACTTCTGAATAACCAACTAATCACAGAGGATATTAAAGAAGAAATAAGACAGTTCCTACAAGTAAATGACAATCAACATATTGGAATCTATGGGACACAATGAAGACACTCTTACAAGGGAAATTCTTTATAGTGAATACACATATTAGGAAAACAGAACACGTGAAATTAAGTAACCTGATCTGAAACTCAAGCTTCTTGAAAAAGAAGAGTGGAACAAATCCAAAGCTCATACAAGGTAGGAAATTATGAAGATCAGAGCAGAAATCAATGCAATGGAGTCTAAAAGAAAGATACCAAAAAAAATCAATGAAGCCAAGAGTTGGTTCTTCAAAAGAGTAAAGAAAATTGACAAACCCTTAGCCAACCTTATCAAAAAAAGCGGGGAGAGAAAAGACCTAAATTCAAGTAAGAACTTTTATGACAATAAGATAGAAAATACAGAAGAAATGGACAGATTCCTATATTTGTATGAATTACCAAAGTTGAATAAAGATGACCTAAAAATTCTAAATGACCCAAAATCAATCAATGAAATTTAAAATGTAATTAAAAACTTACCAACTAAGCAAAGCCTGGACCCTGATAGCTTCACTGCTGAATTCTTCAAGACACGTAGAGGGGAACTACTGCCACTACTGTTTAAATTCTTCAATGAAATTGAAGGGGAAGCAATACTCCCAAATTAATTCCTGGAAGCAAGCAGAGAAAGACCCAACCAAAAAAGAGAGCTATAGGCCAATCTCACTAATGAACATAGATGCAAAAATCAGCAATCAGGTAAAGGCAAATAGAATGCAGAAGACCATCAAAAAGATCATGCACTCTGACCAAATGGGATTCATCCCAGGGATGCAGAGATTGTTCAACATACACAAATCAATAAATGTAATACATAATATTCATAGAACCAAGGGAAAAAAACCACATGGTCATCTCAATAGATGCAGAAAAAGCATTCAACAAAATCCAAGAGGCATTCATGATAAAAACCTATAGAAAATTGGAATAGACAGTCTCTACCTCAATCTAATACAAGTCATCTATGAGAAACTAACACCCAATATCATACTAAATGGTCAAAAACTTAAATGCTTCATGTTAAAATCAGGAACAAGGCAAGAATGTCCACTATCACTGCTCCTGTTCAATACAGTTTTAGAAACATTAGCCACAGCAATTAGACAAGAGAAATAAATAAAAGGAATAAAGACAGTAAATGAAGAAGTCAAATTGTCATTATTTGCAGGTTATATGATCTGTATAGAAGACCCCAAGAATTCCACAAAAAGCCTACTAGGCTTAATAACCAAATTCAGTAAAGTAGCTGGATACAAGGTCAACATACAAAAATCAACAGCTTTTCTCTACACAAAAAACAGATTCACTGAGACAATCAATTCCTTTCATAAGAGCATCCAAAAAAATTGAAATACCTCAGAATCAACCTAATGAAGGAAATCAAAGACCTCTACTCTGAAAACTACAACACTCTGAAAAAAGACATTGAAGAGGACATCAGAAAATGGAAAGGCATCGCATGCTCCTGGGAAGGAAAAACCAACATAGTGAAAAGGGCCATACTTCCAAAACTGCTATATAGATGCAAAGCAATCCCAATTGAAATCCCAGGAGCATACTTCACAGACCTTGAGAAATCATTCCAAAAATTCATTTGGAACAAGAAGAGACCTATAATAGCAAAAGCAATTTCAGGCAATAAAGAGATGGTGGGGGTATCACAATCCCCAACTTGAAACTATACTACAAAGCTACTATGATAAAAACAGCATGGTACTGGCAACAAAAAAAACCTGAAGACCAGTGGAACAGATTAGAAGATGCAGAAACAACTCCAGACATAATCAGCCACATCATCTTTTACAAAGGAGCCAAACACCCTCACTAGAGAAAAGCTAGCCTTTTTAATAAATGGTGCTTGAAAAACTGGGTTTTAACTTGCCAAAGATGAAAAATAGACCTATATCTCTCCCTATGCACTAAACTAAAATTGAAATGGACTAAAGATCTAAATATTGGAACAGATACACTAAACTAGCTGGAAGAGAGTTTACATAGAACTCTTGAAGACAGTGGTGTAGGAAAATATTTTATGAACAAAACCTCAGTTGCCCATGAACTAGCACAAACAATCAACAAGTGGGATGATTTCTTACTAAAAAGCTTCTGCACAGCAAAAGAAACCACCAACAGCATAAAGAGACAACCCACAATGTGGGAAAAACTTTTTCACCAGCTGCTCCTCAGACAAAGGTCTACTACCTAGAATATATAAAGAACTTTAAAAAATCAGACCTCCTAAATTTAAAGACCCAATCCAAAAATGGGCATCTGAAATGAACAGACATTTCTCAGACAAAGAAGTAGAAATAGCAAATAAACATATGAAAAAAGGTTCAACATCACTGGTCATTTGAGAAATGCAAATGAAAACAACACTGAGATTCTACCTCACTCCAGAAAGAATGGCTGCTATCATGAAATCAAATAATAGTACGTTTTGGCTGGGCTGTGGGGAAAGAGGGACCCTGCCCCACTGCTGGTGGGAATATAGACTGGTGCAAACACTGTGTAAATCAGTATACAGATACCTCAAAGAACTAGGATTGGAATTCCCATTTGACCTAGCTATTCCCCTGCTGGGTAGGTTCCCTAAAGAATTAAAGAATCATACCACAGTGATATATGTGCACCTGTGTTCACAGCAGCATAATTTGTAATAACTAAAACTTGGAAGCAGCCTAATTGCCCATCTACTGGAGACTGGGTAAAGAAAATGTGTTTTTTTAATGGAGTACTACTCAGCCATAAAAACGAGAAATTAGAGACATTTACAGCTAAATGGATGCACATTGAAGTGATACTCTTAAATTATATAAATAGGACACACGTGTGTAAATACCAATATTTTTATCTGCTGTGAGAACCTGAAAGTGTAAATCAGGACTAAAAGTATAACAGATAATGTGAATTAGGAAGAGGAGGGACAAAGGGGAAGTGGGAAGGGTAGGGAGAAAGGAAAGAAGGGAATCAAATTAATATGAGAATATGAAAAATAATGGAAACAATGTTTTTGTAGATAGGGAAGGAGGGAAGGGTTTAAGGGAGGGCAGAAGAATGGGGAAAAATAAGAATCAAAGTTGATTATGTAAAGGTACAAATTTTCAACAATGAATGTCATTATATTGTACACATTAAATGTACCAATAAAGTTAATTTTAAAAAGAAAAAATGATTCTCATAATCTTTTAAAATTTCATTAGTAGTCTTCTTGTGTCTATCCATCATCTAATCCATATGGTTTAGAGCTTTTTTATGGCAGTACCTCAATTCTAAATAGCAAGGGCAAAGATTTTTGTTGCCTGTTGCTCTGTAACAATTCCTTTCAGAACTACGGCTTAAAACAATACCTGGATGTTGCTATTGGTACTAGCTGAGATATTGTGAGCAAGAATGCAAAAGTATACTAGAATCCATGTCAGTCCCAATCATGACATGACATTGCCCTTCCTGGGGGAAAGGGTCTGATGAAATCAACTTGACACCCCCAAGTGGCTGCTTTGTCTCCAACAGTGATGATGCCATACAAGGGGCTCAGCATTTGTGTCTGTTGCTGACAGTTTGGGCATCCAGCAGCAGACAGTGTGCAGCAGGCTAGAGAGAGTCTGGGCAGCTGGATTCATGCATGGCCTCTTCCTCTGCTCCAGTAGTTAAGGTCAAAGGTCCACTGCCAACTGCTTGTCAAGCCGTCCTGTCCTTGGTGGTGCAGTGATTCTGTAGTTGATGCCCTCTGGTCAGCACCGACATACAGCACAGCCTCTCTTTGTTTTCACTGACTTAGGTCCATCCATGTGCTCCTTCCTCAGGCCCCTTGTCCCTGAATTTCTAATTTTTCTCCTTTCATTCCTATAACAACAACAACAGCAACAATAAAAAAAAAAAAAAAAAAAGCTGTTTGGTAAGTCATTTGCTGACACTCCTGCTCTCTGTCACTCTATACTTCAAAGGAGTTCATGGTTGCACTTCGAGTTTCTCAGTTTCAGCCTCAACTCTGACACCATTTTCAATAGTTATGATACCATAATAACTTCCAAAGAAAGCCCTTAAAAGATATGGGTATTCCTCCATTCCCCAGTGTTTACTTATCCAAATAGGTGATGGCAAGCTCCTTTGAGAAACAACTAGGAGAATAATGCTACTCTGTATACTTTCTTTTATTTTTTTAAGTTTTTTTTTTAACTGAGTTTATTGGTACAATCTAGGTATACAATACAGTTACATTCATCATTGGGATTCTGTACCTTTACATAATAGGTCTTGATTCTCATTTTTCCCCTTGTCCCTGCCCTCCCTTCACCCCCTCC
>NW_022900947.1:33265914-33266268 GCF_012274545.1 Fukomys damarensis | reverse complement strand
AGTTTTTCACACCAAAGAAACTATTTGGTGTTTCAGTTAAAGAAATCTCTGTATGAACATTAAAAATAGGGAATCCTAAAATAAAACTAAAAAGGAAAGTAAAAGAGTAAAGGCAAGGATGTAACATTAAAATAATTCTTAATTCTGGGGATGAAAATGGTCCCCAAACATATTTAAATTGCTTCTTGCTCTTATAGTCTTATTCTTTTTTTCATTATTTAGAGAATACTTTATTAGTTTCTTAATCAAACCCACGTAGATATGACCTTACATATTCAAGACAGTGCATTACCCCTGTACACATGGAAAAAAAATAAAAAATAAAAATAAATTAACATTTCTAGACCAATATGG
>NW_022900947.1:33214060-33264346 GCF_012274545.1 Fukomys damarensis | reverse complement strand
AGAGCGCTTGATTGATCTGTTTTGTTACTTCCTGTGCTTTGAGTTCAATAGTGGTTCACTATTGGCCTTTTCATCCTCTTTTGCCCTACTGGTTGCCATTGGTAAACTGGAAGTCTGTCCTTGTGTCTTGCTTAAGTTTTCTCATTTTCTGTTTTGAATTTTTCTAGAGCTTGATTGATCTGTTTTGTTACTTCCTGTGCTTTGAGTTCAATAGTGGTTCACTATTGGCCTTTTCATCCTCTTTTGCCCTACTGGTTGCCATTGGTAAACTGGAAGTCTGTCCTTGTGTCTTGCTTAAGTGTTTTCTCATTTTTATTTTTGTTGTTGGACTGTCCTTGGTTTAATCTCTGGATTATCTCCCAAATCTTCCTGATATAGTTGTGTCCTAGCTTCTGGTCTCTAATGACACACAGACATTCTCATCTTCATAACATCAGAAAAAACAGCTCATCAAATCAACCACAATGCTTTATCCCAACTGATACAATCAGCAACACATTAAGATCAAGCACAACTTGAAACTGACCACCTGTTTTAGTCACTAGTCTATCACCCTTAAATCATTTGAATTAAATTGAAATCAAGAAGCAGTCCAGAACATGTCTGCAGTGAACAAAATTTTAATATAGTGTATTTACCATTTAATGGCTCAGACAGAGCTAGGACGCAAGACCCCTGATCTCAGTTAGCTGATGACTGACCTCGGGCTGCAAGGCCCAGACTGAGTTCCCCAACTTTCTGAATGGTTGAACTCCACAACATTCTATTACAGGTTTCCCACTCCCTTCTTTTAAAGATGTTCAAAGTTGGAAACTCAGAAAAATACCCTTGATGACCACCTCTGCCTCTGCAGAGTGGGTCCAAAGACTGGCTCAGTCAGGAGGTCTGAGAGTGCGGGGGGGCGGGGCAGGTATAGGGGTTCAGGGGCACCCACACGGCTACCTTCCCAGCACTTGAGCGATGGCGGCTGGGTCGGGAGCAGGTGTGGCTCTCCCTCCTGCGGTGGATCAGGCTACTCTGTATACTTTCTATGCTGCTGTGAATTCTGTCATAGTAGGCCATCAGTCTTTCCACCCAGTGACAAATTCTAGACCTAAAAAACACACCTAGCTCTAGGATTCAAATAAGAGATTAAGATTTCTATTAGAGGGCCAGGGATTTAGCTCAGTGGTTCTGCTGTCTGCCTCAAGCACTAGGACCCAAGTTTGGTCCCCGGTACCAAAACAAAAGATTTCTATTAGAGTCTTTTGCCCATATATTCTTTATTTCTTTGACTACTTTTTTTTTGGTGGTACTGGGATCAAACTCAGGATCTCAAGACAGGTGGCAGCACCACTAAGCTAAATCCCTGACTCTTGACTACATATTTTAAGTAATACCTTCTTTAGTTACCCATATATCTTTTTCTCCACATGGCAAACTTTATTTTACTTCCCATTTGATCTCCTCCCCCAGCTTACTTGATGCATAATTGATGAAGGAAATATATTATATATATTTGTGAATGAAAATGATGTTTTGATGCATATATATATATATATACATATATATATCAGATTTTTTACTCAATCTAGTTAACATTCCATCACCTCTTAAGTTTATTATTGTCTTTTCTTGTGGTAATTTAGGATCTACTCCTTTAACAATTTTAAAGACATTTTTAACTAGGGCCACTATGTTGTTCAATAAAACTTCAGAACTTAATCATAGTGTCTACCTTTGATCAGCACCTTTCTGTTCTTCCCACCTGTGCCCCCACCTCCTGGCAGCCACCATTCTAATCTCTCTACGAATTCAACATTTGCAGACTCAACATATAAATAAGGTCATGCAGGTTTTGTGTCTAGCATATTTTACTTAGAATGGTGGCTGCCAGGTTTATCTGTGTGATTGAAAGTGACAGGATTTCCTTGTTGTTTCAGGGCTTAATAGTACTTTATTGTGTTATCTTTGCCTCATCATCTTTATCCCTTCATCCATCAGTGGACATATAGGTAAATTCTATAATTTGGCCATTGTGAATAACTGTAATGAACACAAGAATGCAAGTATTTCTTCAACATTCTAATTTCTTATCTTTTGGATATATTCTCAGAAATGGAACTGCTGGACCATACAGTAGCTCTATTTTTACTATTATAAGGTAGCACAACACTGTTTTCCATAATGGCTGCACTGTTTGCATTCTTACTGGAGGTGTACAAAAGGTTCATTTCCCTCACACCCATTGAAATACTGTGTTTTTTATAATAGCCACTGTACCGTAGATGTTAGGTGATATCATATTGTGGTTTTGATTTGTATTTGAATTGCCCTGGTGATTAGTGATGTTGAACTCTATTTTCCTTCATATGCCTGTTGGCCACTTGTACATTTCTTTTAATAACAAAAAGAGTTACTTGGTTCAGGCAGAGAGAGAGGAATGGAGTTATAGACCTATTTATTAATTCTTTCAAAAATGTAAAGTGTACCTTTTTATTTTTATGTATGCATGTTGTTTGGGGAGCATGTGTGTCTCTACATTTGTATTAAATCTTTACTTAAGTGTTACATTTTTCCATCAATATTGCTTCTTACAAATTTTTTTAGTACTATGTTTTTAAAACTCATCTGTATTGTTATGTGGTTGTTGCATTGCTATTGACCTACTGAAAGTACTCCATTTTCTCTATCCTCTCTCCTAGTGATTCGTAGCTCATTTGTCTCACTGCCCTTACTGTATACAATGCTGCAATCGATATTTTCAGATGTGAAAATTTCATTAGGATATGTAATCAAGAGAATTATTCTTGGGCCATGTGAAACAAATACTGTTAACTTTATTAAATATCATTATCTCCAAAATA
The DNA here is from genome assembly GCF_012274545.1 of Fukomys damarensis. Classification (NCBI taxonomy): domain Eukaryota; kingdom Metazoa; phylum Chordata; class Mammalia; order Rodentia; family Bathyergidae; genus Fukomys; species Fukomys damarensis. The sequence continues at coordinate 33,261,500 of NW_022900947.1, read as the reverse complement.
AATGCACTCGGGCTACACTCCCATTGTGGTGAGCCTGCACCTTACTGCCTACACTTACAATTATTCATCTGGCTAGGGATAATAATTATAACAGAGATGTCTCATTTATTTTGGACCCTGTAATTATCAGTTATTTGACTCTCTTGACATATGATTGTTATTTTTTGAATTTTTTCTTCCCTCAATTATGTCTTCAAATCATTTGTGTATGTCCCAAATTTCAATTAAAATGGTACATTCCTGATCAAATTTTCTCTTATCTGGATTCCGAAATTGTCCTTGACTACAATGAGCAGTCAGGGAAGTGCAATCACCAGGAAGTCAGAGTTGCAACCTACAGAATGGGCAAAATTTTACCAGCTAGTCCTTAGGCAGAGGAGTAACATCTAGAGTATATAAAGAACTCAAACAAAATAAGGCCCTCAAATTTAAAGACCTAGTTTTAAAAATGGACAATCAAAATGAATAGACACTTCTCAGAAGTAAAAATGGCCAAAAAATACATGGGAAAAATGTTCAATATCTCCATCCACTGAAAAAAAGCAAATTGAAGCAACACTGAGAATACAGAAAGAATGGCTATCATCACAAAATCAAATAACAAATATTGGCAAGGCTGAGGGGTAAAAGGAACACTTCTATATTCTTGGTGGAAATGTAAACTAGCACAGCCATACGGAGATTCCTAAAATAACCCAAAAAAAACTAAAACTAGCAATTCCATTTGACCCAGCTATTCCCTTTCCACGTATCTTCTCCAAAGAGTTAAAGATATCATATAACAATTACACTCACGTTTATAGCACCACAATTCATAATACTTAAAATTTGGTAGTGGCCTATATGTCCATGAACAGATGAGTGAATATAGAAAATGTGGTGTTTATATACAACAGAGTATTACTCTGCCATAAAGATGGACAAAACCGAGTCATGTGTGAGAAAATGGATGTGATTTGAGATTATAACATTAAGTAAAATAAATCAGACACCCAAGCCTAAGTATCACATGACTTCTCTTACAGGAGAACCCCTAAACATAGATAAATGGAAGAGCAAAATAAAAAATAACAGAAAACAAGGAGCCAGATGTTTTACAAAGGGGAAGAGAACAAAGAGATGGAAGAAGGGAGAGAGGGAAAGGGGATAAAAAAAGAATTAAAATGTGTTATGTACATGTACTGCTCCCCAAGATGAATGGAATCATTATGTACTCCAAACATGAACTATTAATAATAAATTTTTCAAAGCCAGTGGTTTGAACTAGTTGCAACAAAAATATTGTGCTCTTATAAATATTGCAAAAACATATTAATATATATGTTTTAAGGACAGCCCTTCCCACAGCAAGAAAGTTTCCCTGAAGCCTAAACGGTCTATTCCAGGTAAATCCACCTCTGGTAGAATGCACCATGTGTCCAATATGAGCCTTCTATTTAGTTCAATTGATGTGTTGGTGTTCTTGTACCACACTTATGCCACACAAGACTTATTACCACATCACTGTAGCTGCTTGTATTTTTATCAACAAGCATATATTCACTTACTTTATAAAATTTTCAAAACATTGCAGATAATTTCTTAGAATCCCAATAAAATTTTATATTTTGCTTTCAATTCACATTTTATGCACCACCCCTTACTTTGCCTATTACACAAAGAGTTCTCTGATCAACAAGAGACCTCCTTCAGAGTACATCATTCATCTGCATGCTCCTAAGAGCACTCTTTACTATACTTCTGAGTATTTTATCAGTGGTAAAAACTTCTTCGACATTGCTATGAAAAACTCAGCCCTCCAGCTACACCCTAATGGATTAGTTCACATGCTAGGAGAACTAATAGTTCTTGAGTTTTGTTTTGTTTTGTTTTTGATACCAGGGATAGAACTCAGGACCTTGCACTTGCAAGGCAGGCGGCGGCACCAACTAAGAGTTCTTTAGTACATACTATGTGTTTGAATGTTTTGAATTCAATAGTAAAACAGAATATGTTAAGCATGATACCGTTTAATTTTTTTTGCAAAAATCACTTACTTTGCCAAGAAAAAACATGAGTGTACATAGAGGATACATAAGCACTTTATTCTTTCCTCTTACAATGTAAAATAAATAATGATGATGATGATGACATATCTCCTTCCAATACTCATTGCTGTAAATTTTTAGACATTGCAGTGCATTGGTGTGGTTTCTGCAAAGCAAAGCTTACTGATTCTTCCCCTTTCCATAGGTCAACTCACCCCTCTACACTATTACAGTTATGTCCCCATGGCCCATACAAGATCTTAAGTGGTATTTTTAATGCCCTAATAAGTGCAGTGCTGAATTAGATATATTTTATTAGGTTGTAGTTCTTTCTCACTGGGTTCGTGCCTGCCTCTCTCACTCTGTGCTCTGTGAAGTAGCACAACGTCATGAGTCACTGCCCTACAGAGGACTATCAATATACTCTGAGAAGCAGCACATACTTTCTCAATAAGATTGAAAATGAGTGAGTGTTTATTTTGAGCCAATGAGTTTTTCTCTGCATAGAATACGTGGTGTCATTTGTATATAGATCATTTCAGGGTGGTGACCTTGGCAATTCTTTTCCAGTGATTTCCATATTAAAATACTAGCTTTTCTGTCCAGCTTCATCATCTGCGTCTCTTACCTTATAGCTTGCATCTTGGCAAAGTTCTCAAAACAGAACATAAAAAAAAATCCATCAGCATTTCTAGTCTTGTCATAACTTCTAATTAAAAAGTTTCCAGCAATCATTTCTTTCTTTAAATTCTGCGGCTCATTCAAAACAGTGCAAGGATTGTCTATGGACAAGAGATTTTCCTGGCTCTTCTTCATTTATAAAATGTCTCTCTTGGACTCACCAGCGTCTATTGTCAAAGTCACTCCATCATCCTTTAATCAAATTTTAAGTTGATGATTTATTTGCCAAGTGTGTTATAAGCAAATTTGAAAATATAATAAAATCCACTATTTTGTATAATTAGTGAGTGTAACACAATGTAAAAAAGATGCCACTAAAATTTTAAAAGGAGCTTGACATTAACGTGTAGTGCTCTATTCCTTTATTCCTCATGTGGCTTATTTCCAGAGATCCCTTAAAGCCTCTTGCATTCATTAATGGGGCACCTGGGAGGTGACTGCGTACTGGGTGTGTGATTCTGCATCGTGGCTGTGTGATACCGCACTAGCCCACTGATGAATGTACACATGGGTGTGATGCTGGGAGGTAAAGCCTGGTGGAAAACGGTGGGGCACTATGGACGTAGCACATGTGCATCCATTCTCCTGCCTCCAGTGCTATTTTTCCTTTGCCGTTCTCCTCTGCCATGGCCCCTCGCCTTGGAGCCAGCTGCCTATGGACTGAAACCTCTGCAAACTGTGAGTCAAAATGAACCCACCCTCCTTTAACTTGTAAGTATCACGTATTTTGTCCCAGCAGTGAGAAAATCACTCCTCCTTAAGGATCATTTGTTTTAATTTTTCTGAGCCGAGCATGTAGATTTTGAAACTACAATCTTCATACATCTCCAGAAATATAAAAATTTTCTGCATTTCTTGGATTCTAAGAATTCTAGAGAATGTTGAGAAGGTGGGAGGAAAGAAGTGACAGTGAAGTGGATTCCATAAATGATGATCATCTGCCTCACATTCTTAAATGTGCTGTCTTTTCTTCATTACCATTTAACAAGCAATGTGTGAAAAGTGCTGGAAAGCACTACTGCTCACGTTTAAGTGTGCACAGAAGCATCTGAGGCACTCATTAAGATGCATATTCTGGTTTGAGATATCTGGACCTGACACTCTACATCTGATAAATACCCTGGCGATAGCAATCTGCAAATTGCACTTAAAGGAGCCCTGAAGGATGCAAAAAATATGGATGAGATATCATTTCTAGCTCTCTTAGAGTGCACAGTCTCACAGGAGGCAGAGAGTTAAATGCTAAGAACTCACATTGCACACAGCAGCGAAGAAGGAGTATCAGGCAGCCTGGTGATCTCAGCAGATAACTGGGAGAATGGGCACTTTTTAAAAGCTGACTTTAGATGTTTAAGAAAGAAACGCAAAAAATCAAGAAGACCTATAAGAAATCACTGAATAAGTCCCTAAATAAATAGAACATGTTCTCCAATCTTTCTGACCCCTTTCCTGTTTGTTTTCATTACACAGTTAGAGAACACTATTTACTGCAAACATATATCTGCTTTCTTGTCCCAGAGAATGCAGTAAAAAAGATGGGCTTCACAGACAGGAAGCTGGAAAACATTAGCTTCCTCCTGGTTTCTGCAAAATTTCCTAACGTAGGTAAATGCACACCATGGCAGAAATGTCACCTTGTAGATCTAGTACAACTATTAGACCAAAAAAATAATGCTTGTTATCACACAACCTGGTCCAGCCCTACGTATACGTATCTGGGAGGCAAGCTGAGAGGGAACACAAGAGCAGATCTACCCCCGGCATGGCGGTGACTGACCTTAGAAAATTGCATGCTGTGTCACAAGTTGGTTCTCTGTGCTCTCCTGCTTTGCTAACAGTTAATAGCATCAGACTCATACGTTCGAGGCGCAGTTTTATGAACTTGGATGTCTTTGCTGTGAAGCCAGTGTCATAGGAGCTGCACTGCACCACTGATGCATCCTGTGAGAATCAGAATGCCTGCTTCCGGCAAATACCTACACCAGTCAGAAGAGGCCGCCACCAAGCAGGAACCAATGATCCCACTATTCCATAGGTTTTCCCCAAATTTCCTCTAAATCTATTTATCAAAAAGAAAATTCTGTCCCTGAACGTGTCCTTTTGTTTTGTTTTCCAAATTGATGTAACAGGCTGCACTCACCAGAAGGAAGCACATGGAAATTGGAAAGACACGAGGCTTTCAGTTTGGACAACTTCTAGCTCCAAGTCTCATCTATAAGACATGGGTAATGAAATCTATTAAAGTTACCTAGTAAGTTTTTATGAGGGGTTTTTAAAGGAGCAAATGTATGTGAAAGAACTGCAAAAACTGCAAAACAATAGTGATGACCAACAATATTTATTGTAATTTTTTAGTATCTGAAATTTACCATATAGAATCTAATTCAGCACTCACAATAATCCAGTAAGAATAAAAATATTACTGTTGTCGCTTTATAATTAGAAAAGTGAAGTTTAAAAAGTTAAGTAACTTACCAATTTTCATATTGCTAGAGAGGAGCTAAGCATAATACAGTTTTGTTATTCTTTTACTTCCAGTCTTTGTTGCCCCTGTCTTTTCAACAATATTTTATTTTTAATTAATTTCACTTTGATATGTTAAAAACACAAATTCTACATATTAATAGGATACCTTGTTTGTGTGTGTGTGTGTGTGTGTGTGTGTAATCAGTTAAACGTTATCTCCTCAAACATTTATCACTGTTTTTCAGGTTTAATTGAGTTTATTGGTACATTTTAGGGATACAGTACAGTTACATTCATTGTTGGGATCTTGTACCTCTACATGACAGGTCTTGGTTCTCATTTTTTTCCCCTTGTCCCTGCCCTCCCTTCATCCCCTCCTCCCCTCCCCATCTGCAAACACTTTATTTCCATCTTTTCATTACCTCACATTTTTTTCTTTTCCCTTATTACCCTTCCCCTGCCCATCCCACCTTCCCTAATGGTGAAAACATTCAAAATCCCTTCTTCTTGCTGTACAGTGCACAATCGCTGTCTACAATCATTTCTAGGCAAAAGCACACTAGAACCTCTAACTTCTATCTAACTGCAACTTAGCACCCATTGATCAACCTTGCTCCACCCTCCCACCCTTACTGTCACTGGCCTCTGGTAACTACAGTTCTATTCTCAATTTCTATGACATGAGTGTTTTAGATTCCACCTGAGTTAGATCATGCAGTACTGTCATTGTCTTCCTGCACCTGAATTACTCCATTTAACATAATGATTTTCTGTTCCATTGGGTTATTTCAAATGACAGGATGCCATTATTTTTATAGCTGAGAGGATTCTATTGTGTAAATAGACTATATTTTATTTATTGAGCCATCAATTGATGGACATTTACGTTGTTTCCATTTTTTTTTTTTGGCTATTGTGAATATTAGAAAAAGCATAGGATTACACATGTCTCTTAAACGCACTGATTTCCTTTTCCTTGGATACATACCCAGCAATGTGGTTGCTGGATTCTTAAATAGCTCTATTTTTAATTTTTTGTGGACTATCCATACTTCCTTCCGTAATAGCTGTCCTAATTACCTTCCCGTACCAACTGCACAGGATTTCCCTTGTCTCCAAATCATCACTAGCGTTTGTCTTTTGTCTTCTTGAAAGCAGTATTCTTACTGGAATAAGGTCGTATCTCATTGTGATTCTGACTCGCATTTCTCTGATGATTGGTGCTGTTGAACATTTTTTCAAATACCCACTCAGCACTGTATGTCTTCTTTGGAGAAAAGTCTATCTAGATGTATTGCTCATTTTAATAGAGTTGGTTTTTAGTTTTTGTTGTTGTTGTTGAATTTTTGGAGTTCTTCAAACATTCTAGATATGACCTCTTGCCAGATGTATACTTTGCAAATATGTCTTGCCGTCCTGTAAGTTGTCTCTTCAATCTGATGTTTTCTTTAATTTTTGCTGTGCAAAAAAGCCTTTTAGTTTGGTGTAATCACATTAGCCTATGTTTGCTGTTATTTCCTACACTTTGGAGGCCATGTCCAAAGAACTTTTGCCCATTCCAATGCATTGAGCCATGCTTTCCTCTGTAATTTCAGTACTTCAGTTCTTATAGTTAAATTTTTAATCCATTTTGAGTTGACAATTGTAACTAAAGAGAAATAATGATCTAGCTTCATTCTTCTGCATTTTAACACCTACTTTTTCCAGCACTGTTTATTAAAAAGAACTCTGATTTCTTTTTGAGGAATCATATATCAATCATTAGTAATAATTCACTAGTAATAGATGGCAAAATAGATGACTTTCATTATCACTATAAAAGTTAAAAATTCAAGACCAGCCTGGACTGAGGTAGGCTGAGGTAGGAGGATCCCTGTAAATGTGAAACCAGCCTGGAATATATAGTGAGTTCAAAGTCAGTCTCAACTACATAGTGAGACTCTACCTCAAAAAACAAATAAATAAATAAATAAAATAAAAGTTAAAGGACCACATTCTTCTTTCTCCTAAGAAGCAGGGGGAATAATCAAACACTTTCCCTGGAATTTGACCCTTGAGGAAATGGTTCAAAAAAGTGATGATATTTCTAAAAAGTGATGATATCCTATCCATTCAGAAACAACACCTTCATCTAACTGTTACTCTCTTGAGAATTCTTCTTTAGTTCTTGCTTTGCTTTGCCAACCGAAACTGTCCAGTCTCTGCCTATTTTCAGATGTGGTTTTCTAACCTGCAAATTTGTTATATCTTGATGATTTGCTGATGAATTTCCTTCTACTTGCTAACCAAAATGTACTTACTTACAGTCAAAGAAAGCTACCTGATATATTAAACCAAAGCAGCCTGAAATCCAAAACACACGCACTAAGCCAATAAATTACATAGTCTCCTAAGAGGTTATACACTTTGGGTATTAAGATGTGCAGTGCTTCTTTTCTCCAATTTATAGTCATATTAATCTCTGATCCACCTATTAGTACATATGATTTCTGCCTTCCAAAATTAAATGTGAAAATTATTTCTCAAATGATAATTTAGAAATTCTCATAAGTGCCAGGATTTAAAGTGAAATCATTTGACAGTTGGGAGATTAAATTGTAGAGCTGATAGGAACTTTGTGAGATCATTTTCACCTAACTTTGTTATATAAATAAAACTCATAATAATTTAATGAAAACATAATCTGGCAGATTTCAACATTCTTGTCTCCACTGGTATAAGAAGCAACAGAAACACTGCTTAGATGCAAAGCATTGCAGTTCATTCTCACCAATAAAATATAAATATTGGAAGAAAAGGGCTAAAGGTGTAAGGGAAGTGGGGAGGGGAGGAGAAAGGAAATAAGGGAAAATAAAAAATATGATAAAGTGAAAAATGTAAGTGTAAGTAAAGTTTTCATCAATATGGAAGGGTGGAGGGACGAAGGGAGGGTGGGAGTATGGGGGGAAAATGAGAACCAAGACCTGTCACGAAAAGGAACAAGATCTCAGTGATGAATGTCACTGTACCATATGCCTAAAAAGTACCAATAAACTCAATGAAAAAAAAAGCTATGGAGACAAAATATACCTTTCTGAGCCTTTTTCTGTTTCAAAATTAATTTCTGCTAAGGAAATACAGGGAGGAAGTGCTTCTTACAATAGTTTAGGTGATCTTTGTGGACATCAAGCTATAGAAAGTTTTTAAAAATGTAAAAGATTCAGCAATAGTTTAATTTTTCTCTGTACTTCCAAAAGAATGTCTTTATCCAGTTGCCTGGGAAAAGGACTTCCTCCCATGTTTTTGACATTTTTGTGTGCAAAATAAAAAGAACAAAAGGAGCAAACCAGTCTAAGTATGGAGTCACAGCTTTCTGAAGTAGAGGCTGCAAGAATCAGCACGTGTTAAATGTGCAACAGCTAGAAAGAAGCTATAGAAATAGGCTGGGGCATTACTGGAGCTGGTACCCTTCACCCCAAAGTATGGCCAGGTTATGGGAACAAGACAAGATCTAATACAAAAGTATCACATTGGAATTTTTTTTTTGTTAACTCCAGTGGGTTTTTTTTGTTGTTGTTGTTCTTTCATTCGGTTTATTGGTACATTTAATGTAAACAATAGTTACCTTAATCATTGGGATCTTGTACCTTTACATGATGCATCTTGGTTCTTTTTTTCCCCTATTCCCCTTCCCTCCCTTCACCCCCTTCACCCTTCCCTATTTTCCCCCCATTAAGTTTATTGGTACAGTTACATTCATCATTGGGATCTTGTACCTTTACATGACAGGTCTTTATTCTCATTTTCCCCCATACCCTTGCCCTCCTTTTACCCCCTCCTCCCTTCCCTATTTACAAAGACTTTGTTTCCATCTTTTCCTTTTTCCCTTATTTCCTGGATTTAAACTTAGGAATAAACAGCTTTTAAACTTCTTCACCATATGCCACAAAAAGCATGCACATTTGTTAGAGCATTCTCCCCACTTTGGGACTAAATGATTCCTTAATTCTGAAAATATTTTTGAGCACCTTGGGAGACTACATTAAGCATGTACTTAGCTAAAATCAATACTTTGCTCTCAAGTTTCATCTTATAAAACATTATAGGTTTCTTTTAATATATTGGTCACCCAATCCTACTGAATATTTTCATATGGAAACCATAGAACATCAAATTTTAACACATATAGGATGCTAAAAGAGAGTACACTTTATAAATTTAAGATCCATTCCACCAAAAACAATTTAGTGAAATAATCAATGATTACTTTTATTGAATATATAACTGTTTGAAATCGTATAAACATTATACTTGATTTGGCCTAATACAATAATTCTCTCTAGTTAGACATCTTGAATAAAAATATCTTAAATATTAGAAGAATGAAAACATTGGCATAGAATAGCCTCATTAATCTCAGATGAATTCATCTCAGGTGGATCTGGAACATCATTAGAGAAATTTTTATTTACTTTGAGCATATTCAAAGATGTTTAGAGTCCTGGTTTACAAAAGACAGCTTCTTTCTATAGATAAGATGCTGCACGTGTGTGTGTGTGTGTGTGTGCATTCTTTGAAACTTTAAAATATTAAATTATTATTTTTCTCTGAAGAAATTAATCTGAACATAGTATAATTTGTGTGGGAAATTGTTTCTTTTTTATATAAATAATGACTTCTAGGCTCTGCTATTTTAATCAACTGCAATTTTTATATCCTTTTTAATGCTCATATTCTCACAGCTTGGTATGAGGGAGCTCTTTTTAAGTTGGCTCCTGAGTCCTTTCAACACTATGACAGAACATTTCAAAATGTACTAGTGCTCTGGCAACAAAAATTTCTATCCTAAGCTTGAAATCCCTCTTCCCCCAAGATATACAAAAACTCCTTCTAAAAGAAATGCTATATTTAGTTCAATTTTATCATGTCTCTATGATATCCCTACTTGAAATTTTAGCTCCTTACAAAACAATAATTAAAACTCTTATCATTTAATAAACCAAATAACTTTATTTTTTATTAAAATTTATATACCTAATTTTAATTATCTCCATTAAAATGATGCATAAATACAATATTAATTTTTGAATGATCTGTAATGTTTTACTCTGCCATGATTTTGTACGTATTTGTCTTATCATTCAAATCCTATTTTAGAACAATGTGTCTATTTCCAGGAAGTTTCATAATTATTCTAATTCTTATAGAATTATATTCTTAAATTGCTGCTGTATTTAGTAAGGTTTATAATTATTTTTTATTTAACTGTGAGATGAAAAATTTAAAGCCAAATACTTCATGTGGTCTACAAATATGTTTTATTTCTCCACGCACAGACAAAATGCAAATCTATGGTAGCTAATTTTTTAAAATGCAAATAAGAAAAGTGTTATATCTGCAAATAGTAATGCAAAGCTAGAAAATATCTTCTCAGTTTTTGTAAAAAACAAATCAACAGGGAATGGGGACACATGCCCATAATCCCAGCACTCAGGAGGCTGAGGCAGGAGGATTGCTATGAGTTCGAGGCCAGCTTAGGCTACGTAGTAAATTCAAAGCTTGCCTGATCTACATACTGAGACCTTGGTTCAAAAAAAAAAAAAACCTCATAATTTAATTTCCTTACCTAAGTTTTCATAGAAAAAGCATTTTTGGATCTCTTTGGTGATATTTGTATGGCCAAACAATAGCCTTTGGACTTAAACTTATTGAAACTGACATTTTCACCTTTATGGTTGCTCAAATTAGAAAAAGTCCCCTATGGGTGATCAATACTCAATTACAAGTGCCTTACTGCTAGATAAAGTGATATGGATTATCATACACTAAACCTCAAGTTAATTATATAAGACAATTCAGTGATTGAAAATTGCCCTATTAGGTGGTTTATTGGAACTATTATAATTCACCAGCCTCTTTAACAAGAGATTCTTCAAAAGTAATTGAGAAATATGTTTCTTTTCTGGCTGGAACTTATTTAAGAGGTTTAAGGACAATAACTAGAGACATATTTCTAGACACCTGAGTAGTTATAATTTATGTTTAGCTTCACCAAAACCAAGTTGTATTTAGAAGCCTAATTCTTCACTGAGCAGCCATTCAATTTTTGAGGTTGGATATCAAAAAGTAATTTTGGCTGCTCCTGAAAAAAGTTTGTCCTAAACCATTGCTATTAGGCCCTATGGGACAGCATAGGGAAGAGACTGAATCTACATTAAAAACTAGACTCTCCTGATGTTGTTTCATGCCAGCATTGTCAGTCTATTTGTAACTATTTAGTTGCAGTAAAATACAACATTTTTTTCTGAGAGTGCAATTATACTATGATAACAATTATATTATGTTGTATGTGCTCATTCCAATTGTCTGGTAGTAGGTGACTCAAAGATTGTGTTGAAGAAGATTTTTTGGCAAAGTCTATGTTTTAGTAATAAAGAGTGCAGCCTAGTATAAAGCAAGATTGAAGGGCCAGATATACATTTTTGGCCATCCTGACTCCAAAAAAAAAACTAGAAATGATTTCTTAGGTCCTTACCTCTACCTTTAAAACTGTTAAAGAATATTATTTTATTTTTTAATTGATTAGGAACATCTGACTCATTTGGGTTTCTATAGATAGCTTTAAAACTAAATTTTTACATGAGATCACATACAGTTTAACTAAATGTCACGCGCACCTCGCCAGCAAGGAACACGCAACACTCAGGATTCTTCTGATGCACGCTTTACTGGAGGTTCTTCTACATTCTTCAAGATGGCGGAAAGACCCCGAGCCGGATGCGAGCCTGCCTTTTATAGCCTCTCGGGTGACGTAGCCCATTTCTATTGGTCAATGCCGGCCTGCGTCATTCTGACGAGCCAAGCGCCCCTTCTGCGCAGGCGTGAACCGCCGTCACCAGCGGACTCACATCCGGGATTCATGCAGGGCATGAAGAGCCCGGAAACAATGGCGCGTGACAACTAAATTATAAAAATATATTTATTAAGTGCCTACTTTATGCTCACCTCCTTGGAACTGAGGACAAAACTGAGCAAAATGGACAAAATCTTTTATATTTTGTAATATAGTTTATAATGTTATACCTTCCCTGAAAAAAGCTCAGTGTGTCCAGGATGTACTTTTTAAATATTGCTAATATTTTCTTCAGAAATTGTGCATCAGTATTCACAAGAGAGAATTATCTTTAATCATCTATTATCAAAAAATTGGTCTGGGCATCATGGTAATATTAGCCTCTTTAAATTTGGGGGTAAATAGTCCATGTTAAATTCTCTAAAAGGATTTATATCTTTTGTTTTCTGACAATGTATTAATTGACCTAAATTGGTTTTGTTGGTTTGTTCTGCTTTTTTTATATATATATTTTGGCTTTTTATGTGGAAAGAGCAATAAAATTTTAAATATTTATCCCATTTCGTAAAAGGTTCTGTCTCTCTTTTACTTGATTTGGTTTTGTTATCTTTTGTGTCAATCTATTCAAATAGCTTTTGACATAGAATTGTCCATTGTTCACTGTTTTCATTTTATTCTCTCTGCAGATATAACTCTTTCTCTTTTCCTTGATTTCACAAGTGTTTACCACATATCAATTTTCACTGAATTAGCTGTTTTTTTTACTGATTTGAATCAATCTGATGAATTATTTTGGATGCATATAAAAAAGGCTTAAAACTGCCAAGAAACGGCAAGATTTTTCTTGGAAATGTGTTCTTTTTATATTAAACTTCTCACTATTAGAGTGTGTTTTTAATTGTTCTGTGCTCAGTACCATGGAAAATATCCACTTTTATTTTTATGAAGTAATTTTCATGTATTTCTCACAGTCAATCATACCATAATGGTTTATTTTGAAAGCATTTTGTCTTAAATCGTTACTCCCAGGGGCTTATTTTTTGAGGTATTACCTTGAATTCTTTCTAGGTCTCTTACATACTGTATCTTTTAAATGTAGAATTTAATATGAGACTAAAATTTTCTGACTAGTGGTACATAAATCAAAGAACGCCCTTAAAACCAATAACAAATGTTGGCGGGGTTGTGGGGAGAAAGGAACCCTTCTCCATTGTTGGTGGGAGTGCAGACTGGTGCAACTACTATGGAAATCAATATGGAGATACGTCAAAGAGCTGGGACTAGAGGTTCCATTTGACCCAGCCATTCCTCTGATGGGTATCTTTCCAAAAGAATTAAAAGAATCATATCACTGCAATATATATGCTCCTATGTTTATAGCGGCACAGTTTGTAATAGCTACAACTTGGAAACAGCCCATTTGCCCATCAGTTGGAAACTGGATAAAGAAGATGTGGTTTTTCTATAAAATGGAATACTACTCAACCATAAAGAATGAGAAATTAGGCCTGGTGTGGTGGCGCATGCCTGTAATCCCAATACTCGGGAGGCTGAGGCAGGAGGATCGCTGTGAGTTTGAGACTAGCCTGGGCTACATAGTGAGTTCCAGGTCAGTCTCAATTACGCAGTGAGACCCTGTCTCAAAAAAAAAAAAAATAGAACAACAACAAAAAATGAGAAATCAGAGTCATTCATAGGAAAATGAATGCATATTGAGGATATACTCCTAAGTGAAATAAATAAGTCACACATGTATAAATACAGAATAGTTTCTCTGGTGTGAAAAACTATAATGGTACATAAGATCCTAATGATATACTTGACAATGTGAAATAGGAATAAAAGGGCTAAAGGTGTAGGGGAAGTGGGAAGGATAGGGGAAAGGTCATAAGGGAAAAGAAAAAAAACATGAGAAAATGAGAAAATGGAAATAAAGTGTTTGTAAATGGGGAAGGGAGAAGGGGGTAAAGGGAGGGCAGGGACAAGGGGAAAAAAATGAGAACCAAGACCTGTCATGTAAAGGGACAAGATCCCAATGAGGAATGTAACTGTACTGCAAACCTAAAATGTACCAATAAACTTAATGAGGTTTTCCCCTCATTAAAAAAAGAACTGAAACACCTAGTATATTGTCTTTCACTAAAACTCTTTTAGAAGCTTTCAATACAGAGGCCAAATAAAGTGGATGAGTGGATGTAAAGGACTCCCTTACCCAGAAAGCTTCCTCCTCCCCTCTTATGAAGACCTCAGAGATGAAGACACCTGGCTGTCTTTTTGTGTACCACACACACTTTATGCAGAGTTTCCCATGACCCTAAACTACTCAGAGCTTTTTTACAGGCTGTGGAGATCCCTTATGGCATTTTATTGCTGAGATAACACTGAAACTAAGGCGACCCTGATTATGAAAAGTACTTTGTATTTTCATTAAGTCCCCAAGCAAGCTGACAACTATGTCTGTTTTACCAGAGAGCAAAACTGTCAAACGGTCCCTTGACTCATTCTTTTTTCATTCTCTTTGGTTCTGGAAAATACCAATCTGCTGTCATCACACATCATTCTTTGATCCAAGAATTTGTGACTCTGATGAGCATGATGCCTTGTAGTTATATATAATACTTCTTTAGAAACAATAATTAACATACAGTTTTTTGCACATGGAAGTTCCTGAATAAAATGTGTCGCATGAACATACTAATGAAAAAAAAGTTAAAAATTACATTGAGTCCTTGGGATCACCAGGTCAGAGGAAAGTTTTATATTCTAGAAAATACAGTGTTATACCTGTATCTCCATTTACACTTCTACTTTATGGAAAGAAATTTTAAAGATCTTGCTTATTCCCAGTCAAGAGATGACAATTAATTTCTCCTTCAAGGCTCTTAATTCAAAGAAAAGGAAGAAAGGAAGGAAGGAGAGAAAGAAAGAAAAAGAAAGAAGGAGAAAGAAAAGAAAGATAGAGAGAAAGAAAGAAAGAAAAAAGGGCCAGGGATTAGTTCAGCAGTTTGGTGACCTGCCTTGCAAGCACAAGGACCCGAGTTCAATCCCCAGTACCTAAAAAAAAAAAAAAGAAAAAAGAAAAAGAAAGAAAAAAGAAAGAAGGAAAAAGAAAGAAAATATATTTTTTGCATTAAAAAGGAAGACTTTAGGTAATTAACTGCTATGGGCCATTTAAAGTAAGTTCCCGTGTTGCTATTATGGAATTAAACAGAAATATTTAATGAAAATTTAAGCTTGGTTTTTCCTGAAGGGTCAAAAGAAAATAAACTACGAGCTAGAAGTTTCCCACTTTTTAAAGGCTTTGATATGTTTCATATTCACTTAAGAAAAGATATCTATATTTTCTACTCTATCCATTATAAATTAATTTAGCTGTGAGTGAAGAAGATATAATTAATGGTACCATAAACAAATGGTATCTTTTTTTCACAGAACAAGTTCAGGGGAGGTTGGTAGCTGCCTCAATGATGTTATTGCAGTCAGAAATTTTTGTCCTTTTCTCCAGTGACTTTGCTAAAATGACTTTGTGTTCATCGCTGTCACCTCATGATCTCCAAATAGCTCCTGAACCTGCAGAGAGAGGGAGGAAGAGTGGAACTGGAATAAAGTGAGGAAAAACAGCATGAAGGGGCATTGCACCTGGACTGGCCCTTCCCATCAGGACAGAGAGGAGGCCTCGTTCTGCCATCTTGGGCTCACAGCTCACCAGCCAGTACCACCACTGCAGAGAAGGGGTTGTCTGTGGGTATTATGGGGGCGAATCACCCTCCTACTTTTAAAGTCACGTCTTCATCTGGATTAATGCTTTCAGGACAGAGAAAATAGTCATTTTTCCCTTGATCTGGTGGCAAGCAGAAGAAATATTTTTTCCTCCTTGCGAAACTGTTACTATGAAAATACACTTTGTCTTGCTATTGTACTTAATGTCCTAATTTACAAGAGATGTGTATCATAGTCAAGTTAATATCAAGCCTTTAGAATTCCAAAATGTAAGAACAATGCAAGAAATATGTCAAGCTTTGCCAGGTATTTGTCAATTTAGAGTTTAAAATATCAAGACATCTGTACCAAGTGAATTTGATTCTTCACAAATTTGAATTTTAATGTGCGTCTCAAAAAAGGAATAAAGTAAAAGTTGTATCTTTATGTATACTCAGTAAATAAAACCGAACATGAGTATTCTCATTTTCTATTATGAAAACCCAGGAAAACAGATGGTTTGTTAAGTAAATCATGTCTTCTCTTTCCAGATTCTTTGGACACTGAAGTATGATTCTAATTTAGGATCCTAGATAATCACTTTTATTTATAATATCTACAGCTGTCATAGATAAGGGTTTCTATAAGATATAGTACTATAGTACTTATAAATTTATAGCACACCATGTATTGCAATAGCATTTCTTGCATTCTTAACTATATATTTTTTTAAATTATATAATAATTTTACATTACACATGTATATGTTGCATCTGTATCCCAGGAGTAAATATTCGTCTACAAGGATATCTACTGAATCTAGCAAATTGTTAACAGTAATGTATTCTGCATAGTGGAATTAAAATTATTTTGTGTGAATAGATATGGCTGTTCTCATACCCTGGGCACTTTGCCATAGTTCTGTTTTATTTTCATCAAAATTTTTATTGCGTTGTATTAAAAATGTTTAAGGGTCAGTCTCTCCCATAAGCTGCAAGTTATACAAGGGTCCAAGGATCTTTTTTCTCTATAGCTTTATTTTCTAGAATGGTGTCTGAAAATTAGTAGGTGCTTACAGTTTCACAAAATGAATTAATGAAAAAAAAGGGGTTGATATTTAACTATCTTATTCAACTCTGTGCCAGCCATTTCTTCAGACACTCTGACCAAGATCTGATGATCTATGTATTTTCTTATGTTTGTACCAATATATGAGAGGTGCTAATGTTTTGTTTGAGTTTTGGTTTTTTGGTACTGGGGGCTAAAACTTGGTACCTTGCTGCTGAGCCACACTACATCCCCTGCTAATGTATTTTTGAAAGAAAATACTGAAGTATTCATTATTCTTCTGATGCCCCTGATAATAAAAATGACTTCATATTCCTAACATGGTCTTAGGTCTTATGATTATAAAGTCAAAAAGTTGATACTCGATGCTGATCTATTGTCACTAGAATACCATCAAAACTGTTCTACAGCAGTACTGCAAATGCCATTAATGACCTGGAGCATCATTATTTTAATTTCCTATTCAGAAGAAAAGTAGACTTTTGTCAACATTTCTTAAAATTTTTTAAAAGCAATTGAAATGCTTCAAAAATATCAAGCTATCAGGTCTTGATTCGATTCACAAATAAATTTGACTATTGTTGTTTCCTGAATGCTAGCCAGTGAGATAAAACTTTTGAGTCTGAAACAAAGGGTTTTATTACTCATGGCACAACAAACAGCAAGAGAATCAGCATACAGCAGTGGTTCTTTCCCTCAAATCCCATGGGGAGACATTGCGGAAGCCTGGATGGATGCTACCTTTTCAGAATATTTGCATCCCAAATGAGGAACATTGTGATTAGGAAATCTACCACTTCTATAGATGGAAGAAAGAAAATATGCTCTTTGTCTTGGGTAAGCAGAAATGTTCCATTATCTTTCAATATTATCAACTCCATTAAAAGAAAAAAAAAAAAAGAAAAACCTAAAAAATGGCCCCAGTGAAGAGATATCAGTTCCTTACAGTCTTGAAGTACCTAGCAACTCATGAAGGAAAAGTAGTTTACAATGGAGCTTTTTCCAAGTGAAAACTATCGTTGTATAACTTCAAATCACTAAACATAATTTTCATTTTTTTAATTATTAGCACTACTCCCCTTGTAGGTGATAACATTGTGTTCAGTAGGAAACATAGAGTTGATTTTCATTCAGTTCAGTACTTTTTTATTCATGCTTTCTGTGATGTAACCAAAGAACAGGTGAATGAAGTAGAAAGAAATGTGGTTATAGCCAAGGGCAGAGTTGGGGGATAAAGGACTTTGCACTCCATAATAAGATCTTTAGACTCATGCAAAGAAAATAGTAGATATAAAAGAGTTTAAAGTGAGTGAGTGAAATTTTTAAGTTTTCATTTCAGATAAATTTTATGAAATAGGCAAAAGTAGAAGTGAGAAAGACAGGTGAAAGATTATAGGTTCCCCAAAACAGAAGTAAGAGTGCAGACAAGAATAGATGAGAAACTTTTAAAATGTATTTTAAAGGTTCAAGGACTCCAATTTAGAGACTAATGAATGTAAGAAATGAGATAGAAGAATTGTTTTTAACTGTCCAGTTTTCTATCTTGAGGAATGAAGTGGTGATAGCAATACAGGAAGCACACAAGCAGAAGCAATTGTGAGAATAGAAATGTGTAGTTCTTTTGTGGTGTCTGGAGATGGAGATGTATTATGACCTTCATGATAAGTAATAGCAGTTGATATGCAGATCTGGTGCTCTGGAGACAGAGACAGCCAGGGAGCTGAGTGGTAATTGAAGTCATGAAACAGAACAGAATTCTCTGTGGAGCATATGGAAAATAACAAGGTGAAAATAGATCCAGGTGAGAACCCTGAGAAACAACCCCTTTAGTTTTGCAACACTGGTGATTGAATGTAGGGACTTCACACTGAACTATATCCCCAATCCTTTCTTTATATTTTTATTTCCTGAGATCCACAGCTGTAGCTGTAAGTGTTATGGCCTCTGAGAGAGGAATGAAGCCACTACCAACCTGCCTGGAAAAGTGGACGATAGAGTGTTGGGGCATGAAAGGACAGATGGCTGAAGTGCTGACTCCGAGTCCCGGAATGCTGGTTCTCACTGGGACACAGGTGTCCTGAAGGCGACATGCTGGAGCCACGTCCCTCAACCACAGAACCACTCTCTAATATCTTCTTTTCTTGTTACTGGTTTGCACTCTCTTTTATTCATAAATAGATGTTGTTTTATCTAGATGTTCTCTCTTTAGTTTGAATAGGGTGTAGCTGTTCCTAGCTTCTTGAGATTGCCATTTATCTTATTCATAACTCCTTGTGACTGTTGTTAATCATCAAACTTCTGTAATCACGCTTTTGTGTGTGGTCTTGAAACTCCTATAAAGACCCTGGTGAGAAATAAACTTTGCCACTAGCCATCAGCTTTTTGTCATTCATTGTGTCCATGGTTGTCTCCCCAAACCCCCTCCTCTAGAAGGAGATCCCAACAATAGAGGAATAATTCATTGTGTCCACAGCCATCTCCCTGAGCCCCCTTCTCTAGAAGGAGACCCCAACAATAGAGGAAAAAACATTCTTAGACAGTTGACCAAATGGCAGTTGACCTCCATAGCCAAATCCAACCTGATGCCAAAAGATCAGATGGATCAATCTCCTGGTACAGGGGCAGGAGCAAAATGGTAGAAAGTGTGCTCAAAGGATCAGATGGAAATTAGCCATCCAAGGAAGCTGGGGGATAGAGAAAAGAGATTTTTCCATTGAAACAAGAAAGAAAAGGGTGAGTATAGCTACAGGATCATTTGTATGTTGGAAGAAAATTAAGAGACATCCTATTTAATGAATAAATTTTTCTTTATTTTCCTTAGAATAAAGTCATTTTATGAAAATGAGAATATAGACGGTACAAATAAGGTTGGCTGGGTTAGAGCTTTGAGGAAAAAAGAAGTTTAAAATGGTTCTTACAGAAAAACATAGAGGAAACTGACCAGAAAAATTAGAAGAAGACTTTTACCTTGAGGAGTGGTGAAGTTAAGTGAAAAAACCCACAGATTCAGAGTGGAACTCATCTTCAGTATTGTCTGATTTTTCTCTAGTGTTACTCAATAAAAGGGATGTTTTCTCCTACTTCCCCATGTTGCCTCCTAAGAGACAGAGTACATGACAAAACAATATTTATAGGTCAGGGAACCAGAAGACACTAATTTTAGGAGCAAAAAAGTGACTTTCAATTTCCCTACTAAAGCTTCTTTGTACTCATAGTACTGCGTAATCTTTCCCATAATAAACAGTACCAGACAACCCAAATTAGGCTTCCTTACCACCATTTCCTTATGTCATTTCTCTACCAAGAATGATCTCCAGCCTCCTCGTAGCTAATGTGATGTCTCCTTCAAGATTCAGCTGTAGCCTTACTTCCTTCATGACATCTTCCCTGACCTCCCCAGTATGAACAAGTTTACACTGTACCAAAAGGATATTTTTTATAAAATTCAGTATTTATGTATTTAGTAATGCAGGACATTCTGTTTTAAAATTGGCACATTTTAATACTGGTTCTCAGAAAAAAAGAATAGGATTTCAATGTTTATAATTGGAATGAGCCAGCTCTGTAGAATATGATTTGCAAGATACCTCAAGTCAATGTAGAAATACATTTTGTCTTTGGTGTGTGTATTTTATTATTATCACAAATTAACAAAATTAGAAAAATTTGCTCAAATGTTGTTATAGTTCTGAGAAGAGGAGCAAAAAATATCAGGCAATGTCTCATGAGAGTAATGGGAATATTTGCAAAATACCCATTGGATTATGATACAGAATGAATTAACAAAACCAATATCTTGTATTACTTTAATTTGAGATGTTACATCATTTCTAATGCTTTTTAGCTGAACTCTATAATGTTCTGGTAGAATGATGAAAAGGGAAAGACGATTGTTATTTCAAAATAGGTTTGTTTTGCAGGGTACATTTGAACAAACAAAACAACAATGGAGGGTGATTTGTTTTGTGGCAGAGTAAATCACATAACTCTTAAGGCACAGGATTTGAGCTTCTGTAGCTAACTGTTACCAACACTTTTGGGTCCCTTTGGTAATTTTTATACACCACTTTACAGGAAGGTTACAAGTTGAAGGCCATCCTGGGAAACTTAATGAGACACTGAATCAAAAAAATTTTTTTTTGCTGGGCATGGTGGTGCATGCCTGTAATCCCAGCACTCAGGAGGCTGAGGCAGGAGGAGTGCTGTGAGTTCGAGAACAGCCTGGGCAATATAGTGAGTTCCGGGTCAGTCTCAACTACATAGTGAGACCCTTTCTCAAAAAAACAAAAAAATAAAAAAAATTTTTTAATGTTTTTAAAAGGGCTAGAGATATAGCTCAGTGTGAAGGCCCTGAGTTTAATCCCCAGTAAAACATACACATGCACAAACGCATATACACATAAACTTAAAGCATCTATTAACCAATACTTAAAAACCTCTTGTTGATTTACCGATTAAAAGCCTCAATTGAAGTATGCTATTGCTATGATATATACTAAAAATGAACCTTGAAAACATTGTATTATAAGAAAGGAGCAGCCATGAAATGCCACATGATATGATTTCAATAATATGCAGTGTCTAGAGCAGATATTTCTATATAAACAGAATAGCTTAGTGGATGCCAAGATTTGAGAGAATAGAGAATAAATAACTACAGTAGCTATGGGGTTTCTTTCTGTAGTGCTGAAATGCATTAATATTAGATTATGGTAATTTGTATACAATTCTGATAATATATTATAAAGTATTAAATTATATATTTATATTTTAGATGACTGAATGTTATAGGGTGTGAATTTTATTTCAGTAAAGTTGTTTTTATAAAGTAAAGATTAGCTCATTTTTTAAAAATTACATGGATAGGCAATGAGGCCAGAACTTGAATCCATATTTTCCAAACTAGTACAGTTCTTTTCATTCACTTGATACTGTCTCATGTGTAAAAGTGCTGGTTTTTTAAATCCCTTGTTTTATGAAAATGCATAATATTTGAGTATCTTCATTTAGTTCTTTCCTATTTTTCAGTCTCCTCAAGAGTATTTATGCTACCTTTATCCAAGTGTTAAATGATCTGCATTTTAATGTTCACAATTCAGCTTTATTTCTTCTTTAACTGCACTTCAGAATGACTTCTCACACTACTGATATATTTTCTCACCAAAGGGACATGCAGGGCTAAGTAGATGGAACTTGGTGGGCAAGACTTTGGGGAAGAAGACTTTAACAATGTACGAGCAGCAAGAAGAAAACCATTGAATGAAAGAGTGATTCTGCTGTGGGAATCGTATTACATTCATAGCAATGAGAGCCTGAAAAAGGTTGTTTAACTAGATACTCTTACCAGTGAGCTTGCATTACAGCTAGTGTGTGAGAAATGCCATTTTCCAGATGACTTCTCCTGTTACAGGGTTGGCTATGGCTCCCTGCAAAGTGCTGGATCTTCTCCATGTTTGGGTGTTTGTGACACTTGTCTTTCTCCTCTGTGCTGGATTTTTTCATCCATCTTTTTAAAATTGTATCTTTCCTATTATAGGAAGATTCATTATTCTCTATTGAGTTTTGTGTTTTTAAAATGTAAATATAGCCATTGTGATAGCCCCAGCTGAGTTGAGAGAGGCGTAAGGTAAGTTCACTCTATAAAAGAAAGTCATAAGGCAAAATATGTTCTCTCTCTGTGGGGTATGATTGGGTTAGTTTACTCTTATTTTAAAATGAAATAAACATCCTCCTTCACCATTGTCAATCTCTAAGAAAGCTCATAAGGCAAAATATGTTCTCTCTCTGTGGGGTATGATTGGGTTAGTTTACTCTTATTTTAAAAATGAAATAAACATCCTCCTTCACCATTGTCAATCTCTAAGAAAGTGATTAAATGTTATTAATAGATTGTTTCTTCTTTGTTTCTATATGTCAAATGCTGTTTTCACTGCTTTAATTTGTAAATTCGATTCTTTTTTCATTGTTAAATACATTTCTAGTGACTTTAGCCAGCTTTTGTTCTCTTATCTATAATTATTGTTGATTTTTCATTGATCACAAATTACTTGGAAAAGCTGTGAAACATTTGTGAGAAAAATATATTCACTCTGGTAAATTCAACATCATCCAACTTAACACATAGTAGCCATTACATAGTAGAACTTGCTCAGACCCACTGGGTGGCAATGGAAAAGTGAAGATTCAATTGTGGAGAGCTAGGCGGAAAGAAGAGAGAAGAAAAGGTGTTCTCTCCGTGAAGACATAGCAGATTTAAAACTCCAGGGTGGAAACTTTCTCTTGACACTCATGTTTTACAGAAAAGGGAAGAGTCAAAGGCAGCAGTCAATAGTTGCCTACCCCACACCCACCCTCTCCCTTCTTTCTTGCTAACACAAACACAGTGATGACACTGTGATCAAACAGTGGATCATTGTTAGTGCACCAATCATGATTTAATTTTCCTTTTTGTTTTCCTCCTATTTCAATGATAAGGTGTTAAAATGATACTTACAATATGAGGAGCCATTAGCTCACTCAGTCATTTATGCAGCTAAGAATTATTGGGTACCTAAGTGTATCGGGAATTGTATTAAGCACTGAAACACTGAGGCAGAAGGTGGAATTCCTATGAGCAATGTCCCACAGATGACAAGAAAATTTCATCTGTACCCAAAGAAACTGCATCACATCATGGTTGAGTGCTATATAACAAGGGTTTGGAGACAGAGAAGAAAGTTGCCAAACTCAATGAGGTTTGTTTCTGAAGGCTTTGGCAGAATACCTAAACTAAATCTTGAAGCTCTGATTGGAATTTTCTATATAAGAAGATAAGGACATTTGCCTACATGGACTGGACATGTAAAATTTCCAAGGTGCTTGAGACCCAAGTACTATAATTTTTTATGGTAGGTATGGTAGATGTGAGGGGCCTTTGGGGCTTCATTGATAAGTTTGACTCCAAAGGTGATAGGAAGATCTTGGTGGATTTTAAGTAGTGAAGCAAATCATCATTCAGGCAGCTTAGCATAAGAACGTGACAGCCTGGGTCTGAGGGTCTCCCTCTCCCACAGGCAGCAAGGACTAAAGTACGACAAGCTGTTGAACACATTTTTCTCCTGGGAGAAGTTACTCAATGAAAAAAATGTTGCTCTAACAGTATATAACACAGGAAACTGGCCTAAGTTTTTGATGAGACATATTTGTAATTATGAAGTAAAGCCATTTAATTCTAACATTGGCTGTTTTTGTTTGTTTCTTTTTTGTTTTGTTTTGTTTTTAGTGGTGATGGTGGTGGTGGTGGTACTGGGGATCAAATTTGGGTCCTTGAGCTTGCAAGGCAGGTGGCGGCAACACAGAACTAAATTCCTGGCCCTTGGCTGGGGTTTTTTAAGAGGAAAAAAAAAAGCCTGATTTTCTTTTTGGCATATTTTTATTTTTGTTAGTTATGTTTGCAGTACATAATGATCACATTCTTCATGGGGAGTTGGTACATGGACATAACACATCTTCATCCATTTATATGACCCTCTCCTCCTTTTCCTCTCCAGTTTTTAAAAATTTTGTTATTTATTAGTTTATGTTTGTAGTACATAATATTTATATTCCTTTTGAGGAGTTGGTACATGTCATGGTAAAGCTTTCCTGCCAATTTTATAAAAAGATATTTCAATATATTTCAACACCAAAAATTAAAGGGAAAATCTGAATATTTGTGACAGTTGATCTTGATTTCCAGCTTGACTCTATTGAGAAACGCCTGAGAAATTAATAATGCACACTTCTGGATGTGCCTGTGAGGATGTCACTGAAAGAAAACGAGCTGAAACAGGAGCACCAAAGGCAATGCTTTATTGGGGAAAAGAGTTGCTGGGCTGCTTGGAACAATGACAAGAGGGTGAGATTAACTGGGGTGAGGTTTATATAGGGCAGTGTGGTGGGGAGAGTATCATGAGAGTTGAGAATTGGTCGGTTGTTGGGCAGGCAACAGGAAGCCAGGTGATTGGAAGGGGAGGATCACACAGGTAGCAGGGTGGAGAAACATTTTAGGTTTTGCTTCTCCAGTGGGGATAAGCTTCACTTTTCCAGAGTGGCTCATTTCCATAAGTGAGAACAATTTTAGGAACAGAAACCATTTTAGAATGTATGACCCTTGGGGCCATTTTGTCTGGTAGAGAACTCTATCAGTCACCAGAGACAGCTGGAATGTGGAACAGTAAACTGATGGGGGAGACCTGCTCTAAATAGGGATGGCACCATCTAATAGGGTGAGAGTCCAGATGGAGCCAAAGTGGAAGGAGGAGGAAGCCTACTATCACATGTTTCCTTTCTCTCTGCTTTCTGGCTGCCACAAAACAAGGCAGCTGTATTCTACCTCACCTTTCTCCCATGATGTTTCTGCCTCACCACAAGCCTAAAAGCAATGGAGAAAATTAACTGTAGACTGAAACCTCTGAAACTGTGAGCCAAAAATAAATCCCTCTTCCTGTGAAATGTTATTCTCAGGTATTTTGATGCAGCAATGGAAATCCAAGCAATAAAATATTGGCTCCTCAAATTTTTTTTCTTTTTCTTTCTTTTTTTGTTAATTTTGTAAATTTTTCTGGTGTGTAAAAAAACCTAAAGGTTAGGAACTTCACATTTCTTAGACAGCTTTATTTGAATAGATCATGAGCACCTCAGACTCAACACTGTAAAAAAACGTGTTGTTCCCCTGCATGCACACACATGCACACAACTACTTTTTAGTTACTATTCTAAAGCATATCATAACCATCCATCCCACTTGATTATCAGAATCTGAATCATCTTCAAATATAAAAAGAAAACATATAAAAGGTAGCGTGTTAAGTTAAATAAATTTGCTTTTCTTTTGCAATTTAATAAAAGCATCCTTGTTTTCTGTAATTCCTCTTTTATCAGCATAAACACCACCAGAAACTAGAAACCAAAAAACCACAAATTACCATTATAAATTGTTCCATATAATGATTTGGAGACCAAGTAAAAAGATTGAGCTATAGCTACAGAATCATAACCAGGTAATTTGAAGTCAATTAAATGAAACCATAATTACTCTTGATTTGGCAGCGTATTTATGTCAAACATTTAAAATAAGGGCTTTTTAAATACAGTATCTCACTTCAAATCTCAACAATCCTGTGAAGCAAGAGGGTGGCTTGTATTGTACAGATGAAGAAATTGAAACAGGAAGTATTAAAGTTGACCAACATCACAAAACAGGGAGTAACATAGCTGATACTGAACATTTCCTAAACTTGAAATTTCATACTTTTTAAGAATGAGGCTTTCCTGACACCATGGAAAGAATATATAGAATAAGAAGGAGAATCAAGGATGAAATTCTAAGGAATACTAACAAAAAAGATGCTCCAAAAGAAAAGAGCCCAGAAGAGGAAAAGAAAGACATGTAAGACAAAAAGAGAGAATTTTTCAAAGAAATATATTGTCAAGTATATTCCAAATATGATAGAGAAGAAATATAAATTAAGTATAAAATCTATATATGTACTAAGACAGCCCCCCCAAGTTATTTCTAAATAAAGTCCATAAGCAATGGATAATAGCCCTAAGAATCCTTTCACACACTCAGCAGTCACTCAATTCCCAGGATCATGAATTTGCTCAATTACCCTGGTGTCTAGCCCCTTTTTCACATCTAGAACCAATCTAAATCTCCTTTAGATTATTCATTCATTGTAAGTGACTTAACCTGGATCACCCGAACAATTAGATTTTACGTCTTAAACCTAATACTAAACTAAATCTTTCAGGATCAACTCAAACTACATCCTAATTTATATGATAATATCTATGCTACTGGCCAAGAACTTTAACTAGAATTAGTTTTTTTAAATTGTAACTTATAATTTAAGAACTCTGGATGTAGAATGTTATGCTTGCTATTATCATATAGCTTAGGTAATATAATTTCAATTACAAAAGATGCTTATAGCTTAAGCAAATATTTGAAATGAAATTTAAATATAATATCATTAGGAAGAATTGATACATTAATTCCATGGTTTGAATAATTAAGCCAAGGCTTTGCAAAAAGATTAAGATGATCACTTTTGTCAAGTCTTATCATAAATTTCCAGTCATGAATTCTTCACTCATTATGTGCCAGCCATAAGTTTATTACTTCTAAATTCCAAATTCTCCCTTTTTGCCTCTTCTGACAAAATACTTCTCAGCCCTTTAAATGTTTTCTATTTTTAAATTGTCAGCATCAAATTTTGTCAATCAAGTGTGCTCGAAAGACATGCTTCTGCTTTGTGGCTGTGATGTGCTCACACGGCGGATTCCTGTAGCACCCATTCAGTGTCCAGTTCTTGTGACAGGTGCAGGTGTCTGCTTCAGGATCAGGCTCCACAGCACTCTTGGCTTCCCCAGTGCCTGGCCCCTGCTGTACGTTGTGGCTCTCACCATCATATGTGATGTGGACCTAAAATATCCTGCTAAAGACTAATATATTTAGAGATGGAGCTTTGGGGAGGTGATTAAATCCCAAGGGCATTAAGTTCATCTACAGATTAATCCTCTATATTAAATTGTCCCTGTTCTAATTATTTTGAAACTAAACTAATAAGCTTAGATAAGAGTAATTCTCCTCTAATTATAAATAAGATCACATCACAACTTTAAAAGAAATAGATTATTTCACTGGTATTTTTCTTAATAGGTATCATCACTGAACACCTATGTATCTCATTTTATTTCAAGTCTCACAATAGCTCATCAAGAAGTATAGGTATTATTATTCTAATTTTATCTGTGAGGTGCTCGCTTCAGCAGCACATATACTAATTTGATCTGTGAAAATCAGAAATGTTCGATAACTATCCAAAGACTAAGCACCTAGTAAATGACAGAAGTAGGATTCAAAGCCAGATGTGTTTAATATGAAACTCCATACATTTCTTCACATCTTGCTTCTCCATATGGCTTTTAGTTAGTATTTTTTTTTTGTTCCTTGCCCTCAACTGCTTCTTTTCTCTGCATGCCTCAGAAGAAAGAGATAGCAAGAAATAGCTAACTCATATTCAATTACTGTTGAGAGTAAGCAAAGAAAGGGCCTTCATGTGTGTCTCCTTTCAATTCAAAAGAAGTATTTTCTGCCATATAAAAGGAATAAGTTGAACTATGACTTTTCGTCTTTTCAATCAAATGAGGCTTTTTAGACTGCAACTTTTTTCTTTAAATGTTAAAGGCTTTATTTGTTTTAGTATAATCAGGAGTTTGGGGTTATATTACATTAAATTTAGCACATTTTTTTCAAATATGGAAAGAAAAAAATGTCAATTACAAATTCCATACCTGAAAAAAATATCCTTCAGTTATGAAGGGAGAATAAAGACATTTTCAAGTGCAAGAAAATTAGGAGATCTGTTGCCCACAGACTTATTTATATATATAAAACAGTAAGCTAGTGGGTATCACAATCCCTGACTTTGAATTACACCACAAAGCTACTATGATAAGAACAGCATGATACTGGCAAGAAAACAGACCTGAAAATGAATGGAACACCTTAGAAGTTAAAGAAACAAGTCCAAACCCACTTGACACATTATCTTTGACAAGGGGACCAAACACATTCACTGGAAGAAAGATAACTTCTTTCATAAATGGTGCTGGAAATACTGGCCTTCCACATGCTAAAGATTAAAACTGGATTCATATCTTTCACCATGTGCTAAACTAAAATAAAAGATCGAAGATCTAAATATTAAAACAGAAACACTAAATGTGCTGGAAGAGAGAATAGCTAGAACTCTTAATGTCAAAGTTGTAGGCAAAGACTTTATGAAAAAAAAATCCCAATTGTACAGGAAATATTATAAAGAATCAATAACCAGGATCTCATCTTATTACAAAGCTTTCCACAGCTAAAGAAATCATCAACAACCACCCCCTCCCAAACCCCCACACCATCACAAGGAGGGCCATGCTCCAGAACTTCGGAACAACTACATTGACATCTGGACCCACACTGCAGAGGTATCTGGGGCCATAAAGGCCATGGTCATAAGCTCTAGAAGATAGGGCAGAAGTGAAAAACAGAGAGAAGGCCTCTCTGAGGCTCCTTAATGAAAATTGAAACCCACTGGGAAAGTGAATAAAATCTTTACAATAAAGGCATACCAGACCACTGTATTTGGTAAGTTGGAGGGAACACCAACTCCTCTCAGAACCTAGACTCATTTAGGAAAAGGGCAGCTGAAAGCTGTGATAAAACGTTGCAGAGTTCAATTCTGCAGGAGGTCAGGGAGCCTTGGACTTCGGCCTTGCACCCAAAAGTCAGCCTGAATCTCAGTGGACTTACACCTGACTTGCTGAGACTAAGTGACTTAGGTTTGCACACTGCTGCCCACATGAGACTAATTGACTTAGATTCTTCACACTGCTATCTATTATGACAGCAGTAACATATCCTAAAGGAAGTCATTTTTTCCTTTTTTTTTAAATTTTTTTTTCTTTTTCTCTCTCTTCGTTCTTGTTCTCCATTTCTCTGTTCCTGTCCTACTTCAGATATTTTTCCTCTCCCTTTCCTTCTGTTGATTGTGATTATTTTTATAGGAAGATGAATACATATTCTAGGTTCCTTATTGCTGTTATTTTATTCTGTTCTTATCTTTGTTCCTTCACTCTGTCTTTCCCTCTTGTCTTTCACAGTTTCCCAAAGTTTACATGATCTTCCTATGTCCTGTAGTCTTTTCCTCTTCCTATCCTTCTATTTCTCTATCCCTCCCTCCCCAACACCTTCTATACCTTCATTCCAAAGGGTAAATTTGCTATATTGAATGCTTTATTTACTACAAACATATTTTGGGCTGGTTCTTGATTTTTATCTAATTAACATGGTTAAAGGTGACAGATTAATAGCTACCACAAATTGTCATTTTCTAAGCTGTGTTTGATGCTATTGTTGGTGCTGATTGTATCACTTGGGCTGAGGTATTGTGATTAATTTAATCAGTTATCCTTCCTGGTATACTGAAAATGAGATTACCTAAGAGCCATTAAAGGCTCAAAACCTAAATACCAGCTTTTCCTGGAAGACACCTCTGAGAATCAATCATTCTGAAAGAGTTCTAAATACAAGCAACAAAGATACAATAGACAATAATGAAGTAGCAACCAAGGAATTAAACCAACAACACAACCAACAACAAAAATAGAAATGAGAAGATAACAAGGCTCAAACCCAGACTTTAAATTCATCAAAGGCAAATTCTGGGGGCCACAAGGAAGAAAAATCTGATAATCAACCACCTGCACACCCCAAACTGATAGCACAGGAAGTGAAACTGAAAATGTAGTTTAAAATTTACCAATGAAAAAGCCCAGAGCCTATTGGCCTCACTGCTGAATTCTACAAGAAATTTAGGGAAGAGTTAATAACACTAATTCTCAAACTGTTTAATGAAATTGAAAAGAAAGCAATACTTCCAAATTCATTCCTGGAAGCAAGCATTATTTTGATTACAAAAGCAGAGAAAGACCTAACCAAAAAAGAGAACTACAAGCCAATCTCCCTATGGAACATAGATGTAAAAATCCTCCAAAAGATACTGGCAAACAGAATACAGAGGATCATCAAGAAGATTATACACCCTGAGTAGGTTGGATGTATTCCAGGGATGCAAGGATGATTCAACTTATGTAAATCAATAAATTTAATACACTATATTAACAAAACCATGTAAGAAAAAAAATTTACCAGCTGTTCCTCAGACAAAGGATTACCATCTAGAATATATAAAGAACTTAACAAAATCAGAATCCCCAAATTTAAAGACCCAATTCAAAAATGGATAGCTGAAATGAACAGATATTTCTCAGAAAAAGAAATAAAAACAGCAAAAACAAAAAAACATTTAAAAATGTTCAACATCTCTGGTCATTTGAGAGAAGCAGACAAAACACTGAGATTCCACCTCACCCCAGAAAGAATGGCTGCTATCAAGAAATCAACCAACAATAAATGCTGACAGGTTGTGAGGAAAAAGGAACCCTTTTCCATTGTTGGTACGGATGCAGACTGGGGAAACCACTCAGGGAATCAATATGGAAATACCTTTTAAAAACTAGGATTAGAGATCCCATTTCACCCAGCTATTTCCTTGCTGGGTGTCCTCCCAAAAGAATTAAAAGAATCATACCACAGTGACTGATATATGTGCACCCAGGTTCACAGTGGCACAGACTGTAATATCTAAAACTTGGAAGCAGCCCAATTGCTCATAAATTGAAGAATGGATAATGAAGATGTGGGGGTCTTTGTTTTAATGAAATGGACTACTGTGAAGAGTGAGAAACTAGAGACATTTATAGCTAAATGGATGTATATTGAGGCATATTCTTAAGTGAAATAAACAGGACACACATGTAAGTACTAAATAGTTTCTCTAGTGTGAAAAACTGAAAGTATAAATAAGGATCAAATATATAATTGATAATGTGAAATAGAAAGAAAAGATATAAAGGGGAAGGGGAACTTGTGAGGGATGGGGGAAGGAAAGAAGGAAAAAGAAAAAAACATGAGAAAAGGAAAAAATGGAAACAAAATCTTTGTAAATAAGGAGGGATGGAGGGGTCAAAGGGTGAGTAGGGGAATGGGGAAAAACTAAGAACCAAGATATGTCATGTAAAGGCACAAATGCCCAATAATAAATGCCACCATATTGTATACCTAAAATGTACCAATAAACTTAATAAATAAAAAACAAAATGAAATTTGAATAAATCAATCAATAATAAAAAGAAATCATCAGCAGAATGGAGACAAATCACAGAGTGGGAAAATATTTTTGCCAGCTTTCCTCAGATGAAGGTCTAATGTCTAGAATATATTAAGAATTCAAAAAACTTAGATTCCACAAATATTCAATCCAAAAATGGGCACTTTAAATGAATAGATGCTTCTCAAATGAAGACATAGAAACATTACTGGTCATTCAGGAGATGCAAATTAAAACAGTGCTGAGGTTCCATCTCAATCCAGAAAGAAGAGCTATTACCAAAAAAATCAATCAATAACAGGCTGGTGAGGCTTTGAGGAAAAAGGAATCCTTCTCCACTCTTGGTGGGAGCATACACTGGTTCAACCACTGTGGTAATCAATGTGAATATTCCTCAAACAACTAAAACTAGAGACTCCATTTGACCCAGATATTCCACTTCTTGATATTCTCCCAAAAGAATTAAAAACATCATACCAAAGTGATGTGTGCACACACATTTTTATAGCAACACAGTTTGTTATAGCTAAATCTTGAAAATGACCCAAATGCCCATCAACTAATGAATGGATAAAGAGGATATTGGTTTCTATGCTCTACTTGAAGTTTTAAAATATCATTCCCAGTAGATTTTTTATCACAATTATTTACATTAATTGTACAAGACTAATTGGAGTTCTGTATGTCTTACTTATGTGTGTATCAAATTCTATTTCCATGTTTGGGAAGTTTTCTGCCATTACTTCCATGAACATCTTTTTTATGTCATTTTAAACATCTCCTGCTTTTTCATTGACTCCAATCAATCTTATGTTATTTTTCTTAGCATCATCTACCAACTATTGGATTATTTTTTGTTGTGCCATGCTATTTTTAAGAAATATTGCTTTTCATGATTGCTAACTGCAATCCCGTCTTCTAGATCTGATATTCTGTTCTCACATTAGGTCATTCTGCCATGTATACTTTTTTTTAAAATGGAATTTTAATCTCCTGGATATCTTTGAATCTGTTTGATGGATTCCATTTCTTTCTTATATTTGGCATTTGTGATTTTTATAATTTTCCTAAAACCCTCTATTTTTTATCAGTATCTGCTCTGGATTCACTAACCACTTCCTTCATTATGGTCATCATCTCTTTAGTTGTCTGAGAAATTATTTCTAATTTACTTTTTCCTAGAGCCTCATTCCTCTGCTTTGTTACTTCTGCTAGTATCTCTTCAGAGAGTCCAAGTGGGTGACTTTTGAGATTTACATCTTACTGCCCCCTGGGTTTGGCCTGGGTGAGCTGGAAGTCTAGGGTTGTATTTTGCTTTCATGTCTTCTCATTTTCTTTTCTTTCTTTCTTTTTTTTTTTTTAGTTTAGTTACTGCATTGATGCTTGTAAATTGCTTATAGTATGTAGCTTTATTTTCAGTATTGAGAATGCCTTAGGAAATCACTACTTCTCAGAGATGTCTTCCAGATGTAGCTGGCATTTAGCCTTTGAGTCTGTTGCAAGATCCTACCTCTTCAATACACTGGGGATGAGAAGTTGCTGCCTATTTGGCTCAGCCCCTGACTGTTTGGCCCTGGCCTATATATAGTATTGTTCATGACCTTCAGGCAATCTCAGTCTCGGCATACAAGGAAGAACAACTGAGTAGAACAACTATGTCACCTAGTCTAAAGTAATACAATCAGCAATAACAATAATATCAAGTTCCATCTAGAAATGACAAACTGTGGCAACTCTTAATTTGCCTCCTTTAAGTAATAAGCAAGATTTAAAATTATTTAACAAAATCTAAAACAAACCAGAAAGTTGTATATAGTAAATATTCCCTCAATAGCGTGATTTTACCCTTGAGAGAAAAATTTAAAAGATTTAAGAGGAAAAAAATAAAGATATAAAATAATAAAAAGAGATTAGAAGCAAGGATAAAAGAAAATTAAGCAAGCTTTGGGAAACTGGAAAAGACAGAAGGAAAAAAAGAAACAGAAACAAGAACAGAACAAAACAAAAACAAAAAAACCTAGAAATAATGATCATGCTCATATAAAAACAAAAACAAACAAGAAAAGAGGGGGAGCAAAGAAAGGAGGAAAAAAAATGTCCACTTTAGGGTGTGTCTCTGCTGTCACTAGTAGATAAAGGGTGAAAACAGAATCCAGATCTGTGTTGGTTGGTCCCCGTAAGCCTACAGTAGAATTATGGCAAGGTGATAGATTATCCCAGCAAGTTCAGACTGATCCCAGTTTCTGAATGTGAGGGTGGAACCTGAGTTGTTCAGCCCACAACACACCAGGTACTTCTTGCTGGCTTGAACTCAGCACCCTGATCCTACGCATCACCCACAGCTGTGCCTCACGCTGGCATTGGGAGCCCCAAGATGGAGTCAACCCACAGCTGTTGAGTCTCACATTCAGCTAGCCCCTTTTCAAAATGCCAACTGGCTAGGCACCCCCTCCTGGGGATGTTTAAACTGAAATCACACACCAGCCATTGTAGCCTTGAGCATCCACTACTCCATTCCGCTGGTGTGTTTCTCTGTGGAGGCCTGGGAAGTCCCCATAGTCACTATGTCTCAGTAGGTTTGAGCTGTCTCTCATGCCATGAGCTAGAATTCAGGGAGAAAGTACTGTTTTCCACATCACTCTCCCATATTGGAGTCCCACTCCTCGCTCTTCCCATGGGCTGAATTCTCACTCGCTGGGTTTCAGGGAATCACTGCTCCCCTTCTTTTCTTCCTCATGTAACTATATTCCAGCATCTGTCCTCCAAATCTTAGGCTGATTTGCTGCTGCTCACCACTCCTCCATCTTCCTTGAAAACCAGAAGTGACTTAATTCTACATTCATTATAATACTCAAGCAATCACTAAGACAATACATCTAAAAATGGTCAAGTAAGGTGAGGCTATTGCATCACAAGTTTATGTCTACTAGAAAGACCACTCCACAAGGAAGATACATTCAACAATCAAGTGGATAGGGTGGCGCACTCAGCCTGTCTTCAGCTTCTCTTGTGAATTAAGAGAATAGCCACAATGGTAGAAACAGATCTATGTATGGGCCCATCACCAGGAGTTCCACAGATGTACATATTACTCTCTCAGGGAAAGTAGCCTGCCACCAGTAGAAAAATGACACTGAACTCCTAATATGGAACTACCTTTCAGTGAGGTGAACCAGACACTTTTTGGAAAGGACAATATTCCATCTATTTCTGTTTGACATATAAGGAATGATTTTGCCTTTCTTGCCCTTACTTTCCAACCAGGATCATTATCAAAGGTTCATGGAATGCAGAGTTTTCCATCATGGAATCCAGTATAATATTACCACAAAACCGGGTACTTACAGTACAGCAAAGGACAGACAGCAATGGTCATGTTACTTGAGCATTCACTGCTTCTCCCATGTACTGTGCCCTCAAAGCTGTGGGCACGATAGAGCTTGAAATGACTCCCTGAAGGTTCAGCTGAGATAGCGTTTTGGGGATAGTGCAGTAGTTGGTCCAGCAAACAGGAGATGAAGAGAGCGGCAGCCCCGCTCTCCATCAGGCCCACAGACCCAGTTCAGGAAATCTGCATATTCTCACCATAATTTTAGGCTCTGTGGAATCTTTCCAACAAACACACAGTAAGAGTTCTGCTCATCTTAAAGCAAATGCTGCTATCTATTCATTCTGGAATCCTTAAGCCAGTAGATCACCAAGCAAAGGGTTTCTGTACTGATGGAAATCACTAACCATAGTCATTATGACAGATGAAGCACAGGGAGGCAAAATGTTGAGCATTCAAGTGATTCACAGCTACTCCCCTTCCCTGTAGTAACTGAATGATAACGACTTGCACCCTTCATAGAAAAAGGTAAGGCCTTAGTCACCCCATTAGACAACCCACACAGGTTGGGGCAGCAATTCTAGACACAGTTGTCTCTGGAGAAAGGCCCTCTCACAAACACAAACAGCCTCACTTGAGAGGCTATAACCACTGCCACCGCCACCCTCCTTAGGGAAGACACTGAATGACTCACATGGGTGGGAGTGATTTTGTCATGCGGTTTATCCTTCACAGCTTTCCTGTGGGATCTTTCTGAAACTGCTTTCCAGCTGGGACCACATTCCGGCTGCTATTTTAGTTTTTTTAAAAAAATGTTTCCATTTTATTCTACTTTCCTCAATTCCCTTTCACGTGAGTGCTTTCCTGACCAATTGCATAAGAATTCCTACCCGATTTTCTACTTTCAGAAGGTCAACCTAAGATACTTGTAAATCCTACAACCTTGTTCTGCTACACATGTCTTATACAACTGGATAGATTTCCATCAGATTTGAAACTTGACTGCAAACAGATAAATTTAAATCTGTGGGTAGCACAAACTATATGTCACTGTCTGCATTTTATATTATGTGAGTTAGGAAACGGGCTTATGGTAAGCATAATAAAATTCAATTAATTCAGATGAGACAAGCTGTCTATTTCTGATTAGAAGTATGCAATCACAGAAAAAAGCTTAATTTTCAAATTAGTAGTTTTGTACGCAAAAAATATCAACAGAACCACCTACAATTTAAAGAAGTGACTTTCCAAATAATATTCACTATGTCATAAAATTTATTTTGTTTATTATTTGTTTGTTTATTTTGGTTTGGTCTTTGTTTGTTTGTTTGTTTTTTTGAGACAGGGTCTCACTATGTAGTCAAGACTGACCTCGAACTCACTATGTAGCCCACTCTGGTCTCAAACTCACAGCGATCCTCCTGCCTCAGCCTCCCGAGTGCTCAGATTACAGGCGTGCGCCACCACACCCAGCATATTCTGTTTATTATTAATCATCCTTGAGGCAGTTTCCACAAAAGCCCAACTTCTAGAAATCTATTGTAAAATAGATCACAATGCAACACTTACTATGCTATGGAGGAAAATAGTTATGGAAATTATATATGTCATGGATTCAAACACTAAATTGAAAGAAAAGAAAAACAAAAGCATCACAGAGAATTTAAAATTCAACCCACAATCAGAGCCAGGCATAGTGGCACATGCCTGTAATCTCAGCACCTGGGAGACTGAAGCAGAAGATTGCAGTGAGTTTAAGGACACCCTGAGCTACGTAGTGAGCTCAAGACCAGCCTGAACTACATAGTGAGACTCTGTCTCCAAAAAACAAAACAAAAAAAACGAAAAGTTCACAATCAGCACCAGGAACCCTGATAACCTTAACTCTTTAGAGGCTGCAGAAAGTTTATTATCATTAAATTCTGTTCTCCAAGGCAGTAAGACTAAAAATTTATCACTGATGTCACAAAAATAAAAGTATAAGAAAGAATGCTTCTATCACCATTAAATTAATGTTATTAAAATTCACTACTCATCTTCCATAAATCTAATGTTTTTTAAATTCGTCTTCCATCAGAGGGATCTTGGGATAATTTGACAAACTGTAATGACTGGTAATGAAATTAGCACTAAATTTTGTAGCAAAGCTTTGATACAAACATTATGATTCACTACATATTGAAACAGTGACTTCCATTTAAGTCCCTTAGCCTATTTTCCAATGTCTTTCAACCTTCAACCCTAACCTACATTTCTTTTTCTTTAGCCCTCTACATGGCTTACCCAGGGGCAATTCACTGTTTCCTGACAACGCCTTTATTGCTGTGCATTTATTTCTTACTGCAACAGAGTAAATCATTAGTCTCTAGAAGAAACTTCTTGGGTTTAAGTTTCCCTACATTATTTTCAACCAAACCCAGACCATCATTTCAATTTATCTATAAATATTTCATTGCATATACTTAAGTAGAAGGGCCATTTACTTCAAATATAACTACAATGCTACACATTATCATACCTAAAATATTAACAATATTTCTTTAGTATCATCAGATGAGCAGTTTATGTTCAAATGTACCTGATTACCTTATTTTAAATATTTAGCTTTAATCTAACAAGAATCATACATTGCAGTTGATCACGTTTCTTAGTTCTCTTCCATATCTGACTTCCTCTTTAATAATTTATTTTTTTAGAAAGAAAAGAAATAAGATCATTTATTCTACAAAGTAGCCTATATACTGTAGTTTAATGATGAGTTCCACAGAATGTCTTTTAGCATGCTTTTCTGCCCCCTAGATTAATTGTAAACTGGCAGTTAAATTTAGGTAACTGATCTTATTCAAAATGAAATTTAGGACAAGAATATTTTGGACATGATACTACATACTTCTCCCAATATATATTGTACTGATGTCTAGTGGTTTATCTTTTTATGATGCCACTAATTGGGAAGTTTT
Source organism: Fukomys damarensis (assembly GCF_012274545.1). Taxonomy (NCBI): domain Eukaryota; kingdom Metazoa; phylum Chordata; class Mammalia; order Rodentia; family Bathyergidae; genus Fukomys; species Fukomys damarensis. The sequence goes on along the minus strand of NW_022900947.1, from coordinate 33,223,692 downwards.
CACATAGAAACTAGAGTTTAGTGGTGCTACATGGTGAGCTTAATAAGCAAACAAGTAGTGTGGAAAATGCAGTAGACAGCAATCTTACTTGCACCTGACAACTATAAGAGCTAGAGGCAGAATGCTTAGCTGGTGATAAAGAAGTACAATGATTTTAAATTTATTAGATCAAAGGGTGTGTAAAGGATTCCGGGGGATCAGACATGAATCATGCATGAAGGACAGAGCCTGGGAAAGCTTATTTTATGTCCTATCCAACAGGTCCCCCTGAAAGGATTTACATGGATAGCCTGCTAGATTCCTAGTAATTGAAGAGCAGCAAATAATAAATTATGGGAGAATGCATCACTTGCATCAAGAGACTAGAGGCTGTGAAGTTCCCTGAAAAACCTCATTAGAGAAATATTCATCTTAAAACCTGCTGGTTGGTGTAGGCACGTAGCTCAGCAGCACAGCACCTATCTGGCAAGCACAAGGTCCTGAGTTCAATCCCCAGTACAAAAAAAAAAACAAACAAAAAACCCTGCTGGACCAAGAAAATACAATGCCATATTAAGTCATTATAAAGATTTCCCATCCTAATGATTAAACATAAGCAAAGTTCATGTAAGAATTTATCTTAAGTATGAGTTCAATGATAAATTTATAGGAAGGACAGGATGCAGCTGGTCCTTAGATATGACTGGGAGCAAAGGCAGGAATGCATGGTGTTTCTCACTCCATCTGTTGCCTCTGCTTACTATTAAATGTATGTTTCATTTTACTCCTCCTGAGTTTCTTCCTTCCTTTCATTCCTCAATCTTGCCTCGTATCAAATGTTGCCAAAAGCTGTAAAGCCTTGCCCATCAGAGTTTCCTCCCTCTGATATACTGTGTTCCATCACTCTCTTCGTCCTGTATCCTCAGGTTACCAGGGCAGAACTCACTAGCCATTTTGGCTGAGGGTGAAGATCAGCTTGTGGGGGGTGAAAGACATCATAACAGACAAGCAAAACACACAACTAATCTCAGATATACCCAATGCAGTATCCCAGCACAAGGACTGCCACTTAATGCTTATGAAACTAAAGCTAAATCACTCAACCTCCCTGATACCAAATTTCCTTATAAGTAAAAGATGGATAACATTGTCCAGTCGTTCATCCAAGATTTATATGAAAAACAGTGTAGTGAAGATTCTAACAATACTTTATAAGCTAAAAAGTAAGATAAATGTTAAAAGATGGATCTTAGACATGAGATAATGCCCATGATCACAAGAGATTTCTCTGTGTCTGTACCCTTAAAGACCATATAAAAAAAACAGGACCACATAGTTTATCATGGCATTGTTGCTTACCAACCACTCCTTTGTCGCATACATGATTATCTTGTCTGTTTCACCCCTTATATAGCAAGTCATAAAGACAAAAGCTGTGGTATAATAGGAATTGCAAACTGGTGTCCCATTGGCATGCTTTGTTTTTAACCTCCCTGACCATCACTGTGGAGATCACATGAGCAAATCACTACCTATAAACTCACCTGTCCCCTGTGTCCTGTAGCTATCTGAATTTGTGACCTCTAGACAAGAAATAGCATAAACTCTGGAGAATGAAAATCTATTAGTTTAAATGCTGAGTTTTGAGAGTTGTCTGCTTAACAAAACAGATTTATGGTCTATTATAATTATGGATTCTTTTTTCTCCTTCATGGTATACATACAGTGGCATGTCAGTTCAGGAACACTTTTTGTTTGTGAACAATGTGGCTCTCAAACAGAAGCACTCAGCAAAATTTTGTTTGTGTTTGTGAACTCTGCATCAGGTGACAAACACCACTGTGGGCATCTTTCCCACATGCCCATCTGTTCCAGAAACTCAGAATTATGTTTGTGAACCGAGACACCACTGTATTTGGTATCAAAGTGTCAACTGTGGTTGTGTCCAGGAAAAATGCTAATGGTGCTAATTTTTAGATAATTATCTTTGGTTAATAAAACATTTTTAATCTATTATGATTATTGAAATTTTTTCTCTTAAATGACATATAGATAGATATACATATATATGCATACACACATATATATAATGTATGTGTGTATTTGGCTATATAAGAAAGTATCCGTTGTGGTTGTGTCTGGAAAACAAGATATTTCTGTTGTTGAAATAGCAGCAAAAGTAGACTTTTCCAAAAGTCTACTAATACTTTATGAATAAAAACTGAAAATTATAGGAATTACTGGCTTTGGAAATGAAAGAGTAAACTTGTCCAGGCATCTAAAAGTCAATGGTGTGGCTTAAAATCATCTTTGTATTGATTTCTGTGGCTCTCACCTGACTGTTCCTTAGACTATTTGAAAGACCACAGATAAATTACATCCTCTCCTCTGACCATTTCCTGCCCAGTCATTTTGTACAACAGCAAAATTCTTGCTGCCTTCTTTAATGGTGCTTTGGTATGAAGAACAGCTACAGTAAAAGTACAGTGAATTAAATGAACAAAAGTCTAAGCTTGTCCTATACTCCAAGAACATATTTAGCACAGCCCCTTCAACCTTCAACACATTCCTATGAATATTGATTAATTCATTTAATAAATGAGTATTTATCAAATGCTTTTTACATCAATTGAAATGAGCATATTATTTTATTGTTTCTATTAATAAAAGAATTCTATCTGGGTTGAGGATTTAGCTCAGTGGCACCACATCTACCTTGCAAGAGCAAGGTCCAGAGTTTGATCCCTGATATTAAAAAAAAATTTCTGTCAATTTCATTTCTTATGTTGTGATCCCAATTCATTCACATGATAAATTTGATTTGAAAAATAAATTATTGCTTAACAGCTGAATGCCAGGTTAGCTAATATTTCATTTACATATTAGAATATGTATTTGCAAATGAAAATGTCTTGTAATTTTCTTTTATTGCCTTTACTGATATTAGAATCAAGGATACACAGATGACATTAAATAAATTGGCAGAAGTGTAGGGGAGAGGAAATAAGGGAAAAGAAAAAGATGAGAAAACAAAAAAATGGAAAAAAAGTTTTTGTAAATAGGGAAGGGAGAAGGGGGTGAAGGGAGGACAGGGGAATGGGGAAAAAATAAGAACCAAGACCTGTCATGTAAAGGTACAAGATCCCAATGATGAAAGTAACTGTACTGCATGCCTAATATGTACCAATAAATGCAATGAAAAATAAATAAATAAATAAATAAATAAATAAATAAATAAATAAATAAATAAATAAATTGGTAGCTTTTCTACATTTCTTGGAAAAAAATTTGTATTTTCCTTCAAAATTTAGTAGAACTTTCCTTAGAAACAGGCTAGAGAATGCAAAGTTTTGATGGCATGGAGGTCTTTTGATATCTCTACTGCTTCTTGATCTATTCAATTTTTCTAATTATTTTTCAATTTTTTCTAAATTATATTTATATTTTTCTAAATATTTTATGACTATTACATGATATCAAATATATGCTAGTAGTTGTTTATAACATTGTTATTTAAAATATATTCTATTTATATATATTTGCTTTTTTCATTTATGCATTTCTGTTTTCATTTTGGCTTTATATTTCTTTTTTTCTTAATCATTTTGCCACAGACATAGTTTTGAGGGTTTTTTATGTTTTTAGTTTTTTATTTTGTTAACTCATCTTTCAATTTAGAGTAATAAGACCTCCTTTCTTGATCCTTTCAGTTGGTTTTTTTGGATTTTCTGTATTGAATGTTCAGTTTCTTGAATATTTTGCTTATTCTTTTTCAAATTTTTAAATTCTCTGTCATGGTAAATATATCTCACATTTATATCAAGGAAATTTATTTCAGCTGTGTCTTAACAATAACATGTAATACAATACTATTTCTTGAATACTAAGATTTTATAATTCCCTTGATTATCTCCTTTAAAATGAAAAATTATTATGAATATAGAAACTGACACTTAAGATATTACTGTAAACTACACTTCATTTTTAAATTTCTGACATGAATAGATTGTGATCATGTGATCCATGTAATATTAATTCCTTGGAACTTACTGAGGCTTCTTTTATGGGTTAACATGTTTTCCATGTTGGAGAACATTTTATAAATGATTTGTGTTCAAATTTGTGTTCTCAGTTGTTTGGAGATTGAGATGTGTTTGTATGTGTTGTGTGTATCTGTGTTGGGTGTACCATTCAACAGGTACTTATGGCAAAAGGGACATCACAGAAACGCTTAAGGGTCTTGAAATAAGGACATTATCCTTTATTATCCAAGAGGTCCAATGCAAAGGCAAGGGTCTCAATGGAGAAAAGACACACTGCTGGCTTTGAAGATGGGGAGAAAAGGGCTATAAACTAAAAAGGGAAAGCAGCCTCCAGAAACTGGCAGACAAGAAACAGATTCTCCCCCAGGGCCACCAGAAGGAACTAGCTGCTAACACTTTGATCTTGGCCCTACAAGAGTAATTTCACATTTCTAACCTACTGTTTTAAACTACTAAGTTGGTAATATTTTTTTCAGTAGCAATGAGAATCAAGTACAACTCCTTTATTCATCATTTGAGGATCTTCATCATACTAATTTAAAATTCCTGACTCATTTGACACATAGTTCAAATTACACGATATGTGACACTTTATTATGTATCTTTTATGAATTATTTGAAAATCTAATTATTTTGTCTTGTGAATGTGTGTTCCCTGGGGCAGTCAGCTAACCTGTCTGATAATGTGATCTTAGTCACTTTTCTTTTCACTGAAACAAAATACCTGACATCCATAATTTCAAGTAGGTTTATTTTGGTTCAAGGTTACAGTCCATGGTTGGCTGGCTCCAAGGTACACCACATGGCCTTAGAGGTATGGTGGAAGAAAAGCTTCGTACATCATGACACCCAAGAAATATAGCAGGAGGGGGTTTCAAGGAGTACCCTTTTCCATGTCATGCTCACAGTGACCTGTGTCTTCAGACCAGACCTCTAACTCCTAACAGCTCAATGGCCCCCATAATTCAATCACCTTTCAAAACCCTGTCTATGAGCACATGAGGATCTTGGGGGGGAAATCTAGATATAAATCATAACATGTTTTCTTAAGAATAGGAGGATACTACTCCCCACATGGTGTTGCTCCCCAAGATTTTTAAAAAGGGCAGGAAATTAATCCAACCCAAAAGTAGAGAGGATGGGCAGCACAGATCATTGCCTCTCCATCAGGAAATATTCCTGTTTTAGGACTTGCCTGAAAACTCAACAAAGCAACACTAAGGAAGGAGAGTCTTCTGATTGTCCTGGGGCTTAAAAGAGAGAGACGTAGGAGAAAGAAAGCATAAAGTCAGCTCTGAATATCTGTGGCTAGGAGGCAGTTGGTGAATCTTCAGAGGCTATGGGAGCAAAGGTAGAGGAAAGACCCTCTTCCCCACACTGTCTTCTATTGTTTCCTGATTTTCCTCCAACCAAGCTTTCGGTACTCATATTGTGTTTTTTTTTGTTTTTTTTTTTTTTTTTTTTTTTTTGGTACTGGGGATTGAAGTCGGGTCCTTGTGCTTGCAAGGCAGGCCACTGAACCGCTGAGCTAAATTCCCGGCCCTTCTGTGATTTTTCTAAGGAATTTCCTTAGAAAAAAATCATTTAGATTCTTTGAAGCAGACACTGAAGGAAGGAGACAATAACCCATGTAAGTTTTCCATCGTCTCATCTTTATTTCCCACCAATGTTCTACAAAAGTGGACCAAAATAATGCTCTCTGTAAATGTAAGGTTGGTAGTTAATGTGTGTGTACAAGACAAGAGTGGAAGAGCCATGTTGCGTGTGGACAGCACCTCACTTAGCTCAGGAAATTTAGATATGTTCCAAAAGCTAGATCCCTGACTTTACAAGCAGTTTCTTTTAAATTAAATTTCCTGGATGATAAATACTTTTGTTTTCTCATGATGTTGGATTTTTTGCTTTGTGTTTTTAAGAGGAGATGTGTTGTGAACCAGTTTCTCCCAAAGGTACACAGCCAGAAGCTCCTATGCTTGGTTGGTGGTATTTGAAAATACCTTGTCTTTTCAACCCTTTTGCTTATATTCTGTGAGTTTACATTCTGGATATCCAATCCACTTTTAGGGTGTCAACTGGCCCATAATGAGCAGTAAAAAAATTTTTTTAATTGTAAAATAAAACTTTTAGGGGGGAAACAAGTTGACTTCATACCCACCAAATTTTTCTTCCAGTAACCTAATGTAGTGAAGGACATTTGAACAATGAAAAATAAATTTCTAGAAAAAAAATTTTGCTTTAAATAATTTATAATTTGGTTAAGTATTTATTACTTTAGAAAATTAATGCATACAATTGCACACACATTTATTCACAGGACAAAATAATGAGAGTCATAAGAGCTAAAAAAAAAAAAAAAAAAAGGAAAGATACTGAACCAAACAGCGCATACTTGTGAATTAGAACTATTAGAACAAAAAAGGTCCAGAATTAAATAGAAGCATACGTCCTTAAAGAGATAAGGAAAATATAACCTATATGTAAATCTTCTCCCCCTTTATGTTCGTACTTTTCTCTTCACCAAACATAACTCATGCTTTAAGTCTTTACCTGTATATGCTGGATTAATAACATTTCAGTAGTACCAGTAGTAGCAGCAGCAGCAGCAAGAGCAGCAGCAGCAGGAGTAGTAAAGAATTTGTACCTGAACATAGCTCTTCTTAATTCATGTTTTTATCCCATTACTCCCATTACTCTGCCCTCTCTTTAACCCTTCTTCCCCTCACCATTTACAAAAGCTCTGTTTCCTTTTTTTTCTTTCCTTCTCTTTTTCAAATGACTTTGTCCTTCCTTCTCTTCCTCCTCCCCCTCACTTGTTCTCCTGCCCATTTGAACACATTCTTTCTTCTTCCCAATATCTATCCTCATTTTGCTCCTCATTTACCCATTAGATTTCTCACACAAGAAAAACCACAATGTGATATTTAAACTTGTGTATCTGATTTATTTCACTTAAAACTGTGGTCTTGAGGTGCAGCTATTTACCTAAAAATGTCTCAAATGTACCCTTTTTGTGGCAGAGTAGTACTTCATTGTATATAAAGGCCATATTCTCCTTATCCACTTCTCTGTTGATGGACATATAAGCTGTTTCCAAGATTTAGCTATATGAATTATTCCACTATAAACATGGGTGTGCATATATCACTGTGGAATGATGTTTTAACCCTTTTGGCAAGATACCTAGAAGGGGAATAGCTGGGTCAAACGGAACCTCTAATTTTAGTTTTTTGAGGAATTTTCATACTAATGTCTATAGTGGTTGTACCAATTTATACTCCCACCAACAATGGAGAAGAGTTCCTTTTTCCCCACAGCCTTGACTGGCTTTATACTATTTTTGTTTCAGGCTAACTAGGCAATAGTTTCATCATCTGTGATTATCAAATTCCTTACTCTCTGGAAAGCCAAACCCATGAAGCAAAAAAATGTCATTCCCCAACGGGAAGGGAGAAAAATATGACGACAGTAGGGGTCCTGGGGTCACCCTTCCGATGTTCTTTAGTCTTTTTCAGAAATGTGTTGTTTCTTTCCATATGTTGTATGATAAGCAGTGCTGAGCACACTCAGAGTTTTATGAGCATAGAATACTTTCTCCTTTCCACACAGAAGGTCATTATTCTTGTGCCTCCTCAGAAAGGTAGAACAGAAATAGCATGGATTAGGAGTCAGAAAATCTCGTTCTAAAAATTCTAGTTCTTCCATGGAGTGTTACTCTTTAGATTAACTTTTCTACAAAATGAGGAAAGTATCCTTAGGGAGTGGGTTTCAGAACTCCCTGTGAGTATCAAAATCCATGGATGTTCGGTCCCACACAAGGTGGCATAGTATTTCCACAGAACCTACACATATCCTCTCATATACTTTAAGTCATCTCTAGAATACTTAAACTTGACAATATAAGTGCTATATAAACAGTCATCATTTTGCATTAATTAGGGAATACTGACAAGAAAAACAATCTATACATATTCATGCCTGATACAATTTTTTTTCAAATAGTTCCAAAAAATTCTATAGGTGGTGGCACCTGCAAGGATGGAACCAACGACTGTGGAAAGCCAACTGCACTGAAGTGAAGACAATTATTCAGGCACAGTTTTAACATTGTCTCTATCTGGTAAGCTCTCAAAAACCTAAGGTCTATCAGGGAATCTTGTGCAGTTCTGTAAGTACAATATAGGGTAAAAAGTGGAAAGTGTAATGTTTTAGGTATTGAGTAAGGAAATATTAGAATATTATTTTTTCAAACCCTCTCCATAAAATAATGCATGAACTCAATGTCCACCAACGGCTATTAATATAACCCATATAGAAAAATAAACGAAGTCCAACACAAATTACCTAAGATTATTCTTTAAAAAACAAAAAAGACATCTAAATTAGATCAATCCACCAAACCAAGCCTCTAGATTTAATATCTAGTTTCAGGAAAAGAAAATAAATTTTAAGAATTAAACAATAATATCAGAGACCGATTAGTCCTCCAATCTGACTTTTGAAAGAGCTGCAGTGAGGGAAAAAAGAAAGACAAAAGAGAACACTTTCAAAGTGCATGGAGGGCTGGGAGGTCAATGCCTGAGTGGGCAGAGACAAAGACACTCTGAGCTAGTCTCTTTCTGGTGACTCAAAGCAGTAATTTTTTCCGGGGCACGGGATGGCAATCGAACTTGGGACCTCGCACTTTTGAGACAAGCAGCACCACCACTGAGTCAAATCCCTAGCCTGGGTAGGGGAAATTTCATGTTGATGAGGATCTTCGGCTGATGAGGATGGTGAGATGGGTAAAGCATTCCTACAATAATAGGTGGGTGAGATAAGCAGGCTAATAAGAAATCCATCCTTCCTTCATGTAAATTTTCTTTTTCTTTTTTTTTTTTTTTTTATTACTTGGCTCTCAAGGAACTAGGATGTCTTCTGCTGATGTAATCTTGCCCAGGAGGGTCACAGCATTAGAGGACTTGTGACCTGAGGTACATGGAGTTATGTTTCCGAAAACCATAGCAAAGACACTAGGCTTTGGACAAACTCTAACCACAATTTAATTATGAAATCATTTTTCCCAAAAAAATATATAGAATGGCTCTCAACACAACACTGTAAGAATGCAAAATCCAAAATGCAGGAAACTTCACAAGATAAAAGACTTGATTTCTTCAACAAATACATTGCAAAAGTTTAAAAAGAGAGAAAAAATCTATAGACTAAAAGATATTTAACTCACATGTGAGAACCTTCCTCGGAAATTGATTTAAACAGATTGAGATTAAAAATTATTCTGAGGACAACTGGAAAAATTCAAATGCTAACTGGGTATTTGTTTATATTTAGGAATTACCATTTTTAATTGTGATAATGGTATTATGGGTGTGATTTAAGAAATGTGTTATGTTTTAGAGATTCAAACTAAACTGGTCATGTTTAAAATGCTACAATGCCTGAGATTTTCCCCAAGATCATCAGAAGGTAGGGAAGAGGAGTTCAGTGGATGGAAAAACCAGGAAATAAAACCAGAGTGGCCATGAACTTGATTTTTACAGATAGATGAGGAGCACGTGGAGAGTGAGGGGTGTTGCATAGCTCTTTTCTCTCTCTCTCTCTCTCTCTCTCTCT
>NW_022900947.1:33176611-33214027 GCF_012274545.1 Fukomys damarensis | reverse complement strand
ATATATAAATTACTATAATAAAAGGGTTTTTAATTGTTTGTTTGTTTGTCTGTTTTTTGGTACTGGGGATCAAACGCAGGACTTTGCACTTGGGCAGGCAGCAGCACCACTGAGCTAAATCCCAGCCCAAAAGGGTTTTAAATAGTAAGCACCTGTTTAATTTTTTTTTTATTTTCAACCACATAGTATTTTAAAATATTCTATATTTTGGTAATGTCTCATATTGTGAAATTTTTTCCATCCAAAGTACCATAGGAAACACAAAAATATGTCGAGGGACAAGAGAGAGAGAGAGAGAGAGAGAGCGTGTGTGTAGTGAATTTCCACACACCCTCCAAACTATGTTGCTGGCATATGATCTATTGACTAATATGAGAGCACCCATCTGTGTAATCGTCAGCATCATCCAGAGCAGCAGTGGAGCAGTAATCTCATGGCAGGGCAGGTGGGCATTATTCCTAGCTGTGCAGCTTCAGAGTCTAATTGTCTGGGCCTTGCAGAGATTCTCTGTGATTGTTTAATATCCTTTAATAAATTCTTTTGCTACTTGGTCAGTGTGAATGCTGTTATTTGCAACTACTAACATGTGAATCATATAGGGCCTCCAAGAGATACAACTGTTGTAAAAATTCAGAAGAGCTGGTATCAGACTTCTATTTGAGAAAGTGATTTCTTTAACTGGTCTCTGAAGGAATGAATAGAATCCTGAAAAAATATTAGGGTAACAAAATAAGAAATCTTGTGGAGGGTACAGTATAAATAAAATCAGAGAAACAGAAAGCATAAAGCATTGTTATGAAGAGAATTCAACTTGATAACAACATAAGCAGGATGAAGATGAGAAAAGAAACTGCTATAGAAGTAGTGATGACGGATCATGGTGGACTAGACTAATACAGATCTATTTAAAATAATAGTTCCACTGAGCACTGATTACACAATACACCACGTGACTGTGATTGATTTCTTGCTATATTCATTATATTCATAATAATTTTATGAATGGACATTTTCTTTTTCTTTTCTTTTAATTGTTGTTGCAAACTGAGACTTTAAAGGTTAAACAACTTGCCCAAATTCTTACACTGCTGGTAATGAAGTCAAGACTTGAGTTGGTTAGACTCAAGAACTCAAAACTTACCCTTTGTATTCTGTTTAATTATTTTAGACTTCATTTTAGGACACAAAATGAAGGGGTCACAAAAGATCTTCAAGCAAACTAATCATCTGTGCTTCAGGAGTGTTCAATGAAAGCAAGATATGAAATGGATCTTTAAATAAATATTATTTTCATATTCTGAGCCACTGCCCATTATCAATTTCTAGAGTTATAATGAATATCAGTTATTTTACAATACTTGAGATGAAAGAAATGCCAAATGCAGAGAAGTGAGCAGTGTATCTTGGAATGTTATCATATATGTTTTAATAAGTCTTGGATAAGAATTTGTTTTCTTCTGATAATATGTCAGTCATCAAAATTTATTTTAGGGCTGGGGATTTAGCTCAATGGTTCAACTGCCTGCCTCACAAGCACAAGGACCAAGTTCAATACCAGGAAACACACACACACACACACACAACATTTTTAAAATGAGACATAAGTTATTTGAAGGTCATTTAGTTTCAATTAAATAGAGGTACCCTTTACTCTGTAATTATGGCCATTATATACTCATTTTTCTTCAGCTCTTTGTCATTAGTTCTACATTAAATTACTTCAAATATTTTTATGGTGTTTTCATTTATAATGTCAGTCAAATCCATGTCGACCACTATTTGAGATCAGTCTTTGTAGCCATCAGTCTACACTCTCACTCTGTTGTACTGCATCCTACTCTCCCTCTTTGTCTTTTCTGAGATCATCCCCCAAGTCACTTCCCCTGTCCTGAAGGATATAGAACTGTCCTTCTATTATGAAGGCTCTCAACAAAAATCTGGCTCTTTCTATCCACTATGGCTAGATTTGTAGTCATGACTTTTAAAAGCTGCTTGGTTTTTGTGCCCTCTGTTCATCTTCACCTTCTTTTCTGCCTTCCCTGCTGAATCATTTTGACCACCTTGATTCGGTGTCTATTCTTTTCTGATATCTACTTCTACGATGTGTACATCATAACTCAAAATATGGTTTCCTATTGTATTGTATTTCCCTACGTGTTTCCTTTTAAGCCTCCCAATAAATTCTCTGAAAATAGTAACCTGCTACACACTTCTTTATTCTCTGCTTCAGCCCCACAATAATTTGCACAGAGGAGACAAGAAAAATTTTAATTGACATGTGATTACTTTTTGTTTTGTTTTGTTTTGAGACCAGGTCTCACTATTTACTTTAGGCAAGCCTTGAGCTCACTATGTAGCCCAGGCTGACCTTAAATGTGGGGAAATCCTCCTGCCTCAGCCTCATGAATTCTGGGATTACAGGCATGTGCCACCATGCCTAGCTTGATATGTGACTCTTTGAGCAATAGCAGCAACATAGAAAAAGAAATACTCTTTAAGAAAATACTCTTCAAATCCTTGATTTAATGTATCTATATAAACATCCCTGATTTTTAAAATGTTGTAGAATACTTTGTGCACAACATTAAATGTCACCTATTAGTGAACATATGCTGACAATGAATTAATATTTTTAAATGGCAAGTATAATAAGTAAAGAATATATGAATATCTGTTATTTGTAAAATCTTGAACATTTTCAGTCTCCCTGTGGAATAAACTGATAGTCAACCATCACAAGCACAATTAACACTATCAAAAATTCTAACAAGAACTCAGGAGTAAAAAAAAAAAACACTGAATTTTATAATACTACACTCTAAGATTGTAATTGCACATCAGTAAAATATATGTGTACTTATTTCTATTGCAAGCAGAATATTTTCATGATTACCAAAGTCTTCTAATTGGCACATACCTCAATTTTTTTCAAAGTATAATTGGAAAGGTCAGGTTTATCTTGTCAATGATTCAAATCTTAAGAACTCTGATGAGAGCTGTGCCTGATAATGATAACCTTCAAAAAACAAAGTGTTCTACGTGCAGTTTTAAAATCTTGTTTGTGGTACACTGTTTTCTCTTCAGGTTTCCTAAGTCCTTGACCACACATACCACAAATATATCTCAGATACAAACTATACTACAAATCCACTGTGATAAAAACAGCATGGTACTGGCAAAAAACAGAACCGAGGATCAAGGGAATAGATTAGAAGATACAGAAACAACTACAGATGTACTCAGCTACCTCATCTTTGACAAAGGAGCCAACCATCCTCACTGCATTGCTAAATTTTAAAGTCTAGAAAAATATTCATACTGATAGAAACTATTTGAAATAGATTTCTGTGAGGAAAGAGGAAGGCAAATTACCAGCCAATATTTTGGTTTTAGCAGATAAAATAATCATAAATTAAATTTTAGGCACTTAAAAGTATCTAAGATTTATGCAACTTCCTATGAAATACAATATTAGAAAATATGGGAACAATTTTTAAACAGAAATAAAAATTCCTCTGCCAATGTTTAACCTTAAAAGTCCTCAGTAGCCCCAACCCTTCTAAAAATATATGTCATGATAAAAAATATGGTGAATGTTTAAATTGTTATTAATATGGTATAGTAAAAGACACATGACTGTTAATCCTCCTCAAAATACTCCTCATTTCATACATTTATCCCATCATTCTTACCACTTTCTAAAGGAAATTCTATTAGTCCTCTTTGTTGAGTGTCTTCAGTTGTTCTGTCATGGCTGCCTCAATGTTATAAAGTGGTATAGTGCCAGATCCAATGAATAAATGGGATGAGGACACACCATAATATTTTTGTAAGCCTGCTTTTCCAGTGAGTGATACACAACAGCAACATTTGCCACATTTTTTTAATTATTCTTCAGAGAGACACTCATGAAAAAGGACTTCCAAAACTACTTCAGAAAGTGGCAAGGATGACAGAATGTGTGTTTGAAGAACGGGGAGATTTTAAGGGAGTTTAACAGCAATGTGTTATTTGCTGTATTAAATATTTTATTAAACATTCACCATATATTTTGATCACACCTCACACGACATATGGCTCCATCTTTCAAAATGCAAAGCAGTTTGAAAGTAGTTCTATCTCTGCCAAAAGACTTCTTGACTTAACTGACAGATTCAGCAGAGTAGCTGGATACAAGGTCAACATTCAAAAATCAATAGCCTTCTTATACACAAATAACAGACTTACTGAAAGAGAAATTAGGGAAATAATCCCTTTCACAATAGCATCCAAAAAAAAATAAATATCTAGGAACTAATCTAATGATGGAAGCAAAATATCTCTACATTGAAAACCACAGCACTCCAGAATAAGAGAACAAAGAATATATAAGAAAATGGAAAGAAATCCCCTGTTCCTGGGTAGGAAGAACAAATACAGTAAAAATGGTCATACTTCCAAAACTGCTATGCAGATTCAATGCAATCCTGATTAAAATCCCAACAGTATATTTCACAGAACTAGAGAAAACAATCCAAAAATTCATTTGGAACCAGAACAGACCTAGAATAGCAAAAGCAATTCTAGGCAACAGAGACATGACAGGGGATATCACAATCCCCGACTTGAAACTATTCTACAAAGCCACTGTGATAAAAACAGCATGATATTGGCAAAGAAACAGACCTGAGGATCAGGAGAACAGATTGGAAGATACAAAAACAACTCCAGATGTACTCAGCTACATCATCTGGAGGAAAGACAGCCACTTTAATAAATAGTGTAGGAAAAATTGGATTTCAATGTGCCAAAAATTAAAACTAGATGCCTCTCTTTCACCATGCACTAAACTCAAATGAAGTAGCTTTAAGATCTAATTGTTTGAAGGGAAGGCGGGGACAAGGGGAAAAAATGAGAACCAAGACCTGTCACGTAAAAGTACAAGATCCCAGTAATGAATGGAACTGTACTGCACACCTAGAATGTACCAATAAATTCAATTTAAAAAAAAAGATCTAATTGTTAAAACAGAAACACTAAATCAGCTGGAAGATAAGTAGAATGCCTGAAGGTAAGTAGAATGCTTGAAGACACTGGTATAGGAAAAGACTTTATGAACAAATCCTCAGTAGTGCAAAGAATCTTCATAGAATTTTTTTGCAGATTAAATATGTTAATACCTGTAGACTCTAGAACAATGTCTGGCACTTACTAGGCACAAACATTATGTGAAGCACATAATTAAGCTATAAGCTTAATTATAAAAGCTATTTTGTATGGAGTTAAATGTTAACTTTAACTTTAAACAATGTATTTCTCAGTTGGCTTAAAGTGGGCAGTGAAACAGCTGGGCACACATTCCATCCAATAAGCATTCTAAAAAAAAAGGAAAACACTTGTCTCTTCCATGGTAGCCCAATCATTCTTATATTGCCAGGTCTGTTTAAGGAATAATTTTGTTAAATAGAAACGAACCACCAGTAATGTACTTCTGTGTACTCATCTTCCCAAGCTAGCCCCCTGGCTTCACTCTGTTAGTGTGCACCTACTTCTCCCAGGCAGAAGACTACGGGTACCAATACTGTGAGGGCCTTCCCTTCTATGTCCTCTGCTCAAAGGCCGAGAAGCGTCACATTGTCGTACTGCACCTGAGAGCATGTGTACAGATTTCCTGGTGGTAGGCACAACTAAAGTTACAAGAACCTGAAACACTCTATAATCGAGTCTGAATGAAACTTAAAATTGCTCAGCCACCCTAAGATAAATCTTAGAATGGCCATCAGGTTTAGCCACTCCATAAATGTTTGTAACTCTAACTGTAAAGCAAGCAAGTCATTTTAGAAAACTCTAATACTTGACTGCAAATTATAAGTCCCACAAAGTATTAAGGGAAGGTAAAGGAGAGGAATGACCATGCACTAGAGGGACATAGATAAGGGAAAGAAATGTAACCAAGTTTAGGAAGATTCTCCAGAGAAAGCAGGATTTGAACTGGTCTTGAATAACAGTGATTGTAATGCTTTGTCTGCCTTAGGAATAGTAGGAAGAGACCCATTTCTAACAATGAAATGTCTTATTTTAGCAACTATTGTTTATGGGTATAATAGAATCAACAATAAAAATAGAAAATGAGTTGCTCTCTTTAATAACCAAGGAGTTTATAAATCATTAAATTTTGAGGACAGTTCCTCAACTATAATATGTAACTTTTTTTATTTGTAAATACATTATTTCACAAATATTATACAAAAAGAAAATGAGAAAGAACATATAATGTTTGAAGATCATATTAAACTAATAATGTATTTGGATTAACAGTTTGTGTTGTATAAATTTTTGTTTATTTCATAACCTGTTTTGCTGTCATATATATATATATATATACATATATTTGAAATTTTTATTTATTATCTATTTCTTGTTTTCATAACCTGTTTTGCTGTCATATATATATATATATATACATATATTTGAAATTTTTATTTATTATCCTCATTTCTTGTTGTCATGTATGTTTGCAATCTTTAATTTAAAAAAATGAGTTGTTCTAATGGCTTGAAAACAAATCCAGTCACTAACCCCACACACTCATCTTCCAGAGCACTGCTAATGCAAGGGAAGAGACCAGAGTACAGCCCAGATACATGCTTGTCTATCTTATTGGACACAGACACAGAATTAAGGTCTGCATGGTTAACCCTAAAACATTAGACTCTATGTTACAAAAAGTGAACACATATGATATCTGTGAGAGACAAACTATCACACATTTTAATATTTCCATAACAAAGTCTCATCTTCTAATCCTAATAAGGAAAACGTCAATTCTGTCTAGAAGATGAGTGTGCAGGGGCCACTGAGTAAACAACTTTTATTTTCCACTTGTTTCCATTGTGCTTTGCATATCCCACTGTGTTAAATCCCTTTTCTTTTCTTGTCAGTCTATAAAAAACTTGCAGTGCCAAGAAGTGTTACTAACACCACTCCCAAGAAAATATTAGCTTCCCAACTTGCAGGATTGGCAAACATCTAACTGCCTATGTCCACACATGCTGAGGGATCGGAATGAATTTTCAATTTTAGTAATGTGCCTAGCAGTGGGTTGGATACTGCTAAAATGCAATAGAAAGGTCATATGTGGTGTTAATTCCCAGCTCCTTGAATAGAAGATTATCTAGCTGGAAAGACAGGACATATGTTTTATGAGTCTGTTTAAGATTGTATAAAACTGAATAAAAGGAATGCTAGAAAACATAGTACTGTGGAAAGAAATTATTATGAGCACAAAAATTGTATACCTTGTCACCAGAGGCTCAAGGAGACTAGAAATTTTAAAATTGGTAATATTTATATTAAAAGGAAAAAAGTTCACATGAACTCAGAATACAATTGAGAAAGGTTAAGTCAGGATAGTTGTCTCTACAAAGGATAGAATAATGGAAGGCCAAGGATAAGGGTGGAATCATACTACTGGCTCAGAAATTTGAGCCTTTCCCCAAGGAAAAGAAAGAGCTGCTGATACCTTCTAAGGCAAAGCAGACAAGAATGTGGGAAATTAGATTTGCTTTGGTTTGGGTTGAAGAGTTAAGTATATGTCAATTTGATTGACATGGGAGCCTAGCACATTAGTAACGCACACTTTTAGGTGTGTCTGGGTGGGTCATGGAGGGGTGACCTTGTGTGATATATGTACAGCTCCTGGTGCCTCCCTTTCTAGAAGTTACCTACTTTGCTTCCCAGCTGCCATGAATGAAGTAGCTTTGCTCCGCCACATCCTTCTGCTATGAATCCCTGAAAATCTGAGCCAAGTTATACATTTCCCTTGTGAAGTTGTTGGTGTCTGATATTATGTCCCAGTGACTGGAAAACTGCCTAATACAGTCTTCTAATAAGTGAAAACATAGGTAATGACAAATAACTGATGAACCAAAGCCATATAAGTATCTCTGTGGATGTTGTGCGAGTAGCTGAATAGTTTCTTGAGCAAATGACTGTGATATCAGC
Source organism: Fukomys damarensis (assembly GCF_012274545.1). Classification (NCBI taxonomy): domain Eukaryota; kingdom Metazoa; phylum Chordata; class Mammalia; order Rodentia; family Bathyergidae; genus Fukomys; species Fukomys damarensis. Next base: position 33,206,044 of record NW_022900947.1, on the reverse strand, counting down.
TATAAGAAAGTTCAAACCAAGAAAAGAATGTTTCTCTCTTCTACTTATTCCCCAGCTTTTTTGCAAGCTCCACTGTGCTCAGGGATTCTACAGGACTGGGCATCCTTTGCACCAGGCAAAGATTAGCCTGCTTTTATATTGAGAGGTTAGCACAAAGGTCTAGCTGATGATGATGAAAGAATCCTATGGTTAAGTAGGAAGGGAGGGTTCACCCTAGGGAAGATTAGTTTCCCAAATAAGGATGGGCTGGGAGGGGTTAGAAAAGGAAATATACTTCCTGTATTTTGTCCATGTCTCATGGTGTAGCAGGCCTCCCAGAGTGGGACATGTTTTATGGTTTGCATCTAGATCTCTCCATGAACCTCATGCACTCATGGTGGAGATACTGGAAGAGAATTAAACCATGAAGGTAACATAGCTGACTCGCTCTTAGGAGGTGGGGCTGGCTGGAAGAGGTGGGTCACTGAGGATGTGACCTGGAAGGGTGCCTCTCCTTCCTCAATTTGCTATTTTTCAAGCTGCTTCTTCAACAAGTTGAGCAACTCTCCGCCCCCTAGGTCCACCTGGCTTCTTCCTCTTAGGCAGCCACCCATGCCTTAAAATCCTGAGCCAAAAGAAACTTATCCTCCTCTAAGTTGCAAAAGTTAGGTATTTCGTCCTACTGATGAGGAAAGTGACTAAGGCAACCTGCTTAGATACCTTGGACACAGCAAATAAGCCTGAGGCTCAAGATGGAAACACAGCAAGAGGAGACTATGGGACTGTCAGGAATGGATCTCCTGACCCTCCAGTGACAAGCAGCTAAGCAGAAACCATGAAAAACAGAGACCAAAAGTAGTTTTCAAATTTTCTGGGCTCCTGAAAATAGGGAGGATTCCTTAAGATGATTGATTCTAGTTTTCCCCACTAATTCTGTGGAAATGAGAAAAAAGCAATCAAACAGATTTAGAAAAATAAATTTAATATCTCTCACAACAGAAGATAATGGAGTAAATCCATTAGTTTCTTCTACTTGGTTTCTCTTATTTTCTTAAAGTGCATGCTTTTTACTGTTTTTTAATATAAAATGTTTTCCACTGCTATCGTATACTCTCTGATATGCAAATGGTAAAGGAACAGCCATATATCCAAGTTAGGAATAGGCAAAGATTACTGAGTGTGGCCAGCTAAAGTGGCATGCACCCATACTCCCTGCTACTCCCAGGGATGAAGCAGGAGGGTCCATTGAGCCAAGAAGTTTGAAGACAGTTTGAACAACAAAGAAAGACCATCTCAAAAAATTTATGAGTATGATATTATGCTGAAGATTCTACTACTCAAAATTAAGAGCGAGCAAGAATGGCTCAATAGAGGCAAAATGGCATGAATGAAGTTTATTTAAATATCTAAAATCTTTCCTGTCTATCAACCCATATGTATATTATGGCTTGAATGTTGGTCCCCTCTAAAAATCATGATGAAATTTAATTTCCATGGCAATGATATTGTATTAAGAAATGGAACTTCCATTAGGTGATTAGGCTCCACCCTAATGCATGGATTAATGTTCCCATCATAGGGGTGGATTTTTTAATGAAAGGAAAAGTAGTGCCTTCCCTCTGCCCTCTCTCTTTCTCCCATTAACGCTGTCTTTCCTTCCTCCCCCTAACTCTCCAGCCATGAAATGACACATCAGGAAGGCTCCAATCAGATACCAGACACTGGAGCTTGGACTTCTCAGCCTCCGAAACTGTAAGGAAATAAATTTCTGCTATTTATAAACTACTCAGTCATAGCTATTCTGTTAGAGCAGTACAAAACAGACTAAATGAGTCTTGTTATGATTAGTGCCTTGTTTGAGTGCCCTGAATCAGTTTTACTATGCAGCAACTGCTTCTCTTTTTTAGAAATTTATTTTATTTTATTAGAGCACATTTATAGTACATAATGTTTGCATTCCTTGTGGGGAATTGGTACATTTACTTAATACATCTTACTTCCAATTTTTTCATCCTCTTCCCCTTCACTCCAACCCTCTCTCTCCATCTCTTGATCCTTTCCCCTTCAATATGGATCTATCTCTCTACTTCCTATTTTCTATCTTTTATTTTGCTCTTTTTTTTTTTGGTACTGGGGATTGAACTCGGGGCTGTTTAGTTATAATTTGGATTTCTCGTATAAGAGAAACCATGTGACATTTAAGCATGTGTGTCTGATTTATTTCATTTAACAGTATGGTTTCAAAATGCATTGATTTTCCTATAAATGACTCAAGTTTATCTTTCTTTATGGCAGAGTAGTACTCCACTGTGAGTAAACACCATGTTTTCTCTATTCATTCAGCTGTTGATGGACACATAAGCTGTTTCCAGTACTTAACAATTATGAATCGTGCTGCTATAAACATTGACATGTGTGTATCAATGTAATTTTGTGTCTTTAACTCTTTTTGGAGGATACCTGGAAGGGAAAATAGCTGAGTCAATTGGAATACCTAATTTTGGCTATTTGAAGTAGCCATACTGATTTGCAAAGTGGTTGTACTAGTTTACATTTTCACCAAAGGTATAGAAGCGTTCCTTTTCCCCTTCAGCTTCACCAGTATTTATTGTTATTTAATATCTAGATGATGGCCATTCTTTCATTTCATTTTTTAATATGAGTGAGCACTCAGCATTAGATGGAAGAAAACTAGTTACCATAATTCAATTACTGAGTGGCATGTAACTATGAAAGCAAGATTTAACCCAAATACACTGAATTTGTAGAGTTAAAAGCAACAGTCATTGCCACAGCACTTTTTTTACTCATCATGGGGACAAAATACCTGATGCCCACATTTTAAAGGAGGAGAGGTTTATTTTAGTTCACCATGTCAGAAGTTTTAGGCCATGACTGGCAGCCTCAAATGCAGAAACAGTGTGGTGGGAGGGCTTGGCCTGGGGAAAGCTGCTCCCATCATGGCATCCAAGAAGCAGAGTGAGAAGGAAAGAGCCAGGGGGAGACACACCCTTTCAGGTCACGCCCTCCATGGCCCACCGCCAACTGGGCCCCATCTTCGGATAAGAAGTCAGCTGTAGTGCCACAGTGATCCAGTTACCATCCAAACAAATGAGGATTTGGGGACACCCACATTTAAACCATCCCAGTCACATACCTGTTACCGTGGCTCCAAGGACAGTGTCACTCTGCTGTCAGGCACTCTGACTTGTGCCTTTCATGAAAGCTTTACTCTGCAGGAAATATAATGAAATTCTGAAAGCTGAAGTAGCCAGGCTTGGAGTCGACTGACGACAGAGAATCCTCCATGAATTGCAGTCATGCAGAGTGGGTAATACCTGAAACAGTGCAAGAGTTATTGAGCTCATGTAAACTTGTAATTACTCCTTCACTCATCAAGAAAAAAATTAATTCTGTCATCCTTATGTTAATTGATAAATTCTTGCATAAGCTTTAATGATGATCCTTCTAATGCCAAGTAGCTACCTCAGATGGCTATTGATTGTTCCTACAGTGTTTCAGATGTAATATAGGCCAGGAATTTAGCTCAGTGGTTCCGCTGCCTGCCTTGCAAGCACAAGGGACGGAGTTCGATCCCTGGTACCAAAAAAAAAAAAAGAAAAGAAAAGATGTGATATAGACATCATCCTAAGGTACATATTAGATTTTTTAATGCATGTATATAGCACTGTTTATACTGAAGTGTCCTTAAGGTGAATTATAGACAAAATATTGTGGTCATGAATTCTGTACATTCTTTGCCAATAATTGTTGAGATTTTATGTAATTAAAATTACTAATCCATGACTAGGATAATTAAATATCTATTTTAAAGATGAGAAAATGATGCACAGAAATACACTTATTATACTGGTTTCGTGACCTTGAGCAGTTGTTTAACCATTCTACTAAGTCTCATATTTTCATCTGTACAATATGATCATTGTGATTAACATATATCACAATAGGTGTAAAGTTCTTTTCTTAGTTCAAGGCATTCAGAATGGATTCAATCAATTATAGTGTTTTACTATCACATGAAATATAAATGAATTAGTGAATTTTCAATCCCTTGATTTTGTATCTGATATTGCCTCTAGGCAGTTACACAATTTTACTATTAAAGAAAAGTTTAGAGGTAATCAGACCAATTCCTTCAAGACAATGAAGCCTAAAGTTTTTAAATTGAAATGGCATAAAAATTCTTATAGCTGAATCTTGATGGGGTCTAATATCAGTCAAAAACCAGAACCGTCATACTAATAAATCCTCTTTACATTTTAATCAGCATAATTAAACTCAACATGTCACATTCCAGTAATCCATTCCAGCTACTGATGTTTCTTAGAAGTGTCTCATTTTGTCAGGTTGTTCAGGTCTCCCCGGCTATTTTCCACTACCCCATTGTTGTCAGAGCAGGAGATAAATGACGTCATTCCAGAGGGTTGCCATGTGACCCCAGCTCTAGGTGCAGTCTACCACTTTCAGGACTAGTCCAAGCCCTGTTTTAATCCCATACTGATTAATGAGTTGGCAAAAAACTAGTGTGCTTGTAGCTCTGGAAACAACAGGAGATAAATGAGATAGGGCAGTGACAAAGCCCAAGATCAAAGGATCACTTTCAACTGATAGCCCATTGCTCAATTTTTAAAGAATATTTACTCTGGTGTGAATAAACTGTAATAATACATAAGATCCTAATAAGATGACTGACATTGTGAAATGGGAAGAAAGGGGCTAAAGGTGTAGGGAAGGTGGGATGGGTAGGGGAAGGGTAATAAGGGAAAAGAAAAAAATGTGAGCTAATGAAAAGATGGAAATAAAGTGTTTGCAGATGGGGAGGGGAGGAGGGGGTGAAGGGAGGGCAGGGACGAGGGGAAAAAATGAGAGCCAAGACCTGTCATGTAGAGGTACAAGATCCCAACAATGAATGTAACTGTACTGTATCCCTAAAATGTACCAACAAACTCAATTAAAGCTGAAAAAAAAAGAATATTTACAATAATCCCAGGAGATATGATTTTTGGAGTATGCTGAGGAATTTGTAGTCTTTCCATAATTAAAAGAATATTAAAAGACTATTAAATCATTCATGATATTTTTTCCTTTTCTAAAATTCTAACATCTAAACTTTCTAAAAGTCATAGATTTTATTGGATAAAGGGCTCTAATTGAGCCTTCCTAATAATACTCACCCTTAAAAAAAAAAATCCTCTTACATAACAACAAAGTACATGTTTGACAGATTGGATTTTTGAAAAATTCTTAGGTATATTGAACCGAAATATGCCTTTCTGTAACTTTCAGGTGCTGATCAGAAAATCAATCTCAAACCACGGTATTTCAAATTTGGCAAGAATCTCAAGATTATTCTCCTCTTTGGAACTTCCCCAAAACAAACAAAGTTTCCCCTGAATCATATGTCTTTTCTGTATTACAGCCAGTTAGCTTTTGCTGCATAAGAAATTATCCCCCAGCTAATGTTAATTATTTCTCATAATTGTATGAGTCAGCTAGAAGACACTTTCATTCTGCCCAGCTCAACTGTGGCTGGGTGGTCTAGAATTACCTAGCACACATCTCTTAGTGTTACATATTCCACACCCCAATCCATGCCCTTCCCAGAATCTGTAATAATGTGACTTTATGTGGAATAGAATTGCTGTAGTTACCGAAGGCTGTACTGGACTACGAACAATCCCATAAAATGAAAGAAAGACATGGAGCCGATTCTCCTCCTGGAGGCTTTCAAAAAGGCACCATCTTGCCAACACCTAGATTTAGAACATCTTGGAGAACTATGGGGGAACAAAATCCTGCTGCTTCAGGCCACCCGGTTTGTGATAGTTTTTAAGGCAGTTTGAGGAAATAATTAATGCATGGCCAGCTGGTGATTCAAGGAATGGATTGTAGCTGAATGAGGAACTGAAATACCATATTAAAAAATAATGAGCACACAGGGAAGACAATTGTGACCATGTTTTATAGCTACAGTATGCAACACATTATGACAATTCCCCTATATCCCAGTTCCTGCAAAAGGAACTTGCATTTATGCTATTTCCCTTGCATTGACACTATTCTCATAGTATTGCATTTCATCTGTGTCTGTCTTAAAGGCAGGGCAGCAATTTTGTTACATGATACAGTTGTTTTCTCTCTAGTAATGCTACTTGGTTTTGTATTATTTAAGTTGCCTTTAGCTGCAAGTAATAGAATCTTGAGTAACAGGGGCTTAAATTTCAGACTATTTGTTGCTTTGTTTAGCAAAAACTCTAGTAATAGCTGATCCTACTTTGGCAGCTTCAGGTTGCTACTCTAATGAAATACCTGAAGCTGGTTAACTTATAAAGGAGAGGGGTTTGTTTTGGCTCATGTTTCTGTTTCAAAATCAAGGGGCTACATTCTATGGTGGCCTTCTTACTGGCAGAGTCCCAAGGCAGCACAGGGTATGACATGGGAAGAGAAAAAGGAACATTCATATGTGTCATTCTGGGTCTCTCTCCCTCTTCTTATAAGCCATTGCTATGCAGCAATGGGGTCTCTGCCTTGAGAAAATCATCTAATCCAGTCCACACTCAAAGGCCCCAAAGGTCAGATTAAGTTCCCACTCTCTTACTGCCTCCGAATGGGAATTGGATTTCAATACATCAGTCCTTGGGGAACATACTCAATCCACATCCAAACCATAGCAAATTTATCCATTATTATTTTCCCTTTGCTTTCTCCCACTGTAAGAAAAGGTGAGAGACAGAGGGAAGACAAGGAACAAGGTTACTGTATATGTATTTACAAAAGGAAGCCTAGAAAAACACCTGAGAAACTACTAAAAGTGATTTCCTGTGGTGTATAGGAAGGTTACTTTTTAATAAATACCTTCCATGTAACTGAATTATATGAATATATATTTTCCCATCAAAAAAAAACACAAAGTCTCCAATATTTAAGTCAATTGGGGTTCATTATTCCAGAGTTATAAGGAAAAACCTTTGGAAGAATGTTAATTTGGTTATCTTCAGTTCATTGAGTTGAATATTTTTGTTTCTGTTTTGTTTTGATTCATGTTGTTTTTAACTTTTCTGGAACTGTGTATGGAAGGTAGCCTAAGAACTCTGATCCTGAGATGCCTAGGTCCTAACTGCTGGAATCTGTGCAGAAGTGCATTTACAGGGCAAAGGCAAGTTAAGACTACAGGTAGAATTAAGGTTGTTAATACTGTAGTTGGCCTTAAAATAGAGAGAGTAGTCCACATTGTCCAAGTGAGCCCAAAATAATCACAAAGATCCTCAAATGCAGAAGAAGGTGGCAGAAAAGCCAGTGTCAGAGTTAGGAAAAGTGAGAAAGATTCACCTGGGCACTGCTGGTTGGGGAAGATGCGAGGAGACAATTAACCAAGGAATGTAGGCAATCTCCAGAAACTGAAATAGATAAGAAAATGCAACCTCCCTGGGTCTCCAGAGAGGAATATAGCCCTAGTGAGACAACTTTGGACTTCAGACCTCCACAACTGTGTGGAAATAAGTATGTGTTACATCATTAAGTATCTGATAATTTGTTGCAGCAGCAATAGGAAATTCATAGAAACCCTACATATTAAGTAATAAGTATATGTTATTTTAAAATCAGAAGACTATTTTTTAAATTTTACACTTACATGCAAACTTGAATGTACCACATAATGTAATGATCCAAGTATTACATTAATTTGTGAAAGAAATATAAATGTATACCAGATGAGCACAATTAGCTTGTAATTATTTAGAGACCTGGCCCCAGGGCACCCAGGCAATCTTCAAAATTCATTAAGAAGCAAACTGTGTGCTTGCAAACCACTGGGATTGATTTCTTTCCCACCACTCATTCCCAGTGATGGCGAACCTATGGCAGGTGTGCCACAGTGGGCTGTTTGTTATCATTGAATGCTCTAAAAGGTTCGCCATCATCTCCAAGTCCCTTGCCAACTGCCCCATTCCCCAGGTGACAGGCATTCTGAATACAATTACTTATTAGCAGAGCACATGTTTTAAAAGAAATATGAAAAGCAAACTGTAAGAGGAAAAGAGACATATCAAAAAACTATGGGAAGGACTAGGGATTTAGCTCAGTGGTTCCATTGCCTGCCTTGCAAGCACAAGCGCCTGAGTTCAATCCCTGGTACCAGAAAAAAAACTGCAATACATCTTTGTTGGGAGAGGAGGAAATATTCTCAGGCACCAAAAAAGCTGTTTCCAAGGTGATGTACCTAGCTTTCCAGAGAGTAGAAAATTACCATTATGAACACATTGTGATGATAACAATGGGAAAAAGAACAAAAATTGCACCAAATTCCCTTGCATTTCATCATACATTTGAAATTCAGAGTCCTGAAAAAGCTTTATATTGCTGTGGCTTGATTTTTTAAACAATGAAAAATAAAAGCAGTGGGGAATTTCTCTTTAAAGAACAGAAAGTAAGCAACACTAAAAAAAACATGAAGTTAAACTTTTTTCTGAATTCTTATTTCTTTCCTGATTCTTAAAATAATACATGCTTAATGTAAAAGAAAATACAGAAAGTACATAGAGGAAAATATTAATTGTTCATATTCAGAGAGATCTATTGCTAAAAATAACATTTTGTTCCATTTTTAAGTTGCATACTTTTCACATTTGCAGTCATTGCATGAATGTACCAAAATATTCACACTTTCTCTAGCGTTGAATGGTTTGTTTCTGTCTGACTTACAAACAATGCTGCAACAAACAGCTTTGTACATAATGGCTTTTCTCAATCTAAAAGTGCTATGTATTGTTCAATGTATTATTTAGGGAATAATGACAAAGAAAAAAAATATATATATATATTCAATACAGATGCAATTTTTAAAAATATTCAACCCATAGTAGGTTGAGCCTGTGGGGTTTTTACAAATCTGTGGACATGGAACCTATACATACAGAGGAACAGCTATATATTTCCAACTCTTTGAAGCACTGATTTTATTACATTTAACTCTTTGTAAACTGGATAACAAAAAACAAAACTTTCTTACATGGACGTTTATGTTTCAAGTAGATTGAAAACAATCTATTTTTTCTCACTGTGCTTATCCTCTATTGTAAATTTTCTAGTCATATCATTGGAGGACATTGTATGAATGACAAGAGTAATAGTTTACTATGGGGTTAGTTTCAGGACAAATACACACAGGGAGCATATTCCCTGACAAGTAGAATATTACCCTTCCATGCATCACTCCAAATTTCAATACCTGCATCCGTAAGAAATGCATAGTGAATGTCAAGGAGTACATCACACATTCCTAAAAAGCCTTATATTCAGGAAGTGGTTGTTCAGAGGATGCCCAGACATCTCTTATTTAGGAAATCCAATGGAAGTAAATGGAGGTAAGGTAGAACAGAGTCAAGGGCATGGAATAGAAATGAAAAGGTTCCTTATTGTACTTGATGTCCATGGAGATGATTCTCTTGTTTTTTGTTTTTGTTTTTTGTTTTTGTTTTGAACAGGGGATTGAACTCGGGTCCTTGCACTTGAACTGCTGAGCTAAATCCCTGGTGAGATGATTCTCTTTAAAAGAGAGAGGATGTTTTATGGGGCAAGATATCTCTGTATCTCTATACCATATTCCTATAGGAAATCTACTCCTTGAAACCTCCGCTCTCTACTCAGACTGATATACCTGCAGCAAAATATTAATGTTTGTCTAGAACACTTTTTGAAAAAGTAAAAATTTGTGTAATAACCTCCTCCAGAAGACTACAACACCGAGACTATGGTTTCAACTAACAGAAAAATAAATTAAAAATGGGTAAAACAATAAAGGTGTTATTATCTGAAATAAGAAGGAGTAAAGGACAGACTTGATCAACTCAGTGAACCAATATGACTGCACTCCCGTTAGCATCTATGTCATACGGGGAGCTGTCCTCTTAGGGTTTCCAGATAGTTCCCATAACTTCAAATATCATGTCCTCAAACAATTATGTTCAACAGGATATTTTGTTCATTTTATCAGGAAAAAATACTGCCCAGAAGTCTACAGCAGAATTTACCTTGCACTGAATTGGTCAGAAACCTCACTCTAAACCATAGCAAAGAGGAATAGGATTGCTATAGTTAATATAAGCCAGTCATGATTTGCTGCAGGGCTAGACCTATTGCTTCAATACTACATTAGTCAGCTTTCCATCATCATAGCAAAAGACAGGAAAGAATCAACTTAGCAGGAGGAAAGCTTTACTTTGGCTCTGGGTTTCAATGATTTCACTCCGTGGTTGCTTTGCCCCGTTTCTCAGGCCCATTCAGCCCACTCTGTCATAATAGGAGCATGCAGAAAAGAGTCTTCTCACCTTATGGATGCCAGGAAGCAAAATGAGAGGGAAAGAAGAAAAGGCTGGTCCTCGTATCTCCTTCAAGAGCCCTACTGCTCATGATATAACTTCCTTCTACTAGGCCTCACTTCCTAAAAGTGCCTCCAACCTCCAGTGGTGCCACAGGCTGGTGCCCAAGCCTTTAGCTTATCGGCCTTTGAAGAACACCTATTAAAACCTTACAGACAAATTCACAGAGAGACAAACTCCAAGTTCTATGGGCAAGAAAAAGGCAGAGGAATGGCTGTATATGTTAGGAACCAATTATGTCTACTACATCATGTCTTATCGATGTACATTCCCCAAAACCTAGTAAAGTACCTTTACATGGTATGTATGAAGCAAATATTTGTAGCCTAAGTTAGAAAATGAAAGTCAATATTTGGAATACCTTTCTAAAAAAATTACCAGTTCACTCCTACCAAGGTTATTCAAGCACTATAAAATATAATCTCATTTTGTAGAATACTAAGAGATAACCTTCAGTTAAATAAATTCACTGTTGTTTCCTTGAATGAAGAAATATCCAGAATTTGACAGCATCAGAATTCTTTGAAATAAATATTGTACTGCACTGACAAATTGGGGTGGATTAAGTTAGACAAAACATTTCTAAGGAAAAATATTAACAGCTGTGCCACACTGACTTTACCTTTAAACTGATATCACCATTGGTGCTGCTTTTCTACTTTCAAGTAATTGTTACCTAAATATCATCTAATTAGCAAAGTAAAGAATTATTAAGTTTACTACCTATTGGGCTAGTTCCCTTCTCTAGCCTCCCATGAAACTATTAGAGTTGTGACGTGCCACAGATCACGTAATTTAGCCTATACATTGGCTTCCTTGCCTCCTCTTTGAGGGCAAGTCAGGTCATATTGGGATGGCTTTGTACAGTGGCCTGGGTAATTCCAGTAATGGGTAGTAGATATCTGGAAAGTATTTGCCAAGACACAGTTGCCAATCTGTACTATGTAGCTTCTGTCCTTCTGTGTTTCACAATATCTCTATCCCAGTTACTAAGTAATCATCTCTCCATTTCAAGCCGCACATTTCCAAATACCCCAGTTTGCCACATAGGAGCTGGGACTCTGCAACCAGCACTTGCCACATCAGAAAGAGGTTGATGTGCTCCTTCCTGCCTGGTTTCCTTCTGTGAGCACCATTCAGCCATATTTCACCATTTTGATAGTGGCAGCAACTGGACTCAGATGGCAGGTTCTTATGAAAAAAAATCATAATAAAATATAAGAGAATAGCAGTAGTTAATATACTGTGTGTCATTACCTTCAAAGTAGTTACTCAGAGTACAATTGTCATCAAGTTCCAGCCCATCCTCAAGGACCCCAGCTAGGCACCACATTCTCTCCCAGACCTGCCTTAGTCTGTGCAGGATACTATAAAAAACGACCACAGACTGGGTAGCTTATAAACAACAGAAATTTACTTCTCGTAGTTCTGGAGACCGGGAAGTCCAAGATCAAGGCTCTGGCAGATTTGGTGTCTGCTGAGACTGTGCTTTCACTTTCATAGGCTGCTCTCCGCACTTGGCAAAGGGTCAAGTGTGCCCTGGAATCTCTTCTATAAGGAAACTAGTCCTATCATAAAGGCTCTGTTCTCATGGCCTCATCATTTCCCCGCATCCAGATACCTTCACATTCAAATTAGACTTCCACATACTAATGTGGTGAACACAGCCAGTGTAGTAAGGGCCTTCGTCTCAGCTGAGACATCAGAGCCAGCTGAGCAGGACCCTCCTCAGAGGTGCCAGTCTCAAACCTTCAGGGTATGTTTTCCTGGACCTCTCCTCTTTGTCCTTCAGTTTAAATGCTTCCTACAATTGCTACCTCCAGGATACTTTAGAGTGCTCTCTTTCTGATACCTGATTAACAACTTTATAACAACTTTTATTAGTCTCTCTGCTCAAATCACTTTTTCTTGTATAATTTACAAGTTTCCCAATTTTACTGATATGTAGCATGGCAACTATACATCATATAAGCTTATACATTGATACCTTTTACTAGGCAAATGTTGTTTAGTATTATTTTGAGGAGAATCCTGGAGCTTAGCAGTGCTTCTGTAAGGAGTAAAGAAAGACTAATGGTAGTCTTTTCTCTATAGTCTTAAAATAGCCCAAATTTGTATCAGCAAAACAAAATCCCTATAATTCCTGGGCCCTTTCCTGAGAAGATGATTTTTGCTATTTATTTGCTTAGATATGCCCATGGGCTATCTCCCTTTCCCATTCTACATGCCTTATTAAGCACTCTCTCTCTGTTAAAATTCCCAACAAAAGAAATTCCAACAATCACATTTTTTTCTCTTTTTGCTATAGTTCCACTGATATTTTACCACTGTTTAGACTTCAGCATCATAGTAACAAAAGTATATAGAGGTTACATAATTAGCTCATTTCCTTTTCAACAAAGATCTCATCCCAGGCCATCAGGCTCTTTATCTCTCTACAATAAACTGATTCTCATACCAGACCTTGGCGGGAACAGCTTCAATCTGAAGGCCTCACAATTCTCTAGAGAGCAAATGCAATCCAAGCCTTCTTTTCTTCCATTGTTTTGGTTGAAAACATCCAAAAATGACTTGTGAGCACTACATAAGTCTGAAAATGAAATGCTCCCAAGAAAACTTTGTTCAGCAATGACATAGTAATGGACTTATAAAGTAGACCCACACAATATGACTTTAGCCAGCTAGTTTCCTAAGGAGTTTATGACAGACTTTCAAGACGCAAAGCCAGTTCTTAAGTATACTGACACAGAGGATTAGACAAAACAAGTCACTGAGCCAAGTGACAACAGAAAACAAGTTCATTAGATTTGGTGGCTGAGACTTTTCTGGGGGTTGTAGTGCTTGGGGAACACTAAAGAGGAACAAGAGCCAGAAGTTAACCATTAACACATGCACAGGACTTTTGTAAGCAGTGTCAGTGTCAGTGAGTTCAAAATGTACTCAGCGTAAAATTTAAATTTTATGTTGGTCTTTCTTCAAAAGGACAACAAAAAACTGAAAATTTAGGCAATAATCTAACACTGTCGGGGAGTAGTCTAAAACTCCATTACCTAGGAGTATTGTAGGGGACTTTGCCCAGAATTTTTAGAATGGACCAAATTGTATATTGATTTTGAACTCTCTTCAATATACTTCCACGGACAATGTCTCTAAACAATGCCAAATGCAAAAGGTATTTTGATGGGCATAGTACAAAGAATTCAAAAGCAGAGAAACAGAAAATAGAAGGTACTTAATGTGTGTGTGTGTGTGTGTGTGTGTGTGTGCGTGCGTGTGCACTCATGCATGCAATCCCATAGGGTAATGTCTTTCTGCTTGTAAACTCTGAATTACACCATCATCCCCAAATAAATATCTCAGTTTCTTCATGGATTCAGTAACCAAATTAAATGCCCCCTGTTAAAAACATAAGAAATACTATCAGTGTTTCTGGCTAAAAACAAAGGTGTTTCCATTTTCTATTGTTTGCTACCATGTGGAAGGGTATAAGATAATCCTGGCTTCTGTGTCCCGTGCCTACTTAACCCATTTACAAAGGAATGAACTGATTTGATTGGTAAATGTAGAAGGAGAAACAGGCATGGGGATCCCAGCCTCTTAATTTTCCCTTTCTTTTGAAGTCAACCCATCTTCACCCACATGGTAAAAAGGTATAGTCTTGCAGAGGATGCTTGCATGATTCTAACATTGCCTATGGCAAGCCAAATAAATCTCCCTAAGCTTAACTTTCTGGACAAAAAAGCCCAGCTTCTCATAGATGTAAGTACAAATACTGTCTCACCATCATAAGTCATAAAGGTGATATTTTGAGTCTTTCATCTCTCTCACTCTTGTTTCTTATGGCTCTCTTGGTCCAGCTCTTTAAAAAAAAGGAAAATTTTTATTGGAATACTTCAGAAATCTAGCAAATAATATTTGCATACATCATATTCTAATTAATTTTATTCCTAACTTATATCAATTAAAATAATATTAATTTTATAGTATACAATGTGTCAGGAATTATTCCAAGTTCCTTTACACAAACTTATCTAATCTTCAAGACCATACAGTCATATTACAAATGCTCCCTAATTTATGATGGAGTTATATCTTGATAAACCCATCATAAGCTGAAAATATTGTAAGTCAAAATGTTTTAATAGTTCTGCTATGGTTGGGATGTGCTTTGTTCCCCAAAGATAGGTGTTTTGGAAAATTGGTCTCCAGTACAGCAATGTAAAAAGTGGTCGAACTTTTAAGAGGTAGGGCTCTGTGAATGGTGATTAGGTCACTGGAGGTGCTGATCTTGAAAAGAATTAATGTTGATCTCATGAAGTTAGTTCTCACAAGAGCAGTTGTTATAAAACACAAGCTTGGTCTCTGTCGCTCCTCTCCTCTCCCATTTTCTAGATTCTGGAAAGTCTCTAATTCTGGATTTAAATATAGAATACCTTCAGACCCAAGTAGAAGCTAAAACCCCATGCTCATGGACCACCAGAACTATGAGCTAAATAAACCTTTTCCTTTACAAATCTCTTAGCCTCAGGTATTCTGTTATAGCAATGAAAAATAGACTAATATGACACCCATTACAGCTTAGCAGCATAGGACACACAGAATATCAGTTGTCATTTCAGTCACTGTTCACTAGAGTAACAAATTACATGTAGCAGGCTCACAATGGTCGCCTGCACAGTCAAGTATAGAAGAATGCAAAAGGGCCATCTGCAAACCGGTGGGCTGAATGAACCAGACAAAGGTGGAAGATCTGGAACTCACTGCACTCTTATTGGAGTCTGTATCAGGAAGCAGAAGGGTCTACGTTGGAAGGCTGAAGAGTCTACACTCGAAGCCTGGAGATGAACACCCAAAGGAATGGGTGAAGACTGGAGCTCCTCTGAAGAAACAGAAGACTTCCTTCTTTCACTTTTTATTCCATCCAGGGAACAAGGCTATTGGTTGGTGCCACCTCTTCAGTAAGTCCAGTGTGGGTCTTTCCTCTTGTAAGTCCATCATTCAGTCACATCCAGAACAATGCCAAGCCAATCACCTGGGCATTTCTTATCAAGTTGAAAAAAGAGTTACTTAACAGTTGTGTACCCTCATGAATGCATGGCTGACTAGGGTCTGGGGCTCACCACCTCTGCCACTGCCCAGAATAATAAAATCATATCAACTGAACATCATTAGACCAGAAAGAGATCAAAATTCAAAGTATGAGTCCTATTGAATGTATATTGCCTTTGTATCATCATAAAGTAAAAAATTAGAGGATGAATCATCTTAACTCTGGAACCATCTAGAGTATATTAAAATTTCTATTTTACAGTGGCAAAATTCTGTCAGTGATATTCTATCAGTAATTGAATCAGTAATCCATCTTCAAAATTGAGCTATAGAACTGTCGTGCTGAAACACTCGGCTATGCTACCTAGATTTAGATATTTAACTAATACATCTATTTTGCATGCAATATGATTACATTTTCAATCTTAGAGATATTATTTTCAGATTTCTCCTTTATCCCAGCATGCAGTCAGTTTTGCCACACCTCAATTTTGATTAGAACTCCACTGTATTTCCATCTACAAAAAGAATACATTCCCACTAAAGATAATATCAAGCATTGTAGATTTTACCAAAGATATCAGATAAAATTTGGAGAAAGGGACTTGTGTTGTCATAGGTTAGGTCTAAAATATCCCCCAAAAACCTCGTGTGTCCAGAGGTATGGCTCTGAAAAGGTGACTGGATCACAGGGATACAATAGTTGACTTGCTATTGTTAGGAAGTGGGGCCTGATTGGAGGTGGGTCATTAGAATCTTGACAGGAAAAATGTATTCTTGTCCCCACCTCCTCTTCTCTCTGCTTCCTGGCCACCAGGTTGTGGTTAGGCACTCCACAATGACATTTTTGCCTTGGAGCTGGACAACCCTGGAATGAAACCATGAGCCAAAATAAAGCTCTCCTCCATTATGTTGCAGTTATTAACTAAGACAGGTTTTAGTACCAGAGAAGTAGGGTCATTTCTGTGACTGGATCTGACCATGTGGTTTAGGACCCTTTGGAACTGGTTCACAAGATGAGTTTGAAAAGGTTTGAAGATGCAAACCCTAGAAAAAAAAAAGATACAAACCCTAGAAAGCTGACCACTGAGCTTAATGGGAGATTCGAGTATCTCTTCATTTTTCCCACATCCTGAGACTTTGCAGAAGACTGAGATTAAGGGAGGCAGACTAATTAATCTGCCAGAAGAAGTTTCAAAGCATCCCAATGTTCATGCTGTAGCAGGGGGATGGTGGCTGCTTTCAGCCAAATCTATAGTAAGAATCAGGAGCAAAGGGCAAAGCCAAAAGATATAAAAAGTTTCTCATTTTCCAGAAAGGAAACATCTGCAAATCCGGGGCAGAAGAGAGAATGGTTACTTGAAATATTACCATTAAAAAGAAGCCAAGTACTTTATATCACAACAGTAGGAAAGATACTTTAAGGATATCTCAGAATCAACAAGCAGTCTCAAAGGTCCAGAATTGTAAAGACATTGTTTTGAGAGGAAAGCCCCAGAGAGCCCAGCTCATTCAGAGTCATCTAGGAAATTGTTTCTCATAGTTTAGCCATCTGGGCACTAAGAGATCTCTGTAATTGTGATGCTTGGGAACCTGGTTTCTACTAAAGCTAAAAACAGACCTTGGCATTATCTAACTACAAATGCTACAAACTATAAAATGTTTAAATATGCTTGATAGTGGAAAACACTAATAACAGACATTTAACATTAAGCAGTCTAACATTTTTTTGCACATTCATGTTATACATGCTCCTTGTTATGAGTTTTCCTTTAACAATAAACTATACATTTTTTGCCAAAAAATAAAAAACCTTGGCATCATTTATCTTATTTGTATGAGCACATAATGTAAGAGTTGTGAGGTCATGGAGACTTCCACCTAGGCTTCAGAGAAAGGATTAGAAGGCCAGACAATGTGCACCTTAGAGGGCAGTGTGCGAAGCTGTGAGAGTGAAGCTGAAGGTTCAGTGAAGGCCCCAAGAAGCTGGAGAAGCCAGGAATGTTGAAAGTCAGCTGAGGAGAGCCACGGGCAGTGATCAGAGCCTCCCCAAGAAGAAGCCATTAGGCCTGCAACCACCATCGGCATCCAAACACTTTGAAATTCATATCTCACCAAAATTTGCCCCAGGTGCTGGGAAAGGAGCTATAGGATTTAATCTTTGCCCTGCTGGATTTTTACACTTTTTTCTTTTTCTTTTTGGTACCTGGGATCGAACTCAGGTCCTTGCACTCACGAGGCAGGCAGCGGAACCATTGAACCAAATCCTAAACCATGGATGATTTTTTTTTTTTTTTTTTTTTTGTAACAGGGATCAAACTCAGATCTCGCACTTATTAGGCAGGCAGTGGAACCACTGAGCTAAATCCCTGGCCTTCTGCTGGATTTTTATATTGCTTTAGTTACATTCCTTTCTATACTCCCATTTCTTCCTTTTAAAATGAGAATGTTTACCCTGTACCACTCAATTCCGGCAGTTTCTGTTTTATTTTTATAGAGACACACAAGTAAGATTTTTGCCTTGAATCTCAGAGGAGACTTTGAAGTTGGACTTTTTGGCAATTCTAAAACTATTAAAATGTTGGTGACTCCTGTGCATTTTGCATAAAGAGATGGACATGAATCTTTTGGAGGCCAAGAGCAGAATGCTGCAGTTTAGATCTGGAATGTCACCCAAAGCCTCATACGTTCAGAAATTGGGCTTATATTCGTCAGAGGATGGGTCTGGTGAAGGAGATGGCCTGGTCAGAAGAGGTGGGTCTGTGTTAACATGACCCAGAAGGGTTTGTCTCCCTCCCTGGAATCTTCCCTGTCTCTCTGCTTCCTGACCACTATGATGTGAGCAGACGTCCACTGCGCAGGCCCTTCCACCATGTTTTTTCTGCCCTGGAGCCAGCTGACTATGAGCTGAAATTTCTAAAAATCTGTGAGCCAAATAAACCTCTTCTCCTTTAGGTTGCAGGTGTCAGGTATTGTGTCTTGCAATGGGAAAGTGATGAAGACATGCATCAAGTGTCTAATGATAAACTACAGTATTTGTATGCAATGGATGCATTTCTCAAGACTTTCATCATTCTACTTTGGCCAATTGAAAGATGATTATTCATATAAATAAATGTAAAATCATATTATAATACTTTATTACAGAAAAGATTATTAATATTCTTACATTGCATTATTTTAAATGTGAACTATTTAACTTTGTATAAAACGTATATATTTTTTCTGTGGCTTTCTTAATGGGGACCATCTTTCTTTCTACAACAAAGCAAGCTAATTCTTAATTGTTGTTTCCTACTCCCTGAAACCCTAGCACTTACTCCACAAAAAGCTTCCATCTTTTATTACACACAGCAGTTTAGTCCTACTCCTTCTTGTAGACCTGTTTACCTATACTCACCATGAGATTCAACAAAGATTTCCACAGTTACACAGGACAAGAGAAATAATTGGATAGAATTAGACAGATTACTTCAGTGTCATGTTGGAGCCAGTTTACATCAACATGCAAAAGCCAAGTCTCCAATTTTAGAAATTTTGTAAGTTTTTTTAAAGTCATGACTAAAAACTTAATTCTAGCATGCCACTGATGGTGAATAGATAACTGGTAGATTAGATAGATGAATGCATACATATATTCATACCTACGGGAAGACAGAGTAGATATGTATATACTCAGGTAGTCAACACTATTTTCCTTACAGATATATCTTTGAAATTTAAAAAATGTTCTAACATTTTGTAAAACTACTGCATAACGTATATATCTCGCTGGACTATATAGAATATGATTTCGTACAGGCCGTGGAAAGTAAAACCTAAACAGTCCAAAGGACCTCCTTTGCTGTAAACTGACAACAATGGAGAAAGGGAACGAACAATAGAAACCATGCAGAACTGGCACAAAAGGCTCATTGAGAAGCTGGAGGAAAGTGCTGAACAGACACAAGTCCCGGGAGCACGTGCATATCTTCTAAATTATAGGTGGTCAGCATAAACATACTTTACTGGTCTGGTACGCTTAGAAACCTCTCCTCTAAACAAGAAAAATGATATTTTAAATTATAGTGAAGGGTAACCAATTTCTACACAAGAACAAGAAGAAGCAAATTTGCAAAACGTGTAAAGCAGAGAACTAGGGGCTGATTATGTGGGGATGTTCTCTCCAATACTACCCTAAACACATAAAATAATTTTTAATGTAATTACACTTTATTCTTAAGGGTTTTCTTTTAAAGCTAATAACAATATACAGAAGTAACTGAAATTTGCGACCTTAAAAAGCAAGAACAGTACTGGTTATATTTCATGCTATACAGCTCATATGTTCTACATATTTAGGACTGCAAAATACTTTTTAGTACAAAAACTGTAAATATTATATGTTTCATGTTTGTAGTTGTAAACATTAACATAAGCATGGGGTAGGAGCACTTTGATTCAAATATTCACAATGTTCAAAGTACTGTTGTCAACTCCAGAGAGTTATAAAGATTATTTCCCCCGGGCTACACACTGTAGGTATTAACAGTGTAGTTGTAAAGGCACAGCTAAGTATAACCTGTAAAATCTATGAAACCATCTTAGAATACAAATATGATCACATTTTTAATAACTCTTTTGCTCTGTCCCTAAATTACCCAAGCTTTTTTCTCCAAGAAGAACATAGGAGACACAGGAGCTTACTCAGTTCAAAAAGGGCCATTTGTAGTTCAAAAAACGTGAAAGTTTGATGAGGAAACTGAACCACTTTGTAATTGCCATTACTTCTGTTCCTAGGGAAAATAAATCTTGCTTTTGCTAAGTCATCCTTGCTAAGTCAGATCTGTGCTGAAGCCGTAGTGACGTCCTATACTCAGGCTTCCAAAATGTCGTCCCCTTCAGTTTATATTCAAGCCCACCATGCCAAGATGCCACAGCAGAGATGTTTGCAGCCCATCCTCACGCTCTGTCTGAGATAACTGACCCCCCCAATACAGGGACAATGTTAGTGAGGGTGAGTCATTAGTAGATCCACCTTCTTTCACAATGAATTCCCCTAGTGATCCTTCGTATGCTGCTGTGGTGATGATCACAGAAGAACCATCTCAATCCTGGAGAAATACTGTACCATTAAACCTCAAAAGGAAAGAGGACAGCTTTTCAACCTGTTGTATGAGAAGATTCCTTGGTCTCTTGCCAAACATGCCTGCCTTTTCCCGGTGAAGATTACCAGAAGAGCAAGGTTACATAGTGTCCATGTTATTGTTATAAGCCCCATTGCAGTTGTACAGCTAAGAGGGAAGTATTTATTATTCCAAAATAAACAGAAAGTCTGCTAAAGTGATATTCTGTGTCTACATAGACAGTCACTTTGGTATCTTTAAAATATATTGTCTCACCAGATATACTGCATCTTAAATAATTTAGAAGATTATCTGGCCTATGATAAATGTATGCATAAATTCAACAGAACCATAAAGTACAGGGCAATTAAGTTTGAATGAATAAGAAGGGCTTTCCAAAGCCAAAAATATTTGATCTGGGACTGAAAGTGTCAATTACTGTAACAGAAACAAAGGTTTTTAGGACCAAACAGCCGAAGGAAAAAGGATATGTAAATATCTGAAAAGATGAGCCATTTACCTGGGTGACAGAGACATAGGCTTCATGAGTAACCGAGAATGGAGTTAAGAACATTACTTGGAGACTCTCACCTTGTGTTAAGCTGTTCTCATTTTAATGACTTCAACTCTATACTGAAGCCACCCAAGCATTAGGGGCAGAAGGAGTAATATGTGTGGCTCTTTACTTAGGAAGATAACTGATACCTATGCAGAGAGTAGACAGGTCTAAGGAGGCTGGAGGCAAGGACTTGATGCTGTTCTTTCTCACCACCAAGGAAAGAGATGGCACAACACTGAGGACAGAGGCAGCAGCAACCACAGAAAGAAAACTGATTCTTGCAAAATTACTCAGCAGATTAGCAAACACTGGGGGAGAGTTGAGCATAGGGAGAAATGTGGAAAGCCAGAAATGATACTGAGGTCTGTAGAGAGACTGGACATGATGCCCTTAACTGCACCAGGAAACATTAAGGCTGTAATGCAGCCACAAGTAATAGGTCTCTCTTGGGAATACTGAGTTAGACGGGCCTGCAGAGCATTCATGGAGAAAAACACTTTCTAAATTCCCTTTTTGAAATAGGTGCTTTTATTTTTCTCAAGCCTCAAAATGGTAGTAAGAATGCTGCAAAAGATATCCACACACTGTAAACAAAATTTCTCACCACATACAAATGTACTACTGTAAAAACATTGCTGACAACAGAAATATAATGGGATAGGCTCAAAATATTTTTGGATTCTCTATACAATGAATGAGACACTAAAATTTGATACAAAAGCAAAAGATTATTTAATAAATAGTAGGGATTTATAGTTGACCATATATGGGGAAAAAATCAATAGATTTATTACTGTACCTCATACCATATGCACCAAATCAAATTAACAAAACAGAAAAGATCTAGAGCTCGGGGTGGGAAGGAAATATTTCACATACATAAAAACAATGGAAAAAACATAAAGTTTAGATTAATAAATTTGACTAGGTAAGCATTTTTAATCTCTCACATTCAATAAATAACCCTGAATTAGAAAGACTTTTAAAGTTGTATATGTTTAAAAATGTTTATGTGGCTATACATAAGCATGAAAAATGGTAAAAATGTCTAATAGCACAAGATGGCTCTATTAAAAAATGATCCCTGGGCAATTCCTAGACCCTGCCAGTAAAGAGAAGGAGTGTGCCTCCTCCTTTCCTTCCCTTCCTATTGGCTGGAATGTAGGATATAACAGTGAAAGAAGGAAATCCCATGCTGACGAGAGCAGATTGACAAAACGGAATCTAGATCCACAGCACAGAGACATCCTCACCCACATTAGCCCCTGACACATCTCGCCCAGAGTATGCTTGCTTCGTGTAGCTCTTAGAGAACTCTGGAATGTAGGATATAACAGTGAAAGAAGGAAATCCCATGCTGACGAGAGCAGATTGACAAAATGGAATCTAGATCCACAGCACAGAGACATCCTCACCCACATTAGCCCTGACATATCTCGCCCAGAGTATGCTTGCTTCGTGTAGCTCTTAGAGAAACACTCAGGTCATTATTCCAAGTCAGCGCTGGCTACCCACAGGCATAACCCCTACAAAAAAGTAAGCTTTGTTCACTGATTAAATTGTGACACATCTGAGTACTGGAACACATGGATGAGAAACACCAACACATAAATCTCTGCCCTATTCTTTTTACACTATTTAAGAAAATGTCCTCCTTTCTTATATTTTAAAAGGTGTCATTTTAAAAATGTGTTAAAATGTTTCAGAAAATAAATCTAGTTCTTAAGGAGAATCTGTTGGCTGTTTTTAAAAGTCTACAAATTGATGACTGCCCCTTGTCAATACTGATAAATAAAGTCTCTACAGCAAACTATTTAACAGTTATGACCAGATGGTTAATTGTCTCCCAATATTCATCTTCTCTTACTTCTTTGGCAATCGAACTAACTTTTATCTGGGAACACAGTAAAATAAAACTTGCATTTCAGTCTTCTTTCAACCTATATTTGGCCATATGAGTAAATTTTGGCCAGTAGGTAATAAGCAGAAATGTGTACATGCTCCAAGCAATATTCTTCCTTAAAGAAGGGCCCTATCATTCCTGCTTCTTGCTGAACGAGTGCAGATGTGAGGTTTGTACCCAGAGCATCCGTCTTGGGCCTTGAGCTAGAATCCATATGATAAGATGGCAGAGGAATCTGATCAAAGGAACCTGAGTCCTCGTGATCATGACATCTCCATATTAGTGCTGTTCTGCCCACTTCTGCTGCCAGAAATAATTGTCTACCTTTTTTAAGCCACTCTTATTTTGAACTTCCTGTCACTTATATGCAACCAAATCTAAGTGTTACAAATACCAAAAACATATCACTGTTCTATGTTTCCTGCAAAATCAGAAGGAATGTAGGCAATATAAAACCAGCTGTATGGAAAAATAAATGCATAAGTACTGGGCTTTGAAATGGAAGTCTGTATCACAGGTCAGCAACATTCATGTTACCTCAGAAACATCAGAGAGTTGTTTCTCTCACTTCTTCAAATGGAAAATCCTGAATCTATCAAAGTTCCTCAGTAATGATCTCCCTGATGACTCAATAAGAAAGCAATGAAATTACTGCTTTGTTTCCAAGTTTTAGCTATTACACACTGTGCTGCTATAAACATAGGTGTGCATTTATCTCTGTGATATGATTCTTTTGAAAGATACCCAGCAGAGGGATGACTGGGTCAAATGGAGCCTCTAGTCCCAGCTCTTTGAGGTATCTCCATATTGATTCTCATAGTGGTTGCACCAGTCAGCACTCCCACTAACAATGGAGAAGGGTTCCTTTCTCCCCACAACCCCACCAACATTTGTTATTGGTTGATTTCTTGATAGCAGCCATTCTTTGTGTGGTGAGGTGGAATCTCAGTGTTTTTTTCATCTGCGTCTCTGAATGACCAATGATGTGGAACATTTTTTCATATATTTACTTGCTGGTTTTACTTCTTTGTCTGAGAAATGTCTGTTCATTTCAGGTGCCCATTTTTAAATCGGTCCTTATATTTGGGGGGGCTGATTGTTTTGAGTTCTTTATATATTCTAAATAATAGTCCTTTAGGAGTCCATGAAAAAGCAGGAGAAAGCACAAATGACATTTAAAAAAAACCTTCACAGAATTAATGACAGAAAACTTCTCAAACAGAGCAAAATAATTCAACATACAGATAAGTGAGGCTTAGAGGACTCCAACTAGTCATGATCACAAAAACACTACACCTAGACATATAATAAGATCCCAGAAACCCAAGAACAAAATTCTACAACAGAGCAAAGAAACAAATCACATACAAAGGAAAGCCCATCAGAATCACAACAGACTTTTCAACACAAACCCTCAAGTCAAGGAGAGCCTGGAGTGAGGTATTTCAAGCCCTAAAAGAAATCAACCTCCACCCTAGACTGATGTATCCTATAAAACTCTTTCAAAGTTAGTGGGGAAATAAGATACTTCCATAACTGAGAACTTTGAGAAAACGTGAGAAACTTCAGGAATACTAAACCAGCACTTCAGATAATTCTAGATAATATCCTAGAAAAAGACAATGAGGATCACAACTCTCCATAAGTCCCAACAGAGCAAATCCAGAAGGCAAGGCAAGAAATTCAAAGTAGAGGGGGGAAAAAATTAAAAGAGCCAACAACAGGAAAATAACACATTGATGATAAGTCAATGCATATCACTTATAACCATCAATGTTAATGGCCTCAATTCATCAATCAAAAGAAATAGACTGGCAGAATGGATTAAGAAGCAAAATCCAACAATATGCTGTATACAAGAAACTCATAGACTAAAAGTGAAAGGATGGAAAACAGTTGTCCATGTGACAGGAACCAGTAACAAAAGTTGGCAGGGTTGTGGGGAGAAAGGAACACTTCTTCATTGTTGGTAGGAGTGCCGACTGGTGCAAACACTCTGAAAATCAATATGGAGATACCTTGAACAACTAGGATTAGAAGTCCCATTTGGCCCAGCTGTTCTCCTGCTGGGTATCTCCCCAAAAGAATTAAAAGAACCATACCACAGTGATATATGCTCACCCATGTTTATAGCGGAACAGTTCATAATATCTAAAACTTGGCAAGAGCCTAATTGCCCATTAACTGGAGACTGGGTAAAGAATATGTGGGGTTTTTTTTCTAAAATGGAGTGAGAAACTATAGACATTTATACCTAAGAGGATGCACATTGAGGCCATGCTCTTAAGTGAAATAAATAGGACACGTGTAAATACTGAATAGTTTCTCGGGTGTGATAAACTAAATGTGTAAATAAGGATCAATATATATAATTGACATTGTGTAATAGGAAAAATGGTCTAAAGGTGTAGGGGAAGTGGGAGGGGTAGGGGAAAGGTAAGAAGGGATAAGAAAAAATAAGAGAAAGGAAAAAAATGGAAATAAAGTCTTTGTAAATAGGGATGGGTGGAAGGAGTGAAGAGAGGCCAGGGGAGTGGGGAAAAAATAAGAACCAAGATACATCACATAAAGGTACACGATCCCAATGATGAATGTAACTATATTATATACATAAAATGTACCAATAAAGAAAAATAGGATCAAATAAATAAAAATCACATTTATACATACATACAAATCAGGAGACATTCTAGGAGGCTGAGGCAGGGGAATAACAAATTGAAGCCCAGCCTGGACAACTTAGCCATGTAGCAACACAAAATAAAATTTAATATTTAAAATGGGGAGGAGAGTGGATTTGTATCTCAGTGCAAAGGTCCTGGATTCCATTCTCAGCATAGCAAAGAGAGAAAGAAAGACAGAGACAGAGGAGACAGAGATGAAAGAAAAAAAAGAAAGGTGGGAGTATAAATGTAAAGGTGCCTTTACTAAAGAATAACATTTAAGAAATGAAGAAATAATACATTTAGAAAAATCACCATTTTGCAATCCTCTGTGTGGGAATTGTCTTCTATTGAGGATTCTAAATGGATGGTAGGACATAGAGGGAAAACCATTGAGTCCTATGGTCTCAAAGTATTGTAAAACAAGTAGCTCTTCACTTACAGGGGAAAGGGTGCTTTTGGTATTGCTGAGATCTTCTTTGACCTGACTTAATGGCTAACCTGTTCATCATCAATAACAACACAAACATAAGAGCCTCCTAACACGACAGTGACAAGGATACACAAATGGGAAGTGGGATGTTCCATGAGCCAACTCACCCACAATCCATAAGTGTCAAGGGCAAGAAAATAAACAAGCACCATGAAAGATTGTTCTAGAAAAAGGTAACTTAAAAAACTAGATAGAATGATTTTTTTGTATCTTTAATATTTTTAGAAAATTATGTCAGACTTTTTCTGTAATAATTGAGGAAATTTGAATATATTGATTATTGAACTAATATTAAGTTCGTTGGTTGCACTAATAGTATTGTTTGCTGAGATCTTCTTTGACCTGACTTAATGGCTAACCTGTTCATCATCAATAACAACACAAACAGATAAGAACCTCCTAACATGACAGTGACAAGGATACACAAATGGGAAGTGGGATGTTCCATGAGCCAACTCATCCACAATCCATAAGTGTCAAGGGCAAGAAAATAAACAAACACCATGAAGGATTGTTCTAGAAAAAGGTAACTTAAAAACTAGATAGAATGATTTTTTTGTATCTTTAATGTTTTTAGAAAATTATGTCAGACTTTTTCTGTCATAATTGAGGAAATTTGAATATATTGATTATCTATTGAACTAATATTAAGTTCATTGGTTGCACTAATAGTATTGGGGTTATGGTAGAGAAAGTTCTTATTCTTAGAGATACATGTTGAATTATTTGCAAGTGAGCTGTTTCAGTATCTGTCCTTACTTTCAAATAGTTCAGGAACATGTGAGATGCACAAACATACTCATGTATATATAAGCATAGAGAAAGAAAGGTAACTGTTAACTGGTAACTCCAGGGAAAAAATTTAGGGTTTTTTATCAAATTATTTCAACTTTTTTAGCTTTGAAATTTTTCAAAATAATTTGTGAAGGAAAGGACCTAAAAAAAGTATAAACAAACACCATGAAGGATTGTTCTAGAAAAAGGTAACTTAAAAACTAGATAGAATGATTTTTTTGTATCTTTAATGTTTTTAGAAAATTATGTCAGACTTTTTCTGTCATAATTGAGGAAATTTGAATATATTGATTATCTATTGAACTAATATTAAGTTCATTGGTTGCACTAATAGTATTGGGGTTATGGTAGAGAAAGTTCTTATTCTTAGAGATACATGTTGAATTATTTGCAAGTGAGCTGTTTCAGTATCTGTCCTTACTTTCAAATAGTTCAGGAACATGTGAGATGCACAAACATACTCATGTATATATAAGCATAGAGAAAGAAAGGTAACTGTTAACTGGTAACTCCAGGGAAAAAATTTAGGGTTGTTTTTCAAATTATTTCAACTTTTTTAGCTTTGAAATTTTTCAAAATAATTTGTGAAGGAAAAAAGCTAAAAAAAAAAGGAGAGAAAATTGGTTCATGTGAAAGGTCGTCCAGATAATTCCATGTAGAAGGTAGTTTCTGAAGGACTTAGGCATGTGTACTCTTAAACATGCTGCTCTGATGCACGTATTGACTGCTTTGAATTCAAGTCACTTAAAAAAGAAAAAACAGTAGGTGTAAGACCACACTGACGTACATACTATTTCTTAAAAGTATGCGATCAAATTCATGTAGAAGATGTTCTACCTATATCAGAAGGAAGCCAACATTCTTATTAGCAAGGATTTATTACTATGTTACTCCAGCAGGTAGGTCTATGTGATTTTTCCAGTCACCCAGATTAATCCAATAAGCTTGTGATTTTTTTCCAGTAGCCCAGACAAAAAAATACACCTCCATCTGCAGTTTCAAGTCCTCTAGGTTCCAATTCAAGGGGTGCACCTGGCAGTACATCTGGAAGGAGGTGAATGAGCTCCGGAGTCAGTCTGCTACATCAGTACCTGTGTGTAGGACGTTCAGAGTGATTTGTGCCCTGTAGTCCTTTGATGTGTATCCAGCACGAGTTCCAGAGCCAGTCAGCCCAGCTGGCTTCTGCTCTGATTCCTAACTTTGATCTGTGTTCCCTACTAGACAAAAAGTACAACCTTGACACTCAGCCTGATCCTATTGGACCCTTCTTATTCCATCCGCAGCATGGCCCCTGGGATGGAAAAAAAAAAATCAAATTCCTTAGTACAGGACCTTGGAAACCATGTTCTACCTATATCAGAAGGAAGCCAACATTCTTATTAGCAAGGATGGAAAATTAAAGCCAAGTGAAATCTGCACAAAGCCTGTTAAACTAACTCTTACCTCCTTTACCCAATTAACCCTAGCCCAAGCCCCTTTGCTTTATCTCACTTAACAATTTACTAGTATTTATTATTATTATTACTTTACTATTTATTACATTACTATTGCTGTACTATTTATTATGTTACTATTCTTCACTATTCCAATTCAGTATTTAAATAACTGATTTTGCTTCTCTGACTCAATGCCTTGGGGTGGTCTCTATCTCATGTAAAACATTTGTACGCTTTTCTACTGTTAACCTGTCTTACACCTATTTAATTCTCCAACCCAGTAGGGACTCAAAGAGAAAGGAATCCCTATATTATTTAACTGCCATGTTAAAATAAATATTTATTTTCAAAATAAGTATATACTGTCAGATATGATATGATAACCAACTCTAGAGATAATATGAAAACATTAGTTAAATTTTTAAGTACAGGTATAAAGTTACCTAGAAGCAGCATGGTGTACCAGAGCCATACAATGAGGAATTTTAATCTCAATTTTTCTATCTCCTAATGGTGTAATCTAGAACATAATATAACTAGAGCATAATATAATATATACTATAACTAAAGCATAATATAACTTGTCATTTCTTCCATGTCTGTTCTATAAAATAAAGATAATACATAAATAATGTGGATTCTTAAACTACTAAATATTGTACTGCTGACGATCTGTGAATCTCAAACTTCTTTTGAGTCACAGTCACATGGAAAGTTTCTCTCCAAACCTGGAAATGTTAAGTCAGTCAGTTTGGAGTGGGATACACAAATGTGTACTCACAATTTCCCTACTGATTCTGTGGTTGTTGCTCTGTAGCTACACTTTGAGAATTATTACTACAGATATTCAGAATAAAAAAGATACACACTATCAGCAACAATATAGTAAGAAATCTGGCCTGCTATCTCTCAAGGTGACATTTATTACCTGAGGGTGTTTTTTCTTCTTCACCATACTATTTTTGCTTGAACATATTTTTTTAAGCTGGAAGATCATTATTTTTACCACTGTTTCTTTTTTAAGGAGTAGGTAATATGTGACATATATATA